>NW_005362885.1:632506-637187 GCF_000412655.1 Myotis brandtii
ACCGGGCCGACGGGCGTGCTGCGCCGCTCTGCTCCGCACGCAGGACCTGCCGGTGGTCGGGAGGAGCGGGAGGAGCTTCAGCTACACGCAGGACGTGGTGCTGCTGCTGCTGATGGACGGCGTCCTGTTCCACCTGCAGAGCGTCACGGCCTACGCCCTCATGGGCAGGATCTCCCCCGTGACCTTCAGGTAGGACAGGTGTCTGCCTGGCTGGTGCCGAAGCCTCGAGGTCTGTGAGTGCCAAGTGCTGAGGTGCTGGCCGAGGTCCCGGGGCACGGTGGCCGGGCCGCTGCCTTTCGTGCCATTTGAAACACACGCGTGAAGTGTGTGAAAGAAAGAGCTTTTTTTTTTTTTTTTTTAGTTAAATCTTTATTGATCTTAGAGAGGAAGGGAGAGGGAGAGAAACATCAATGATGAGAGAGAATCACTGATCGGCTGCCTCCCGCACACCCCCTACTGGGGATCAAGCCTGCAACCGGGGCATGTGCCCTGACCGGGAATCAAACTGTGACCTCTTGGTTCCTGGGTCAATGCTCAACCACTGAGCCACGCCCAGCTGGGCTGAGATTTTTAGGGAGGTTGCCACTGGGTGGGTTTGTGCTTAGAGCAGCGCGGTCAGCGGGCTCACCTGCCCGGCAGGACCCGTCCCAGGTCGGGCACTGTGGGCCCTGGTGGCTGTGAGCACCTGTACTGTGTGAGCTCAATGCAGACCTGGATTCCTGCTTTTACTAACTTCCATCCACTTACCTGTGAACTCTGCACGTGACCACGGGCTCTGGGAACCTGGAGGGGTTAAAGGTCTGGTTAGCCGGTTTCCGATTTTATAACTGGATTAGAGGCCCGGTGCACAAAACTCGTGCACTGGGAGGGTCCCTAGGCCTGGCCGGAGATCAGGGCCCATCAGGTTCCCCACCTCCCGGCCGCCTCCTTCCTGCCTGCTGGTCCCCCCGCCATGTTCCGCGCCAGCCCCTGGTGGTCAGCGCACATCATAGCGAGCGATTGAACTCCTGGTCTCTGGGTCGAACTCCTGAGGGGATAATTTGCATATTAGCCTTTTATTATATAGGATGGATTTAATAAAAGTACCATTTCAGTAACAAATAGAAAAGAATGAGCTAGAAACTCCAGCAGTGGTTGGCAGCTTGGCCACGTCACGTGGTGTGCGTCCGCCTCTTTCCTGTAACGGCTGAGCAGTCACCACAGTGGGACTGTCCCCAGTGAGGACGACAGAGGGCTCGATGGCGCCGCACCTGCCGCAGCCTCAGTGTCCCCCGGGCGTACACGCCGGGCCACTCCGGGGCAGCTGTCCTCCTCTCTGCTTGTTTTAATTGGGCCCAGCGAGTGCAGTAAGTGCTCGGGAGCCACGTGCACAACCCCCTGTCTTGCAGTGTCGCCAGCACCGTGAAGCACGCCCTGTCCATCTGGCTCAGTATTATCATTTTCGGCAACAAAATCACCAGCCTGTCGGCCGTGGGCACCGTCCTGGTGATGGCGGGCGTCCTGCTCTACAACAAGGCCAGGCAGCACCAGCGGGAGGCCATGCAGAGCCTGGCCTCAGCCAGCTGCACGCCGGAGGACGGCACGGAGCCGCTGGTGCCCAAGGATCCCAGGCCGCACCACTGAGTGCCAGGGCCTCGAGGCGCAAATGGCTGCCCTCCTGCCAATGCGGTCCCCTGCCCTCGCTGCCTAACCCCCTGGTCAGCTGGGGTAGGAAAGTGCATGTGCGGCCATTCCCGCCCCTTTCTGGGGTTTCAGTCAAAACCAGCGGGAATGTGAATGGGGACCCCCGACATTGGCTCCCTGGGGGCTGACCAGAGCCAGCTGCCGCTGAGCCATCACCAGGGGATGTGAAACTGCCTCCCGCGGCCCCCGTGCCAGACGCGGAGGCCTGGGACCCGCCGGCCTCTGCGCGGCCCTCGCTGGGCACGCAGGTCTCACTGCAGTAGGCCCGGCCCTGATTCCTCTGTGGGCGACACCCCACAGAGGGGGCAACTGTGAAGCCAGAGCTGGGTCCCGGTGCCACTGTGACCGCTCCCTGCTTGGTGCTGATGGAGAGATCTCAGCCCACGCCAGCCAGCCTTCGAGGCTCCTCCTTCACGCCTTTGACCAGCGTTACTGAGCCCTGGGGCTTGTCAGAAGCCGCCCTCCTGGGTGAGCAGGGCTGGCCCCGCCCAGGAGCCTGCCTGCAGGGACATAAGGCCCTCCTTCCGGTCGCGTCTCCCTCCTGCTGTTCAGGCCCCTGGTTTCCCGATGGTTTCTCATTGGAAATATGAACAGAGCCTCTTGGGGAGACCAGGCCTCTTGGAAACAGAGCAATAATCACGTCTCATGAAGTCCTGCCGACTTGAAAACGTTGGCCGTGTGGTGAAGTCAACGAGGCCTTTTAAACTACACAGCCTTTCCACGGAGCTGACCGCGTCCGCAGGACAGGCAGGTGTGGCCGCCTGCTTGGCACGCTCCCTCACTGGACGCTTCTGCGACCTCCCCAGGATTCTGTCCCCTTTCCTCCTTTTCTTCTTCCCTGAAAACCTCGGCTAAGGAGGACCCCCTGCCGGTGGCCGGGGAGAGCTGTCGAGTTGATCTGTGAGGACCAGCGTGAAAGCACTGCTGCCCCGGCCCCAGCCCCTGACGGTGGGACGTGAACAGAGAAGGGCCACCTGTGGCCGCCCGGGCAGGACGGTCGCCTGGACCTTCCCGCAGACTCTGTCATCCGTAGTCGGAGCCATGGCCGCAGTCTCCGCGTCTTGTCAGAGATTCCGGTCCCGAGGCCCATGACGTGCCCCACCCTCCACTCTCTCCAGTGGCTTCAGCCGGTTTTGATTTTCTGAATTTTGGGCCACAAACAAGATGAAGATTACTAGTATGTGAGGCAACTTCCTGCAAAGCTGCTTTGGAGACTTCTGGTCGGGGCTGTGGCTGGCATTCCTCCCATTAGTCTCGTCTCCACCTCTAAGTCTCCATTCCGGGTCGTTGCCAGGAGTCACAGCCACAGCCTCGCTCGGCCTTTTGTTTGACGACTGTGCAGACATGATGCGTCTTTAATGAACTGTCTCGTTTTTATAGTATGTTGTCCTCGCTGAACGGTCTCAGGTGTGTGCACCAGCGATGACTGGGAGTCGTCATCCATCGGTCACGCCTGTGTCTGTGGTTGTCCGTGCCTTTGTAAACACACACTGGAACCAGTGATACCGAGACGCGTCCAGATCTCTGGCTTTCAGAACACCCGCTACTGAACGGATACAGAGCCTCTTGTTTTTCAGTCCCAGTATCGTCACTTCTGCAGTGTGCGTGTCGTCTGCCTTAGAAAGCTGAGGACATCCTTGCACAACCCAAAATGTGTCTTTAATTTGAGAAAGAATAAACATGATGAACAGGAAACAGGAAAAAATGTGCTGCTCAAAGAATGTCACCACTTGGAGCTGTGCTTGTGGCCCGCGCACGACACGCTTCTCCCCAAACCAGTGGTTTTTGCTTCCTGCTGAGTCTCCTGTGGATGGTCGGTCACTCAGACGGGCCAGGGGGTGACGGACACGGAGCCTGGCCTTACGTCTGCCCCGGTGACACGCTTCCTCAGGCCTGACGGTGTTCTCACCGTTTCCCTGGGCCGGAAACATGAAGGTCATTCCAGATGGAAACCCTCTCGGCCTTGGCCCAACGTCGTGTTGAGGACTTTCTTTCCCAAAACATGAACCTGCCCTGGTGGGGCCTCTCGTCTTCTTAGAAGCCCCAGCGTCCCGGGGAGTCCGTTTCTTTCTGTTCTGGCTGAGGAGCCGAGAGCAGTCGGGTCAGCTGCTCGCCTGGCAGCCGGAACATAAAACCTTCAACCCGCTGGCTCTGGTTCTGAGTGATGGCCCCGGGACCCATGCCCAGATGTCCAAATTGGGTTACAGACTGTTCTAACTGGCAAAGTCTTATGTGTGTCTGGGCTTGGTCCCCACCCCCCACCGGCTGCCCCTCGAGGACCTGCTGTCTGAGTTGAGTCTGAACCTGCCGGGTGTTGTGGGCTCCAGCTGGGAGGGCTGGTCAGGGTTTCCCACACCGGGAAACGAGAATTAACGAAAATAACCCTCGACATCAGAGCCAAGCCATCTTTGTTTTCTGCCAAATGCAGCTGTGGAGAAGCCCAAGCCCAGGCTGTCCAGTGCTTTGTATTTCGCCTGTTTGGGTATTTACGGGACCAAACAGAACATGGTGGTTAAGTAGTCGAGTCACTGTCCCTCCACCTGTGGTAACGTGTTCACCCTGTGGTGCCCTTGTCCTCTGTCCACATGAAGCTGCCACCGCAGCCACATCTGACTCTCGTTCTAAAAAGTAAAATAAAAGCCCCGCGTGTGCTCGCCGTCTGCGTTGGTGATGGGTCTGTGCTGCCGGGGGAGGACGGCCTCGCTGCGGGCACCGGTTTGCAGTGACCGGAGTGACAAATGGCTTCCTGTCCCCAAGGACCCGGGGAGCGGAATGCTGCCAGGTGCAGAGGCAAACGCTTCCTCGGAGAGAACATTCCCCGTTCGGCTTCCGGAGCCCCGCGGGCACCGAGGCAGCGGCGGGGCTTGGGGCCGAGGCCTGGGCACAGCAGCTCCGCTGGCCGTGCTTTTTTCCTGTTTTAATGGTTGGAGTGTTGTAGATGTCCCCCACTTCCTGCCCCCCTTTAAAAATACTTATTCATTTCAGAGAGGAAGGGAGG
>NW_005362885.1:638057-638355 GCF_000412655.1 Myotis brandtii
TGACGGCCCGCCCCCCGCAGTGCCTCCTCCAATGGGTGATGAAAAGGACTCCTGGAAAGTGAAGACCTTGGATGAGATCCTCCAGGAGAAGAAGCGCCGGAAGGAGCAGGAGGAGAAGGCGGAGATCAAGCGCCTGAAAAACGTAAGCCGCGCTTTCAGTCGGTTCTCACGGAGATTTAATTCCTCTGCCCTCGTTTTTCCATTAGAGCAGCGCGCCTCGGCGACGTTCTTTGTTCCTCCGAATGTCGCAGGTGAGCCCCGTCTCCTCCGCTCGCAGCGCTCAGACCCCGGCGCCCGC
>NW_005362885.1:638748-644810 GCF_000412655.1 Myotis brandtii
GGTGTGATAGGGGCATCGGGGGTGCGATAGGGGCATCAGGGGTGCGAGAAGGGAGCATGGGGGGTGGGATCGGGGCTCTCCGATGAGATGGGTCTCAGCCCCCGGGCCGCAGTGAGGCTCGGTTGGCTCAGCCGTCAGGTCCGTGGCGGAGGCCGATGCCCGGCACATGCACGGGTTTAGCTTCCCCCGGGCTCTGCGTTAGAGTCGTGGTGTGGGTGTCTGGGGGCTTGAATGGAAGTCTTTCTGCATTTTGAGTGTAAAACCTTAGTGATGTTCCTAAGTGAAGCTCGCTCAGCGTGTGGGGGGTTGGGTCTGGGCTGCGCTTGCCTGAGGGGGACGCTCTCCTTGCTCCGCAGTCTGATGACCGCGACTCCAAGCGGGATTCCCTGGAGGAGGGGGAGCTGAGGGACCACCGCATGGAGGTCGCCATCAGGAACTCGCCCTACAGGAGGGAGGACTCCATGGGGGACCGGTGAGCGCAGGCGCCCGGAACTGGACAGAGGGTCGCGGGGCCCAGTCGGCGGTCCTGGGGTTCACCATGGAAACGGCTCCAGCGTGGTGTCCGCTCCGCACCCCCTTCTTGTGGGAAGACCGTTTCCTCTCTGATGCCTTCAGTCGGCCCTGCACTCACAGGCCTGAGGACGGGCTGGGGTCTCGGCGGTCGCCGCCTGAGGTTTGCACAGGCCGAGCAGCGGCTCCGGGTCCGTGTTCCCACGCTGCTCTCTGTCCGCGTCTCCACCTGTGTCCTCCTCGGATCCCTCTCTAACTAAAGGCAACGTGACCCGAAAAGAAGGTAGAACCGCAAAGGCTGTGACTCTCCCAAGATGGTGGTCAGATAGGCGGTTGAAGATACTGTTAAATGACTTTGGGTTTGATTAAAACTGTGGGGCCTTTTTTAAACACAGCTTTATTGGGGCATAAATGACAGAATAAACTGCACATGTTTAAAACACACAATGTGACAGTTCTACACCCAATGTGACAGTTCTACACGCAGTGTGACCGTTTTACACGCAGTGTGACAGTTTTACACGCAGTGTGACAGTTTTACACGCAGTGTGACAGTTCTACACGCAGTGTGACAGTTTTACACGCAGTGTGACA
Source organism: Myotis brandtii (assembly GCF_000412655.1). NCBI lineage: Eukaryota > Metazoa > Chordata > Mammalia > Chiroptera > Vespertilionidae > Myotis > Myotis brandtii. The sequence continues at coordinate 639,853 of NW_005362885.1, forward strand.
GTTTTACACGCATGGGAAACTATTTCAAGATAAGGAACTTGTCCATCACCCCCTAACGTTTCCTCAGGCATTTTTGTTCCATGTGCCACAGTGATTTCTCACACTTTCCATATGAGTCCATTTAGTTTATAGTCTTGGCTTAAGTTTCATCATTAACATAATTTTTAAATGATGGTTCCGATTCCATTTTATTGATAATCTGCGTTCTGCCTTCTGTGTTGGAGACACTTCCTCACACCCGGTGCTCTCCGTGACCTGCTCGGTGTGATGTGCCTCTTGTGTCTTATTTCAGAGGAGAGGAAGATGACTCTTTGGCTATCAAACCACCCCAGCAAATGTCACGGAAAGAAAAAGCTCATCACAGGAAAGATGAGAAGAGAAAAGAGAAACGCAGGCATCGTAGTCATTCAGCAGAAGCGGGTACAGAGCATTTTTCTTTTGTGTCATGTTCAAGTGTGGTCTGTTTCCTAGTTCATAGCCTCCTGCCTTCTTCAGAAAACAGTGGAAAGAGACGGAGAGAAAGTGAAATTGTAGCTAAATCATAAATTTATTGTAAATCATTCTGAATAGCTATTTCATTTTCCTCTGGTCGTTCTTTTTCCTGACATGACGTTGTGGTAGTTTACATATAAAATCCACAAGCGTAAGGGAAAGCACGCTGTTCAGTGCAGAATTGCTGTGGCTAAAAAAGCCCGAACAGTGGCTTTGCTCTCACACCGTCACCCAGAGCTGCCGCCGGCCGTGGACAGCAGCCTGGCGCGAGGTCGGGCTCACTAGTCCACACGCAGGTGATGACATAGTTGTGTGACTCGGAGAAGCTCACTTAGCAGAGCTAAGCTTCGTCCTCTGTGCTTGATGAATGGTGACTTCTTAATTATGGAAATAATATACAGTCTAATCATAGTTTATTCAATACAGAAAATTTTAAGAATACAGTGGAACCTCGTTTGTCCAATGTCTCCCATCTCGAATAATTTGCTTCTCAACCTGACAGCCCTTTCATGCTGGACCTGTATGATCAGTCTTGCATCTCTCAGGTGACAGGAGAGAATCTGTGAATATGGGTCAGTTTAACACTGTTATCATCTCAGGATATTGTGCTGTGAACATTTTTGTGGCTTTTTGCTTATGTTGCTGCTTATAATTGTTAATTTTTTTACTGTACATTCCTTTCCTTTTTGTTAAATTTTCATTTACATTTCACATCCTTGTTTTTAGTGTGGTTTTTTTATAGATTAAACAGTACAATAGACATGTACTGTATATAAGAAAGGTGAAAACGGCATCATTTGGGGGTCTGGAACGAATTAATTTACACGATTCCTAATGGGAAAAAATGATTGGGTTTTCAAGCAGCCTTCCAGAATGAATGAATGAAAAGTTCAGGAAGCGAGGTTCCACTGTATTAAGTAATCCCAGTCGTTTATATTTTCTTCGCTTTATATTTCCACATAAGTGTTAGCAAGGTATGTTTCTTCACGTGACACCTCTCTCTCTCTCTCTCTCTCTCTCTCTCTCTCTCTCTCTCGTTAGGCAAGCACGCCAGAGTGAAGGAGAAGGAGAGAGAGCATGAGCGCCGGAAGCGGCACCGAGAGGAGCAGGACAAGGCTCGCCGGGAGTGGGAGAGGCAGAAGAGGCGGGAGATGGCGAGAGAGCACTCCAGGAGAGAGAGGTAGTGGGCGTGCTTGTGAGGGGCTCTCGGTGCTTGTGATGGTCAGCGTCCCACCAAAGCCGTGAAAAAGCATCTAGAACAGACTTGTGCCCAGGTGGGGCGTGACATGACCACGGCACAGTAGCTGTGGGTGTAAACTAGGGCCACTCTGCATCGAGGTCCTTTCCAGAGAAAGCCTGGGAGGTGGCCTGCTGTGAGGCAAGGAAGCAGGTAGATGGGCTCCCATCCCGGCAGCCCGGGCTGCACGGAGCAGGCATCTGAGGAAGGTGTGTGAGAAGAGCCTTGGTGGAGGGAGAAGCTGAGGCCAGGAGGTGAAGGTCTGAGACCACTGGGAGGCGAGCACATCGCTCACCGTGTCTGGTGCGTGGGTAGCATGTGAAACATCCGTGTTTGCCATACCTATGCCGACTGTCCAGTGTGGGCTGATCGTACAGCTGTGCACACCCTACTGGAGCCAGGCTTGAAAATAAAAGGAACATGGAAAACAGCAGTAGCTACATTGCAAGGGAGACCGGGTTCACAGAGTCAAACAAACAGCGACACCTGAGAGCGCAAGTTAGAATCCAGAGTTGCTACAACATTATCTAAAATGTCCACTTTCAACAGAATGTTTTGAGATGTACAAGGAAATCGGAAAGTATGACTCCTGTTAAGGAAGAAAAGCATCAGTAGAAACGGTCCAGATGTAGCTTCTTGGCTTCAGCAGAGAGAGGACGCAGTGAGGGAAGGCGGAGGCAGCCAGCTGCTCTGAGGGGCAGAGCCTCAGCAACTGCAGGACGTTCCCAGTGACGGCCGCCGGGCAGCGGAGGCCAAGGAGTGAAACTTCCCAAATCTGATGAGAATCGTCTAGATTTCCAAAAAGACAATGAACCCCGAAGTACAGAAAGACAGAGTCCGTCTGGCGAGAGCTGGCGGGGAGCAGGAGAGGCAGCAGGAGAGACACCGTCTGTCTCCACAGAAGAGGCGCTGCGGTCCCGGGTGGCTGCTGGCGCGGGAGGCCGGAGGCAGGATTGCATGTTCACACTGAGAGACTGTCCACGAGGACTGTGTCCCGCAGAACGGTTCTTCGGCAGGTGCACGTGGACTGGTGGACCCCACTGTTAGCAGGACCTGGACTTACTCCAAGACCTTCAGCCGAATGGAAATGACTCCCGTCGGCAACAAATCCACAGGAAGAAAAGACAAGCACTGCGAACGGTGAAAGTGTCCAACGCAAAGGAACTGGTGTGTTTCTTCTCACCTCTGTTCTGCCAAAGACACGGGATTGCAGAACAGTAATTACGCAGACGCTCGTCGTGCAGCATGGAACACGCAGAGGCTGCACAGAGGGGCAGGGAAGGGGCCTGGAGCCGTTGCTCTGTCTCACGGGAATGGACTTAGTGTTAATCTCGTGAGTTGCACCCGAGAGCCCTGGAACAGACCCGAGGAGTAAGAGCAGGATTACAGTGGCGCTAACGGCACTTAAGTCCAAGTCAGAGGAGCAGAGGAACCAGAAGAAGACATAGAGAAAACAAGGAGCAAAAAAACAGAAGTCCAACCATACCCATAGTTATATTAACGGGGACATGGTCTCTGTACCCCAGACAACGGCGAGATTGTCAGAAAAGTAAGACCCAACTGTATGCTGCCTGTGCGGGGAACACCTTAGAGTCAGAGGCAAAAGTGGGTTGAACGTAAAAGGCTGGTGAGAGGCACGCCATGCAGACAGCACCACGGAGAGCTGGAGTGGCTTCCCAGTGACAGAACAGAGGCCTTCAGAACAGCAAGTTGCACGCGCACATCAGGGCAGAGGTGGGACAGCGGTCAAGCTCTGCACCTGCGAGAGCCCAAGGTGCACAAGCCAAGAACAGCTGGTCCCCGTTGGAAATGTCTGTGCTCGTCGTAGGACAGAAAATCAACCAGGTCACAGACGTCCTGGGAAATAACACCAGCCACCCCTCTCCCGCGGGCTCAGCCTCGCCCGCCGTGCGGAGCACACTCACTGCAGGAGCTCCTGGGACGTTCCTAACAGGCCGTACGCGGCCGTACAGCAGACTTGGGACTTGAGAGAACTGGAAGCATGGCTAGTGTGCCCTCTCACCCGCAAGAATTAGGGTGGGAGTCAGCAACAAAGGGAAATCCCCAGACGTTTGGAAACCCAACAGCCATTTCTGAGTAACCTGTGGCCCGAAGAAGAAATTATATAAAAAAAATAGAAACTGTTCTGAGTGAAAACAAAAACCATGTCAGAACCCAAGGTGCAGCTGAAGCTGCCTCGAGGGAAAGCTTTGGCTCGAAGCACGGATGTCAGAAAAGGAAGGTGTCCAGTCAATCACCTAAGCGTCCACCTCAAAAAACTAGGAAAGAGAAAAGCAAACAGCCCAAAGCAGCAGCAGCAGAGAAAGGTCCAGGAAGTCCGAGCAGATGAGCAGATCCTCGCGGTGGGGCCTGGCACGGGCAGGGGGGACGGAGGTTTTAGCACTGACTGTGGTGATGGCTGCACGATTTCAAAAGTGGATGGAAAAGTGGGTTCAGTGGTTGAATGTTGCATGTAAATTATACCTCAGCTTTACCGTGAACTAGGCTGGGCCCAGGTGGCCACAGAACGGCACCTGGAGTCCGGGGCCCTTTGTCCAGCCGCTCGGGCAGCACTGGCCCAGGCCTGTTGACGGCCACGGGCCTTGACTGGTTCTCGCCGTGTTTTGCTTGTGTTCATTTTTGTGGGCGTCTGATGGTACTTTTTTATAAAGATGAGCTAGCTTTTTAGGTTGTGTGTGGACTCAGGAGAGCTGTGGGAGTCACCTATGATCACAGTTCACTATCTGGCCGCCTTATGGTGCAGCCACCACACGTATTTCGGTCACTAGTGTTTCCTGTGCTCAAATGACACCTCGCCTGGAAGCGGCTTTCCCCCGGCTCCACCGTCACCCTGTAGCCTCGGAGACACACCCCGTGTGCAGGTGGATGTAGCCAGGGCTGTGACACATGCTTGGGAGAGTCTTGAGGCGTTTTAGACCCGGTGACCGGGAACGTGGAACATTCCAGAACCAGTGGGTTTGTTCCTAGCAGGCCTGCCTCCTTGTCCCATCTCTTCATTCGGCTGTGCTATTGGGGTGCGCCTCCTCACCTTTTTGGGGAAGGAGCCCCCCCACCTTTTTGGGGAAGGAACTGGCATGTGCTTGTTGCAGGGACCGCCTGGAGCAGCTGGAAAGGAAGCGGGAGCGGGAGCGCAAGCTGCGGGAGCAGCAGAAGGAGCAGCGGGAGCAGAAGGAGCGGGAGCGGCGTGCAGAGGAGCGGCGCAAGGAGC
>NW_005362885.1:644840-647154 GCF_000412655.1 Myotis brandtii
GCCCGTCAGCAGTGGGTGGGGCTGCACCCCGGGGGCCACCGCACACCTGGCGCTTGACAGCGTGTCCGTGTCCGGTGCCCCTGCTGTCCACAGGTGGGAGCACAGGCGTGAAGGGGTGATTCCCGATTTCTGATGGATCTGGGGGGCCACCTGGATCCTCGGGGTCGGCTCCTGGCCTCCAGGTCGGAGCTTCTTCCCTTGGCTTCTAGCCTCTGCCCGGCTGCCATTAGCAAGTGTGTGTCCGGAGGTCGTGTCCGCCCTGCGCACACGTGGGCCGTCCCCTCAGCAAGGGTGCGGGGTGATGGGTGGGGGGTGGCCCTGGTGGGAAGAGGCTGCTGCCAACACAGCCTCCCGTCCTGTGCTGGCTGCCAGTTTCTGCGCATCACCGAGCCGTGCGAGAGGACTACGGCGATAAAGTGAAGGCCAGCCACTGGAGCCGCAGCCCGCCCCGGCCTCCGCGCGAGAGGTTTGAGCTGGGAGACGGCCGGAAGCCAGGTGAGGCCGGCCGTGCCTGCTGGTGCCCCTGGTGTCCGTCTTTGGTTTACAGAGTATTTCCCTGCACTCACCTTTGGTGGTTTGCTTCATAAGTGAAAGAAGAGAAGATGGAAGAGAGAGACCTGCTGTCTGACCTACAAGACATCAGCGACAACGAGCGGAAGACCAGCTCGGCCGAGTCCTCCTCAGGTAGCCGCGCTCCCGGCCCAGCCCAGGTGCCCTGCTGCTCAGGAGGGCCGCAGGTTCACTCCTGCTGTTTGCTGCCTACAGCGGAATCGGGGTCAGGTTCTGAGGAGGAGGAAGAGGAGGAGGAGGAGGAGGAGGAGGGGAGCAGCAGTGAAGAATCGGAGGAGGAGGAGGAGGAAGAGGAGGAGGAGGAGGAGGAAGAGGAGACTGGGAGCAACTCTGAGGATGCATCCGGACAGTCGGCAGGTGAGAGCGCAGGGCACGTGTGTGGTTTTTGTAACCCGTTTTACGTATTTGCTAGGGGCCTGGAGCATGAAATTCATGCATGGGTAGGGTCCCTAGGCCTGGCCAGCGATCAGGGCCCATCAGGGTGATGGGGGGGAGGTTTGGGGGTGGGGGTGCACCTGCCTTGGCTGGCCTGGGGCCTGCAGGCTGGGGGCAGCTCCTGCGTTGAGCGTCTGCCCCCTGGTGGTCAGTGCGGGTCATAGCGACTGGTTGTTCCACCTGTCTTTCCACTGTTCGGCCGATTTGCATATTAGGCTGTTATTATATGGGATTTACTTATTATTCATTTGAGAGGGAAACATCAACTTGTTCCTCTTTATGCTTATTCTTGCATGTGCCATGACTGGGGTTCAAGCCTGCAACCTTGGTGTATGGGGACAATGCTCTAATCACTGACCACCCGGCCAGGGCACACAATTGTGTATTTGGATAGAGTCCTGGGAATGACAGAAAGATAATTAGAAGTCTAATTTGTTTTTTAAACTTTCGTTCTATTTATTTTTTTGTTAATCCTCACCCAAGGATATTATTCCATTGATTTTTAGGGAGAGTGGAAGAGAGAGAGAATGACAGAGAGAAACATTGATGTGAGAGAAACACATCGATTGGTTGCCTCCTGCATGCTGCCCTGGGCTGGGGAGCAGCCTGAAACCAATTTACGTGCCCTTAACCAGAATCCGAACCCAGGACTCTGCAGTCCACAGGCCGATGCTCTATCCACCGGGCAAAGTCTGATTTTTTAAAAACTTTCAAATGGAAAACGTCTCGTTGCCCTGGGACTAACACGAGGCCCCTGGAAGGAGCAGGCCCAGAGCCTGCGGGGGGCATCCCAGGCGGGGGGACACTGGTGGACGCTGCTCTCTTGCAGAGGAGGTGAGTGAGGAAGAAATGAGTGAAGACGAAGAGCGAGAGGCTGAGAACCACATCCTCGTTGGTAAGAGGCCTCCCTGGCATCGTTTCTCTTCCTCATCCGTCCCTAAGTGTGGTGAGAACTTCTCAAAAGTTGTGAGCATGACTATGGCAACGTCTTCAAAAACCATTCTCCCAGGCATGCCGGGCCCCGAGGCCACCGGGCCTTCCTGTGCTGGCCTTGTCCCGGGGCTGGGCTGCCTGCTGAGACCTGGGCCCACGCGGAAGAAATGAGTGAAGACGAAGAGCGAGAGGCTGAGAACCACATCCTCGTTGGTAAGGGGCCTCCTTGGCATCGTTTCTCTTCCTCATCCGTCCCTAAGTGTGGTGAGAACTTCTCAAAAGTTGTGAGCGGGACTATGGCAACGTATTCAAAAACCATTCTCCCGGGCATGCCGGGCCCCGAGGCCACCGGGCGGGCCTTCCTGTGCTGGCCTTG
>NW_005362885.1:647298-647740 GCF_000412655.1 Myotis brandtii
AGTTCCAGGGCTGCCTCCTCAGAGCTCAGCATCTGGTCAGTGGCTCACAGTGGCTGTGGCCGTGGCCCGGCTGGCGGGCCCCAAGGCCCAGGTGCCCTCTGTCCAGGGGAGCAGCTCGTGTGGCAGGCACCCTGGGGTTGCTGCCCTGTGGCTTCTTGGTGTTCCCACCCCCAGACCAGGAAGGGGCTTGTGACGGTGCCTCATTCCCGGTTCCATGATTGGTTTAAACTTGGAAGTTCCAGAGTCACGATTCGACCGAGATTCCGCGGACAGTGAAGAAGGGGAGGAAGAGGTGGGCGAGGGCACCCCCCACAGCACCGCCCTGACGGAAGGCGAGTTCGTGCCCGACTCCCCAGCCCTGTCGCCCATCGAGCTCAAGCAGGAGCTGCCCAAATACCTGCCCGCCCTGCAGGTCAGGCGCCCCGCACGCTGGCTCCTTCAC
>NW_005362885.1:648623-651639 GCF_000412655.1 Myotis brandtii
CACGGCTGCCACTCCTCACGCCAGCGCCTCCTGCAGGGCTGCCGCAGTGTGGAGGAGTTCCAGTGCCTGAACAGGATCGAGGAGGGCACCTACGGGGTGGTGTACCGAGCGAAGGACAAGAAGACAGGTGGGTGGGCTCTCGCGTGGCCCCCAAGGGGACGGAGACGGGCAGGGGTGGGGTCGCCTGAGGAGTGTCTGGTCGCGCCCTGCACACCCCCAAGCGGCCTCCATGCTGCTCTAAGGGAGGCCAGGCCACGTGCAGGGAGCTGGGATCTGAGCCCTGGCCCTTCAGCCTCAAGGTCACAGGTACACAGTCCCTGCGATCCTGGGGATCCGCCCTGGTGTTGGCAGGGGCCTGGCCTTGCCCAGCCTGCACCTGGGCATGACTCAGGGGTGACACTCAGAGCAGCTGAACCCCTGGTACCTCCAGAGGCCGAGGGCAGCCTGGCCAGGAGACTCCTGTTTGGTTGCGACAGCAGGGGCGGGTGGACCTAGCCTGGAGTGACGGCCCCGAACGGGTGTGGGCGTCCAGCGCCCCAGTCTGGGCCGGGTCTCGGAGGGCAGAGTGGGGTCTGAGCCGAGTCCCTGCTGGAGGCTTGAGGGGGGTCACAGCAGGGGCCGAGCAGGCTGGTCTGGGATGGGCTCGAGTTCCGTGTGGACACGGCTGGGGCTTCCCGGCGCTCGCACGTGTGAGCTCCCCGCCAGGGCATCACCTCGAGTCCTGGCCGACGCGCCCGCGGGGAGGTGTCAGCACCGTCTTGGCACTGTTTTCAGATGAGATTGTGGCTCTGAAGCGGCTGAAGATGGAGAAGGAGAAGGAGGGCTTTCCGATCACGTCGCTGAGGGAGATCAACACCATTCTCAAGGCGCAGCACCCCAACATCGTGACCGTCAGGGTAGGCGGCCTGCCCGTGCCTGCGCGGGAGTGAGGCCCTTCCCAGTCCTCACTCTCTGGGTCCCAGCTCTCGCCTGGTGCCTGCTCTGGGATTCAGCTTCTGGGGCAGCTGGCGGTCAGGGCACAGGCGGGGCCAGGGGCGCGGGGGCCACCAGCCTGGTCTCGTTTCCTAGGAGATTGTCGTGGGCAGCAACATGGACAAGATTTACATTGTGATGAACTACGTGGAGCACGACCTCAAGAGCCTGATGGAGACCATGAAGCAGCCGTTCCTGCCAGGTGAGCCGGGCGGGCCTCTGCCTGTGCCCATGGGACCCCTGCATGCATGTGAGTGCATGTGCATGCGTGTGAGTGCATGTGCATGCCTGTGAGTGCATGTGCATATGTGCATGTGCATGTGCGTGAGTGCATGTGCATGTGCGTGAGTGCACGTGCATGTGCGTGAGTGCACGTGCATGTGCGTGAGTGCACGTGCATGTGCGTGAGTGCACGTGCATGTGCGTGAGTGCACGTGCATGTGCGTGAGTGCACGTGCATGTGCGTGAGTGCACGTGCATGTGCGTGAGTGCACGTGCATGTGCGTGAGTGCACGTGCATGTGCGTGAGTGCACGTGCATGTGCGTGAGTGCACGTGCATGTGCGTGAGTGCACGTGCATGTGCGTGAGTGCACGTGCATGTGCGTGAGTGCACGTGCATGTGCGTGAGTGCACGTGCATGTGCGTGAGTGCACGTGCATGTGCGTGAGTGCACGTGCATGTGCGTGAGTGCACGTGCATGTGCGTGAGTGCACGTGCATGTGCGTGAGTGCACGTGCATGTGCGTGAGTGCACGTGCATGTGCGTGAGTGCACGTGCATGTGCGTGAGTGCACGTGCATGTGCGTGAGTGCACGTGCATGTGCGTGAGTGCACGTGCATGTGCGTGAGTGCACGTGCATGTGCGTGAGTGCACGTGCATGTGCGTGAGTGCACGTGCATGTGCGTGAGTGCACGTGCATGTGCGTGAGTGCACGTGCATGTGCGTGAGTGCACGTGCATGTGCGTGAGTGCACGTGCATGTGCGTGAGTGCACGTGCATGTGCGTGAGTGCACGTGCATGTGCGTGAGTGCACGTGCATGTGCGTGAGTGCACGTGCATGTGCGTGAGTGCACGTGCATGTGCGTGAGTGCACGTGCATGTGCGTGAGTGCACGTGCATGTGCGTGAGTGCACGTGCATGTGCGTGAGTGCACGTGCATGTGCGTGAGTGCACGTGCATGTGCGTGAGTGCACGTGCATGTGCGTGAGTGCACGTGCATGTGCGTGAGTGCACGTGCATGTGCGTGAGTGCACGTGCATGTGTGTGAGTGCATGTGCATGTGTGTGAGTGCATGTGCATGTGTGTGAGTGCATGTGTGTGAGTGCATGTGCATGTGCGTGAGTGCATGTGCATGTGAGTGCATGTGCATGAGTGCATGTGCATGTGCGTGAGTGCATGTGCATGTGTGTGAGTGCATGTGCATGAGTGTGAGTGCATGAGTGTGAGTGCATGTGCATGTGTGTGAATGCATGGGAGGCCACGCTGGGCTGGGGCGTCTCCGGGTGAGAGCACCGTGCCCCTCGCCCCAGGGGAGGTGAAGACGCTGATGATCCAGCTGCTGTGTGGAGTGAAGCACCTGCACGACAACTGGATCCTGCACCGTGACCTCAAGACCTCCAACCTGCTGCTGAGCCACGCCGGCATCCTCAAGGTGAGCACAGCCCCCGGGGAGTGCGGCCCCCGGTGAGCCTGGCCCCGGCACCCACTCCCGGCCCCACTATCGTTGCAGGTGGGGGACTTCGGGCAGGCCTACACCCCTGTCGTTGTGACCTTGTGGTACCGCGCCCCAGAGCTGCTGCTGGGGGCCAAGGTACGTGCTGGGCTGGGTGGGCCCTGCCCCACCCTGCGCTCGGTCCCGCTGGCCCCTGAGTGTGTCCCTGTCCCCAGGAGTATTCCACGGCCGTGGACATGTGGTCCGTGGGCTGCATCTTTGGGGAGCTGCTGACGCAGAAGCCACTGTTCCCCGGGAAGTCAGAGATTGATCAGATCAACAAAGTGTTCAAGGTGGGTCAGGGCGCCATGCGGGGGTCGGGGAGGGCCTGG
>NW_005362885.1:651972-652520 GCF_000412655.1 Myotis brandtii
CTCCCCATCGACCCCTCGATGTTCCCCACGTGGCCGGCCAAGAGCGAACAGCAGAGGGTGAAGCGCGGCACCAGCCCGAGACCCCCTGAGGGAGGCCTCGGCTACAGCCAGCTGGTGAGGGGCGGGCAGGCAGGGGGGACGGTGTGGGGGGTGTCCCTGGGATTAGCTGGCCCGGCCAGGGCCCCACGGTGCCGCTTGCCTCCCCAGGGTGACGATGACCTGAAGGAGACCGGCTTCCACCTCACCACCACCAACCAGGGGGCCTCGGCCGCAGGCCCTGGCTTCAGCCTCAAGTTCTGAGGTTCAGAGTGGACCCCAGAAACAGCGGGACCAGGGACCCAGACCTGCCCGGATGACAGGTTGCTGCGGCCCGGGCTGCGGTGACGTGGCCTCGAGTCGAACTGCTGGCCTCGTTTTCCAGATTTTGTTTCTATTTTGTCTTGGCTTGTAAATTTGTAGAATTAAACCTTATTTCCTTATGAGAATAAATACATAAATAAATAAATAAATCCAGAACAAGAGATTAAATGAGAAAAAAAAAAAATAGG
>NW_005362885.1:661849-663570 GCF_000412655.1 Myotis brandtii
GGGGGTGGGGGAGGGCCTGGCTGGGGGGTCGCTGCGGGCGTGGCTGTTCTGAGACGCCCCTTTCTCAGGACCTGGGGACGCCCAGTGAGAAGATCTGGCCCGGCTACAACGAGCTGCCCGCCGTGAAGAAGATGACCTTCACCGAGTACCCCTACAACAACCTGCGCAAGCGCTTCGGAGCGCTGCTCTCCGACCAGGGCTTCGACCTCATGAACAAGTGAGCCACTGTGGGGGCGGGGGGTGGGCGCCTTCCCAGCCCTCCCAGGGCTCCAAGCGCCTTGTTCTCCCAGGTTCCTGACCTACTTTCCCGGGCGGAGGGTCAGCGCAGAGGACGGCCTCAAGCACGAGTATTTTCGCGAGACCCCCCTCCCCATCGACCCCTCGATGTTCCCCACGTGGCCGGCCAAGAGCGAACAGCAGAGGGTGAAGCGCGGCACCAGCCCGAGACCCCCTGAGGGAGGCCTCGGCTACAGCCAGCTGGTGAGGGGCGGGCAGGCAGGGGGGACGGTGTGGGGGGTGTCCCTGGGATTAGCTGGCCCGGCCAGGGCCCCACGGTGCCGCTTGCCTCCCCAGGGTGACGATGACCTGAAGGAGACCGGCTTCCACCTCACCACCACCAACCAGGGGGCCTCGGCCGCAGGCCCTGGCTTCAGCCTCAAGTTCTGAGGTTCAGCGTGGACCCCAGAAGCAGTGGGACCAGGGGCAGGAGCGGAGACAGCCTGTGGGTCAGACCCGCGTCTTGCCCAGAAGACAGGCTGCTGCGGCCTGGGCTGCAGTGAAGTGGCCTCAAGTCGAACTGCTGGCCTTGTTTTCCATGTTTTGTTTGTCTTGGCTTGTAAATTTGTAGAATTAAATCTTATTTCCTTGTGGAAGAAAAGGCTCTTTTTTCAGATTTATCACACTTGCCACATGAGGAGGGGAAGCCAGTGCCGAGGGCACAACCGCACACGCACGCGGTCAGATCCTGGCTGTGGTTTCAGTTTCTAATCTTGAGGCTCCTGCGTGGGCGCCTCCTGCCCTCAGCGGGCACCCATAGCCCAGCGCCCACAGCTGGGCACGCAGCCTCAGTGAATTGCGTACGAGGTGGTCACACCTTTTAAGACGCGGTGAAATGTTGGAGGGAGCGCTGGTGTGTCTGGCCCTGCGCTGGCCCCACAGTCGGGGACCAAATGGTTGGTCTCTGGCCCCACGTGGGCCGGCCTCTCCCTGCCTCCAGCTCCTGCCCTAACTGGACTGGGCCTGGCCCCAGGCACCCCAGGTCCTGCGGGGCCCGGTCTAGATGGCCCCACCCCCCAAGAAAGGGCGCAGAGACGTCAGACAGAAAACCTTTATCAGCGCCGCGCTCAGGGGCGCACGCGCACGCGCCAGGAGTAGGTGGTGAGCACGCGCTGCCGCCGGCGCACCACGCAGGTGTAGGTGCCCTCGTTGATGGCGTTGGCGATGATGCTCAGGTGCGCCTCGCCCAGGGCCAGGTACCCGGGGTAGGAGGACTCCAGCGGCTCCTGGTCCTTGTACCAGCTGCGGGGGGCGGGGATGCTGAGTGGGGGGACCCTAGCCCGCCGCCCCTCGCCCCGGGCGGGTCACTCACTGCACTTTGCCTTTCTTGTGCAGGATCTTCTGGCCGCAGCGGAAGGTCACGTTCCTGCCCTCCGACACCAGCCGGGTTTTGGTCCTGGGGGGCGGCGCGGTGGCGGCCACGGTGGGGAAGGGGAACTCTGCCC
>NW_005362885.1:664293-664670 GCF_000412655.1 Myotis brandtii
CCTGCCGGCTCGTGCCGGCGCGGCGGTGAGCTCACCCGCAGGAATGCAGCTCCGCTCGGCGTGGGGATTAGAGGCCCAGAACTCCTGGAACTCAGGCCTGTGGCCTCCTCACAGCCGCCCCCTCCCTGCCTGTTTCACCCCAAATCACAGCCCTGACCCCAGCCCTCCACCGGGACCCCAGGGCGCGGAGGGTCCGCCAGGGGGCCGGCCGCCGTCACCTTTCTTCCAGCTGTAGCGCGTGGGGCCCAGGACCCAGTACTCGCTGTCGTCGAAGTGGATGCCGCCGTGCGGGGGGAAGAAGGCGTGGGCCAGCTCGCCCGTGGGGCCGTCGAAGCAGTGGTGCAGCGCGGACACCAGGCAGTCGGTGTGGTTGGCCG
>NW_005362885.1:665055-665289 GCF_000412655.1 Myotis brandtii
TCCTTCAAAGGAAGCAAGTGCTCTGAGGAGGCAGCAGGGGCTGCCTGATGCAAAACGCGAGGAAGAGACGGGGCCGTGAGCGAAGGAGGTAGGGGAGCGCTGCCTGGTTTTCCACCCCAAGCGCCGTTACAGCCGAAAGGAAAAGGGTATGAGAACCAGCCGGGTCAGAGTGGGCGGAGCTGGAGGGATGCTGTCCCCCACCCCATCCACTGGGCACTGTGGACGCGCGGACAC
>NW_005362885.1:665494-665700 GCF_000412655.1 Myotis brandtii
ACCCGGCTGTCAGGGAGGGACAGACGCCAGGGGCTCGGCATCAAGCAGGGACGGTCAGTTGGGGCCCCAAACGGGCTGGGGCTGAGTGACCGGAGGTTTTTTCCTCAATGGAATCCCCCAACCCCCTGGACACGGAATGAGACCCAGACGTGGAACCTCCGACCAGGCCAGCCCAGGACACGTCCCGCCGGCGCTGGGTGGGCAGG
>NW_005362885.1:666075-666318 GCF_000412655.1 Myotis brandtii
GTAAGGGACGTGGGGGGCGATGCGCAGGGGCAGGGGCTGCGGGGAGCCAGGAATCCCCCATTGGGCTCTCCCAGCAGAGCCAGGCGCAGGGCCCAATTCGGAGTGGTCCTGGGTGGGAGGTGGGAGACTGTCTGAGGCCGGAAGACTCGACGGGGCGGCCTTCAGACTGAGCCGGGGTGAGGCCAGCCAGGCAGGGTGTTGGCAAAGGCGCCCCTGGGCTGGGGGAACCGGGAGGCGGGGCGC
>NW_005362885.1:668301-668654 GCF_000412655.1 Myotis brandtii
GGAAGCAGGCGACCGCGGCGCCCACTGTCAGTTCTCCGCTGGCTGGGAGGCCCGAGGCCTGCAGCTGGGGGCAGACAGAGGCTGAAAAGGCTGGCAGGCCTCAGGGGAGCACCAGCTGCCCCAAGCAGGGGCAGAGGGGAGGTGGCAGGGAAAGCCCCTGAGGGAAGGGGTGAAGGCTGAGACACCCCCATCCCCTTTCCAGGCTGCTCAGGGGCACAGAATCGCAGGGATGCTGGCCACACTAGGTGACGGGGACAGAAGACACCTCCTGCAAACGGCTCACCTGGGCCCCCCTCCCCCCCCCCAGGGCCTGGCTCCCAGGAAGCACCCTCAGAGGGAGTGGGCAGTCACTC
>NW_005362885.1:668751-671597 GCF_000412655.1 Myotis brandtii
GGCCCCCGACTCCCACCCCGGGCAGCGGGGGCTCTGTCCTCACCTCTTGGATGAGGATCTGGGCCACCTCCCGGTGGTTGTTGAGGGCGGCCAGGTGCACGGCTGTGAAGCCGTCCTCCTTCCTGGCGTCCACCAGCTGCCGCGCCCAGGCCAGGATCCTCCTGACCGCCCTGTGGAGCAGGGAGGTGTCTGGTGGAGGGGCTCCCGGAGCGGCCCAGCAGCGTGGCGGGCGCCTGCTCCGGGCTGTGTGCCCACCCCAAACTCACAGCGTGTGGCCCTTAAGGGACGCGTGGTGCAGCAAGGTGAAGCCCTGGCTGTTGGTGGCGGTGACATCGATGCCCGGCACCTCCGTGAGGACCTCCACGATGCCACTGGCGCCGGCGCCCGCGGAGATGGCGTAGTGCAGGGGCGTGTTGGCCTGGGCGTCCTGTCGGTGGTGGGCCAGTGGTCACTTGGCGGCAGGGCTCCTTGACCCCAGGGATCGGACCAGGGGCCCCGCACTCACTGGCAGGTTGACGTCACAGCCCAGCTCACACAGGGCCCTCACCACCTCCAGGAAGCCCCTCTGCACGGCCACGTGCAGTGCTGTGCTCCGGGTGCCGTTCAGAGCATTGGCCTGGCACCCCGCAGCCAGGAGCAAGCGGGCCGCCTCGGGCTGGTTCCTGAGGGGAGAGGAGGCGGCAGGGTGCTGTGCCCACTGGCAGAACTGCGGGCCCAGCCCCCACCCAGCCGCCAGGCCTCACCCCAGGGCTGCGTAGTGCAGAGCCGTGTTGCCCTCGTCATCGGACAGGTCCACGCCCGCCCGGGCCTGCAGCAGCAGACGCAGCAGCTCCACCTGGCCCAGGTAGGCAGCCACCTGCAGGGCCGTCCTGCCCTGGTTCTTGCTGTCCACCTGCCGGGAGCACTGCTGGTCAGTTCCTGGCCCCCTGCTCCCCACCCTGGGGTGGGCCAAGCCTGGGATGAGGGTGGGTCCAGGAGCCTGCCTGCTCGGGGTGTCTCCGCAGCAGGTCCAGAGCCCGGGCCACGCTGCCCAGGGCCGCCTCCACCACCAGCCGCCCGGGGTGCTCCAGGTCGCTCTTCTGGGCTCGAAGCTTGTCCAGGACGACGCTCAGGGAGCCTGCAGGGGCGGGGGAGGGGGAGAGGTTAGGCAGGGGCCAGGGCACCCCCCCCTACACACAGGCGGCCGCTGCTGGGTCCGCACTTTTGTTCTCCCGGGCGCGCTCAGCCACGTCCAGGTTGGCGTCCTCTTCAGGCCGATAGGCCAGCAGGCAAGAGGGGCTGAAGGTCCACAGCTGACCGCCGACCGCCACACGCAGGTTCCCGTCTCCGAAAACCTTCACCACCTTCCCGACTTGGCCCAGGGCCTGAGGAGAGGGGGGGGGTCACAGGCCGGTCTCCCGGGGGTGAGGGAAGACAGGGAGGAGGGAAGGGGAGGGGAGGGAGGACAAAAAGGGGGAGGGGAGGGGTGGGGGTCTCACAGGCGCCATGTCATCTGTCCACTCGCCGTGCCCAGCCTGCAGCCGCTTCACCGTGTCCAGGTCGTCCATGACCCGCACCACGTCGCCCACCCAGAAGGAGTTGTGCTGAGTGAGAGAGAGGCCGGTGAGGGGCCCTGACCATGTGGCTGCCCAGGGTCGTGGAGCAGGAGGCACCACCATCAAGCTCCACAGGATAGGCCGGCCTGAACTTGACCCTAACCCCTGACCAGAAACACAACCAAAGGGTCTGGCTGGACAAGGCCACTGGTGACCAGGGCAGCCCTGGGTAGCTCAGTCCCTGTGCCCCAGGGGTGACAGCTGAAGAGGCAGCAGCGGATCCAGACCAGACAGAAACCAGCTCTCGGCAGGTGGGACACCCAGGACAGGCCTGTCCTGCACAGATGGGGAGCAGGCAGCATGGCCATGGCCAGAGCAGAAGGCGTGGGGTGTGGTCCCAGCATGACCAGGGGCAGGGCCAGAACAGCAGGGAGACGGACCAGGGCCATTCCCCACCCACAACCCCCCCCTTGTCCCCTCACCTGCATGTGACTCGCTCTAAACTGTCTCATGACCCCACACACCCTCCTTGGAGGCCCTTCAGGTCCTGAGCTGGTGACAGCACGTCCCCCTCCTTGGCACCCACTCCTTCCCAGGGCCCCCATCTGTGGACGTGCGCCTCCCAGCTGGGAAGTCCTGCTTTGAGGTGCCCCTTCCCAGCCCGCCGCCGTGGGCCAAGCACCACCCTGTCCTGTGGGCCTTCCCGTCCCGTCACCATCCCACACGCTCCCCACACAGCACCCACGGGGCACGTGAGAAAGCAAAGCGACCACGTGGCCTCCTGCCCGTGGAGCTGTGGTGGCTTCCTCGGGCTCTGCCCAGCTGCCAACGCTGCACCTCGCCCTCCTCCGTCCCTTCACACCTGGACCCCCTAAGCCCTCTCCTCCTCCTCAGGGATGAGCAGGTCCACGGAGGGGTGTGGAGGGAATGGACAGGGCTCGCCCGCCCCCCATGCACCTTGGTGAGAGCCCCCGGGTGGAAGGTCCAGCGGGTCTCGTGGCTGAACTGCACGCGCACGTCCCCGCGGTCCGTGATGCGGTGCACGGTGCCCGTCTGTCCAAGGAACTGTGGCGGTCGTGGAGGCTGTGGCTCGGGTCCAGGGAAGGGGGAGGGGAGGGCACAGGGCTAAGGGGCGGGGCAGCTCACCTCCGCCATCCTGGGGTTCCACCCGCCATGGCCTTCCTGCATCTCCCTCAGGACGTCTGTGTCCAGCAGACACGCGACCTTGTCCCCGGGCTGGAAGGGCTGGCCGTCAGCACTCACCCGGCGCTGCAGCTCTGCGGGCTTGCCTGGAGGCAGGCGCAGGCCCAG
>NW_005362885.1:671742-672972 GCF_000412655.1 Myotis brandtii
GCCCAGCCCAGCCCACACAGCTTCAGCCAGGCCGGCCGGCCGGGCGGCCCTTACCCAGCCTCGGGAGGTGGTCCTTGTAGTAGAAGCCGCCGGCCGCCTCGCCCACACACTTGAGGTCCACCTTGCCCTTGTGCCCCACACGGTACACGTTGGTGGTGCCATCGGCCCACGTGACGCTGGCCACGCTCCGGCCCGTCTCCACGTCCCAGCCACGGATGTCCACCACTCGGCCTGGCTTCCCGTCCCCTCCTGGAGACAGTGCCCCACCGGCCGGCTAAGCCCGTGCCATGAGGCACAGCCACAGCCAGTCCAGCCCAGCCCCCACCTCCCACCTGGACCCACTCACCGTCCTGTGAGCCCCACTCCCAGTCGGGGCCCCGCACCACCTTGGCCCCCTGGAAGATGCCCCTCAGAGGGATCCTTGGGAGGCCCTGGCGGGGACTCAGTGTGACCCTGCAAGAGAGTGTGACCTGGGCCATGCACGGTGGCAGTGACGGCACCGGCCTCTGCCCTGCCCAGCCTCGCCCCCCGCGCCCAGGGCCCAGGACGGCTGGCCCAGCAGTTCTGGGCCCTGCACACTCGGCCTGGAGCCTGCTGACCATGTTCCTCCAGGGGCCTCCCTGATGCACCCAGGCCCCCCTAAGGGCCCGGTCCAGGGAGGGCCAGCACGGGCAATGGAGGAAGGGAATGCAGGTGCCCAGACAGCTGACCCTGCGCTGCCTCTGGCCACATGTGGGCGTGTGAGTGTCAAGGACACAGGGAACAGGGAGGGTCTCTCTGGGTGCCCCCAACCCAGCAGCCTTGTCCCCAGCGTAATCTCGCCCCCCGCCCGCCCCCCGACCACAGCAAAGAGGCTCCCAGCCAGACCACAGCTCCTGCCCCGTGTGCCTTGGGGCTGGCCCAGCGTGGGCTGCCCACTGCCAAGCCCAGGACCTCCACGGAGGATGCTGGCTGCAGGGCCACACAGGCCACAGGCCACCTCAGTGCCCGCCATGGCTACACTGGGGAGCCGTGCCTGGCTCTGGGGGTGGCACCAGGACCATGGCACCACCTGCTCAGTGGACATGGTCGCCTTCCCCAGTGGACGGAGGCCAGAGTGACCATGACTCGGCCACTCTTCAGGGAAATGGCCCAGGAAGGCCTGCCCTGCCCCAGGGGAAGTGAGCAGAGGCAGCTCTGGTCCTGCGGGACGAGGGCTGTCGGTGTCGGAGGCGCTGGCCAGGGTCGCCT
>NW_005362885.1:673015-673349 GCF_000412655.1 Myotis brandtii
GCGGTCTCGTAGCGCTCGAAGGCGTGCGCCAGGTCGTGCTTGTTGTTGAGGTAGCACTGCGTGCACAGGTCGTAGTCGGCGCAGACGCGGCACTTCCAGCGCATGCCCCGCAGCCCGTGCTTCTTGCAGCAGTCACAGATGATGTTGGGGTGCCGCACGCCTGGGGGCGGGGCAGGGTCAGACCAACGAGTGGACTTGGCTCCAGGCAGCAGTGGAAGGTCAGACAGCAAGGCTGACGGAGCAAACAGACGGTGCAGTGATTGACGGGTGGACAGCGGGTACCCGCCACGGCCCCATTTACAGAAAGGCCACCAACAGGACAAGCAAATGCAGG
>NW_005362885.1:682917-683473 GCF_000412655.1 Myotis brandtii
GCCTGGGGGTCTGGGTCCAGGGTGGGCGGGGCTGCTCTGGGACCTGCAGGCAGAGGGCACCCTTAGGCCACAGTGGGGCTGCCAGGGAAAGCGGGCAGGCACCCAGCGAGAGGGAGGGGTGCGGGGAGAAGCGTGGTGGACATGCGGGCTGGGGACCACAGGAGGCCCGTAGCCCACAGAGGGGTGGGGGCAGCCGGGGAGAGCAGCCTAACGGTGGGGTGGCACGTCCTGGGGGTGGGTGGGCCCCTTGAAGGGTCCCTCCAGCTGCCCTGAGACTCGCCCTGTGGTGACTCGGGTGGGGGTATTCCCAGGAGAGGACGTAGACCCTTGGGACCAGGGGACAAACCTGGCAGGGGAGGTCCCCTCGGCACGCGGCCACTAGGAGGCCCAGTGCTGGGTGTTCACCAACGAGTGGACTTGGCTCCAGGCAGCAGTGGAAGGTCAGACAGCAAGGCTGACGGAGCAAACAGACGGTGCAGTGATTGACGGGTGGACAGCGGGTACCCGCCACGGCCCCATTTACAGAAAGGCCACCAACAGGACAAGCAAATGCAGG
>NW_005362885.1:683502-687077 GCF_000412655.1 Myotis brandtii
CTGGGGGCCCCAGGGCCAGGGAGGTGCTACCCCCTGACCTGCAAGTACATACATGCCTGCTCACCTGGAACGCTGGGCTCGCTGTGACCTGTGCCCCACTAAACGTTCCTCTAAAGGCTCTTGCGCAACATGAAGGCCTGGAAGACAGTTGAGAGAGAAGCCTGGCGACTTGCAGAAGAGGCTGAGGGACCCCTGGGAGGGGAGGCAGCCACCACTCCGTTCCGGGGAGTGTGCCTGTGGGTGCGCAGGACCTCACGTGGGGTCAGGGCTCTGCAGGGGAAGGCGTGGTGGGCACCAGGGCAGGGCTGGCACAGCCGAGGTACAGTCGGGCAGCTGCACAGCACTGGGCACTGAGGCCAGTCCAGGGAGGAAGGCCACACCCCCTCCCCCCGGCCCTGCTCCCGGGCCTGGCCCTGCGGCACCCCCAGCCCGACACTCGGCCCCCCAGGCCTGGCCAGCTCAGGGAACACCTGCCCGGCTGAGGAGGGGCAGTGGCCAGGCTTCCCCAGCAGCAGGGCCCACCCTCTGCCCCACCCACTCTGAGACCTGATCCAGCACAGGGTGGGCAGGGTCCTTGGTCCGTGCGCAGCCTGAGGTCCAAGCTCAGAACCTTCGTAGTCTCAGGGGTACGAGCGGCTCAGCCAGCTTGGTCTGCAAATCCCCTTCCTTGCGGGCAGGGTCCCTGTGGGGGCTCCTTCCTCCCCCGCCAGGACCTCCGGGACCTCCGGGGCTTCCACAAACAGGTGGACGTTTTGAAAACTTTGAAAACGAGGAACCTCTCTGACCGACAACTAATCAGGGGCCTTTCCCCAGAAATGCCACTCCCTGCTGTTGCCGGGAGGCTCGCCTCCTGGGCCACACCCCCTGCTGCCGCCGGTCCTGCCCTCCCGTGATCTCCACAAAGATGAACGCCAGGCCCGAGGCCGCTGCGGGCTCCAGCCAGGAGCACAGCCCCCAGGCCACGGCGGCCCAAGGGCCCGCATCAAGAGTGGCCCGTGAGAACCTCCGACTGGGCCTGGCGCCAGCACCGGGCAAGGGGGGGGTCCTGGGCTGCCACCTTGGCCGTCGGGCACGCAGGCCACCCGTGTGGCCTCAGGGGCCTCTACCAGCAGCTGCCGCTTGTTCTGACTCAGGCTGAGCAGCACCAGCCTGGGGGTGGCCCTCACACACCCTCCCGCCCGATGCACCTGCTGAGCTGCAGTTGGACAGGGCGGCCTCTTTCCACAGCGACAGACAAGGGTGGACGCCTGGGCCCAGCTGACGCTCCCTGCTGGCAGGGGCTTCCCCACAGCAGAGCCCAGAAACTGGCCCCACACCGAGAGAAAGAACTCAGGCAGCCTAACTGGTGTGGCTCAGTGGATAGAGCGTCCGCCTGAGGACTGAAGGGTCTCAGATTAGATTCTGGTCAGAGCACATGCCCAGGTTGTGGGCTCAATCCCCAGTAGGGGGCATGCAGGAGGCAGCCGATCCATGATTCTCATCACTGATGTTTCTCTCTCTCCCTTCCTCTCTGAAATCAATAACAATTTATTTATTTTTTTTAAATAGAACTCAGGCGGGAAAGGACCCCAGTCCCATTAGCCAGTGCTGTGGCCAGACAGGGTGGCATGCCCTGTGGGCTCAGCCCCAGCCGCGGGCCGCCACCACACTGCCTGTCTGCTGGCCTCCGGGTCCCCTGTCATGTGCTGCAGAATCATCTCCAACAAGCCATGGGGCAGGGGCACCCCGAGCAGAGCCCTGCCCTCAAGGGTGGGCACAGAATGGAGAGTGGGTGGGGGACCTGGCAGGACCTGTGAAATCAGGGCCAGGCCTCACTCGGCTGGCGAATGGCTGCCTGTGGGCCGCGGGGTAGGGTTTCCAGGGCGCCTCCGGCCAGTACCTGATGTCTTCACACCCGGTATTTTTAGCTCAGCAGACAGCTCTCCAGCCCCGGCCAGGAAACCACCCCCCTCCCAGGGCTGACCCTCTCGGGAGCCCACATGGGACACCCCCAGGTTGGGGCACTAGCCATGGGTCCCCCCACCCCTCACCTCTCTTGCCCAGACCAACACCCCTTGAGGACAGTGGAGAACAGAGGAGGGTCCTGTTCTGGGGCCCCCTCGGCCTGAGAGCCTTCCTGTCACCGCCCCTCCACACCCCACCCCGGGGTCTTGGGGTCTGCCCTCTGCTTCAGCATGGCATCACCTGGAGCCTGAGCAGGGCCCCCAGCAACGCCTGTCCGCTGCCCGCTCCCCCACACCTGCTACAGCGATGGGGCGCCCGGCCCCCCGGCCTCAGAAGCACCTCAGCACAGCACCCGAGGCCCCTCGTGAGGCGAGCCGGGTGCTCTCCAGGCCTCTCTACCGCGTTCCTCCACCCACGTCCCTGCCTGGCCTTTATCACCGTCTTCCCTGGAGCCCAGCACATGGCCACTTGGACTCCACATGACACCGGGTCCTGGGGTCAGAGTTCACCCCCCACCTCGGGAGGCCCCACCAGGGTGCGTGCGGAGGGTCAGGAGCAGGTAGGGGCCAGGAAGGGGGCCCCATTCCAGTGGGGACTTCACCCAGAGTCACTGCTTTTTCTTCCTTTACCAGAAACGCTGTGCTCTGCCAGCTGCCCCGGAGGCCACAGGCCGGGCACCCACACCCACCCAGAGGCTGTCGCTGCGAATGCCGGCGACGACTTGCAGGCTGCCGGGGCGTCAGGACTTGTGTGACGGTCGTGCTGCAGCAAAACCGGAACTCACCTCAGAACACACACCAGCCTCGCGCCAGCGAACCGGACATTTCGCTTCCAGTTCCTGGGTCTCAAACGTGCTCAGCCACCAAGATGTCCGACTGGGAACCGGGAGCGATCGCCAGCACAGACCACAGCCACCCCAACCAGCAGCCAGCCAGCCAGCCTGCAGAAAAATGGATGAAAAGGTGGTTTCAGCCCCACCGGCGTGCCTCAGGGGCTGAGCGTCCACCTGTGAACCAGGAGGTGGCTGTTCCCGGGTTGCGGGCTCGGTCCCCAGTGGGGGGCGAGGAGGAGGCAGCCGATCCATGATTCTCTCTCCTCATGGATGTTTCTGTCTCCGTCTCCCTCTCCCTCTGTCTCTGAAATAAATATATACATATTTAAAGGTGGTTTCACGTTTGCAGCATTTATCGCAACCAAACAAGTGGCCTGGGTCCGCTCTGCCGGCTGCCAGCCTGCGGGGGGCAAAGCTCTTTACAAACCGGCCGCCGGACCGTGTACAAGTGAGGTGATCCCCTGTTTGTGAGCCTTCTATTGGGGAAAACGTAAGAGCTGTGGAGACTAAATCACATTTTTTTTTTTAAAAAAAAAAAGGTCATCACATTTGCCCAGGAGTTGGGCGGACAGAGGCAGCCACTCCTCTCCCTGCACCCCTAGCCCTGCTGCTGCTGCTGGAATCAACGCCCGGTGTGGACGATCAACAGGCGCCTGTCAGGGGGCAGCCGGGGCTGAGAGTGGACAGGCTGCGGGGGGTGGGGCGAGGGGGGAGCCCAGACCTGACCCGGCGTGAGACCTGCCAGGGGGTGGCCCACAGGAAGGGCAGGGTGGTCGCCGCCAGGTGGAAGCCTGCAGAC
>NW_005362885.1:688150-690548 GCF_000412655.1 Myotis brandtii
GCCGCTGGGGGAGCTGCGGGCGGGCGGACGGGGGTGATAGAAGGACCCCAGGTCCCGCAACGATGGGAAGAGGCCTGCTTCCCCGGGAAGAACTGGGGCTCCAGCTTGGCTCTGCACCGCCGCGGACGCTGGGCGCGTTCGCGTTGGACAGAGTGGGACGCACGTCTGAGGACTGCGGTGGCCTCAGGGACTGTCGGCACGCCGTGGACAGGGGCCGAGCGGCGTGCGCCCGAATGGGAAGGAGTCGGGGTCACCAGGGCCGAGCGCCCGCGGGGACGGAACTGGGCACCAGGGGACCAAAGCCCGAGTATCCAATCCGGGCAGCGCGCGAACCAGGGGTCAAGCTCTTCCACCCAGGGGCGGGGGCTGAACCGGAAGTGCGTCACGGATGGGCGGGTCGCTCTCGCCCGACCCTACGTGGCGCTCTAGGGTTCGGAGACGCGTTCCGTTGCCGGGGAGACGGAGGCTGCGGATGCCTGGGAGTCTGTAGGCAGCATCTTTGACCACCCCGGCCCTTGGGACGCTGAGATGAGGCGTGGTCAAGGCAACTCTTGTAAAATCAAAGTAACGCCAGTGCAGGGCTTTAATTCACGCAGAACGGAGGACATCGTAAAAGTCACTGTCTCGCCCTGACTGGTTTGGCTCAGTGGATAGAGCGTCGGCCTGCGGACTGAAGGGTCCCAGGTTTGATTCTGGTCAAGGGCATGTACCTTGGTTGCGGGCACATCCCCAGTCGGGGGTGTGCAGGAGGCAGCTGATCAATGTTTCTCTCTCATCAATGTTTCTAGCTCTCTATCCCTCTCCCTTCCTCTCTGTAAAAAATCAATAAAATAATTTTTAAAATTTTTTTTTAAAAAGTCACTGTCTCGTGTGCTCCGCAGAGGCAAATCCTTTCAACTCTTGTAGCTTTTCCTGCGACAGGAACCTCCATGTTTCTAAACCAGAAGCTGCTAGTCCTTTATGTGTTTAGACATTTCTGTGGACTTCCAGATAAAGTCAGTGAGAACTTTATCTCCAAACAACCCCGCCACCTCCCCCCCCCAAGTCCACGTGACGACCTCCCTAATTAGGATTACATCACCTGTCCGGTGCTGGCTGCTCTGCTACTTGTTATTGCATACAACTCTGCCTCCGTTCTTACACAGTAATTTTTCTTTTGAGTTAATACCTAGTCTTTTTTCTTTTCTTTTTTTGCCTTAGTGTTTTCCTTATGCCTAGAATTTTACTAACTCATACCTAATTTTTCCCCAAGGCTCTAACATCTTTGCCACATGCCTATTGATAACATTTTCCAAAGGCTCAGACACATTCTATTTAATTCCTGGAGACCTCTCTCCAGAGCCCCCCCCCCCCCTCCAATCCAGACTGATTGCTTCGAGCCCATGCATAGCTGTCATCTTGTGCTTTCTCTAGTCATCCTGCTGACTCTGCCTTTCCCCTGTGCTGGAGTCCGTTTCCTGGAATCTGTGCTGACCCCCTCCTTGGTCTGCTCTCTCGTTTTACTGAAGTCAGCCCTCTAGTAGCTTCCTGGGAAGGGTCCATATCTGAAGTGTGTTTACTCTCACTCTGATAGTTTGGCAGGGTATAGAATTCTAGGTTGGAAATACTTTTCCTTCAAGGTATTTGAAGTCACAGGTTTTTTGTTTGTTTTTTCCTTCAGCTGCCAAGGCGGCAGTTGAAAACTCTAAAGCCGTACTAATTCATAACGATTTGTATGGGATATATTTGTTCTCTGAGAAAGCGTTTAGGATCTTATCTTTATCCTCAGTGTTGCCAAGTGTCACAATACACCTCGATGTGGACCTTTCTACCCAGGGATCTACACACACAGTTGTCTTTTTCATCCCAGAGGCTCATGTCCATCTACTTGGGAGTTTTTTTGTTTGTTTGTGTGGTTTTTTTTATTTTTTTTAAAAAGTCACTGTCTCGTGTGCTCCGCAGAGGCAAATCCTTTCAACTCTTGTAGCCTTTCCTGCGACAGGAACCTCCATGTTTCTAAACCAGAAGCTGCTAGTCCTTTATGTGTTTAGACATTTCTGTGGACTTCCAGATAAAGTCAGTGAGAACTTTATCTCCAAACAACCCCGCCACCTCCCCCCCCCAAGTCCACGTGACCTCCCTACGCATTAGGATTACATCACCTGTCCGGTGCTGGCTGCTCTGCTACTTGTTATTGCATACAACTCTGCCTCCGTTCTTACACAGTAATTTCTTTTTCTTTTGAGTTAATACCTAGTCTTTTTTCTTTTCTTTTTTTGCCTTAGTGTTTTCCTTATGCCTAGAATTTTACTAACTCATACCTAATTTTTCCCCAAGGCTCTAACATCTTTGCCACATGCCTATTGATAACATTTTCCAAAGGCTCAGACACATTCTATTTAATTCCTGGAGACCTCTC
>NW_005362885.1:690734-693821 GCF_000412655.1 Myotis brandtii
TGCTCCAATCCAGACTGATTGCTTCGAGCCCATGCATAGCTGTCATCTTGTGCTTTCTCTAGTCATCCTGCTGACTCTGCCTTTCCCCTGTGCTGGAGTCCGTTTCCTGGAATCTGTGCTGACCCCCTCCTTGGTCTGCTCTCTCGTTTTACTGAAGTCAGCCCTCTAGTAGCTTCCTGGGAAGGGTCCATATCTGAAGTGTGTTTACTCTCACTCTGATAGTTTGGTAGGGTATAGAATTCTAGGTTGGAAATACTTTTCCTTCAAGGTATTTGAAGTCATAGTTTTTTTGTTTTTTTCCTTCAGCTGCCAAGGCGGCAGTTGAAAACTCTAAAGCCGTACTAATTCATAACGATTTGTATGGGATATATTTGTTCTCTGAGAAAGCGTTTAGGATCTTATCTTTATCCTCAGTGTTGCCAAGTGTCACAATACACCTCGATGTGGACCTTTCTACCCAGGGATCTACACACACAGTTGTCTTTTTCATCCCAGAGGCTCATGTCCATCTACTTGGGAGTTTTTTTGTTTGTTTGTGTGGTTTTTTTTAGATATATTTTTCTTGATTTCAAAGAGTAAGGGAGAGGGATAGAAACATCAATGATGAGAGAGAATATTGATCGGCTTCCTCCTGCCTGTCCCCCACTGAGGATTGAGCCCGCAACCCGGGCATGTGCCCTGACTGGGAATTGAACCATGACCTCCTGGTTCATAGGTTGACACTCAATCACTGAGCCATGCCAGCTGGGCTCCTTAATTCATTTTTGTTTAAAAAAAAATTGTTATTGATTTGTGAGAGAAAAACAGCAAATTGTTGTTACATTTAGTTATGCATTTGTTGGTTGATTCTAGTATGTGTCCTGACCAGAGGCGAACCCCACAACCTTGGAGTATTGGGGTGACGCTCTAACCCACTGAGCTACCCCGCCAGGGCCTACAAATTTGTTTCAGTTAAATTGTAGGACACTGGTCAGTGTCTGCTGAGACCTGGAGAGTTGCTGGATGGTTTGGAAACACACATCGGGCTCTCATTTCTTCCCTTTCTGAGTTCATGTTTACTCTCCCTGATTCCTTTCCACACACACACACACACACACAATGTTCTTCATACGTGCATTTTTCTCACTTTAATTATAGATTCTTCAAAGCCTTTCTCCTGCTCTCTGCATTGGCTCTCCCATCCCGGTTCCTTCTCTCCATTTGCTCTGGTCTGTCCACTTCTAGGCGGAAGCTTTCCTCAAACGTCTGGCGGGCCTTCTTTCCCTGTTGCAATCTGAGAGCGAGACACTGTGTTAGGGAGGATCAAGCCCCACGGACAGTGTCAGAAAACCTTCCAATAAAAGTGTCTGAAATAAGACAGAGGATGGGTCTTCTCTCAGGTAGAGGTGGTCCAGGGCTGGCTCCTCCACAGGGGACTCCGGAAGGAGGAGTTGGGAGGTGCATCTACCACTGACATCCCATCGGCCAGAACTTGGCGCACACACAGCTGCAAGGGAAGCTGGGATGTGTAGTTTTTCAGGCGACCTGCCCAGGCAAGGTAGTGGTGAAATCACTAAGAAAGAAAGGAAGAATGGATATTGGGGACAATGGCAGTCTCTGCCCTTAACAGCTGGGTGGGCGCCCTGCTCACCTGGGCAGGGCTCAGCATTCCTAGGCCACGGTGGCGGCGGTGGCGGTGGCGTGGGCGACCTGGTGAATGTTTCCTCTGGGTCTCCCTTTTCCCTCCCAGGGTGCCCGTCTGCCAGGCTTCCTTCTGGAACCAGAGTCGGAAGGGAGCCTGCCTGCCCCAACCCACAGAGTGCAGAGTTCCAGTTCACCTCCCTCTTCTCAGTCTATTCCGTCTGTAATCCTCTCAAGTTCAATGAACAGCATCACTGCAGTGCTTGCTAAGTACCGGGCACGTGTGTTTTCTTTTTTTTTTTAAATATGCTTTATTGATCTTTTACAGAGAGGAAGGGAGAGGGATAGAGAGTTAGAAACATTGATGAGAGAGAAACATCAATCAGCTGCCTCTTGCACACCCCCCCACTGGGAATGTGCCCGCAACCAAGGCACATGCCCTTGACCAGAATTGAACCTGGGACCCTTCAGTCCGCAGGCCGACGCTCTATCCACTGAGCCAAACCGGTTAGGGCAAGGGCACATGTGTTTTCACAGGCAATCCTTATTCAGCCCGACCAGTCAGGCGGTATTGTCGACCCCAACTCACAGATAAGGACCCCGAGAAGGGGGGCTGAGACGTGCGCACCCAGGGCCCTGCGGCTGGGCAGCGGTGTGGGAAAGGACCCCTCCCCCCAACACACACACACACACACACACACTCCCCAGGGTCGTGGTTCAGGGCCTGGACACATGGCCGCGTTGCCCAAGGGAGGGGTGAGTTCAGACTGCCAGCCAGACCTCTGTTCAGGCTGGAGTCTCACCTGCCTTTCCCGGAAACATGTCTCTGTGACCCAAACTTAGGTGCAGAATAAACAGATAAATAAATGAAACAAACCACTTGAGTACTGGGGCCCGGAGGACATTTGCTCTTGGGCCTCCGGGTTGGGAAGACCTCCTACACACCTGAACCCCAAATCCAGGAAGGACAGAGCCCAAAGCCAGGCATCTTTGTCTGGCTGAACCGTCACAGGCAAAGCCAGAGGCCAGAAACGGGAACTCTTTGCAACTTGCAAAAGGCTGAGGCAACACCGATTGATAAGAAAGAGAGAAGATGGCCCTGGCTGGTTTGGCTCAGTGGATAGAGCGTCGGCCTGCGGACTGAAGGGTCCCGGGTTCGATTCCGGTCAAGGGCATGTACCTTGGCACATCCCCAATAGGGAGTGTGCAGGAGGCAGCTGATCGATGTTTCTCTCTCATCGATGTTTCTAACTCTCTATCCCTCTCCCTTCCTCTCTGTAAAAAAAATCAATAAAATATATTTTTAAAAAAAGGGGGGGGGATAAAGAAAGAGAGAAGACGATCCAAGGGCACGAAGAGGTCAGAAAACGTTGTAAAATGGAGAGTTCTTGCTGTACTTTCAAAGGCAAGACCCCTAGGGACATTCCTGAGAGGGAAGAGGAACCGAGGGGAACTGTACTCCACGCG
>NW_005362885.1:694111-695282 GCF_000412655.1 Myotis brandtii
TCTGCCCACGGTGCCCTCCCCTCAGGCAGAGCACCTGCAGTTGTCTCAGGCTCCCACTGCAGCCGATGTGAGCAAGCTGGCCCACGCCCCGCGGGGTTCCGGGTGGGGTTAGGAGAGTCCCCAGATCACCATCACTTTCTGCTTCCCTGGGGGAGCTCCTGAGTCCCCCACAAAGCTAAGGCAGGGGTCCAAGCCCAGGGCCCTCTCTGCTTGAGGAGAAAGGAGGAGCCAGGGGCAGGGCCGGGGAGGGCCTTCCTCTCCAAGCCTTCACCCCCAAGCTGGGTGCTGAGGCCTGGAGGCCCTGTTCAGGGTCCCAGCAAGCTGCAGAGGCCTGGTTTTGGGGTCAGGGCCCTCCAGGCTAGGTCAGGAGGTGTGCTGGGCGGAGCCGGGAGGGGCGGTGCGTCTGACCCTTGGCTTCAGGCTCTGAGGCCTTGAGAGCTGGTGCTGACCTGGACTTTTTGGAAAATGACCAGGAACTAGTGAGGCTGGGGGCGGGGTGGGGTGCTCCATGGATGAGTGGGTGCTCCACGGCTGTCCCGAGCTGGGGACCAGTAACTCAGCACTGCAGCCACCGAGTGTCTCCTCTCCCTCCCCCCGGGTGAGGGCAGCGCCCAGGAGCCCAGGGTCCGCAGTCCTTCTCACCTCCCTGCCCAGGACACGGAGCAGCAGCCCAGGCCAGACACGCGCTCCCTGAACTGAGGGCTGCTTTGTCCACTCGGGCCAGGCCCTGTGCCCTCGGCCCTGGAGGGCTGTCTGGAGCACGAGGAGGTCGAGGCAGGGGTGGGATTGAGCGGCTAGAGCCTCGGGGACCCCCCTGAAGACAAGCGTGGGAGAAGGTGGGCTTGCAGGTGGGGGTCATCCCGTGTCCAGCCCTGACCCCCTTCCGGGACCACCGAGAGGGCTACCCCGGGGATCAATCAGAAGAGAGGGTGCTCCGCCTGTAGCTGTCTCTCTCCTGCGCAGAGTGAAAAAGTTTTCACCAAAGGCAGCCTCATCGATCAATCGCGCCCTTCCCGGTCGGCGCCATCCAACTCTAAAGGGGAACAGCCCCGGGAGCGAAGGAAAGCTTCCGTCCTCGCCTCCTCCCCCACAACAGGCCGGGACCCTTACCTTGGGTCCCCACGCGAGTCTGAGATGAGGCGGCGTGACCCGGGGTCCTGCGCGCTCCGGG
>NW_005362885.1:696463-697497 GCF_000412655.1 Myotis brandtii
CAGTGCGTGCGTGCGAGGCCTCAGCCCGCCCTGCCCTCCGTTCCTGCTCCCTCCCTAGGCTGTCCGCGCAGGGCCCGCTGGAGATGGAGAGGGCGCAGGCCTGCGCCAGGACCTTGGAGTCATCCCACCACTTCGCCAGCCAGCTGTCCGCTTCCCAGAATCCAGTTCGAGACTGGCCCTTGGGCCTGTGGAGGGGTGCGGGCCGCAACCAGGGCCCTTCCCCTTCTCCAGAGGCCTTTGTAGGGACTGTCAGGACATGGAGCGCCTTGTAGCCAGAGCCATTGGCACCCCGGGTCGTCGCCTGCACCTCCAGCCTGTGCCAACTTGGAAAACCCAGGCCGTCTTCATTGCTTGGTTCCTGTGCGCTTTGCTGCTCCAGGCCCCCTTGGACCTTGTCCTCCCTCCACCCCACCCCGTGGGCTTAGGTTAGCCTTGTGCCTTAGTCTCCCCGGCCCAGTGTGAGAGCCAGCCACCCCTTCCCGTGCAGTCCAAGGGGATCTGTGGTCCCCAGATTGGCGGGCTGGGCTGTGTTCGCTTTGGGCCAGAGTCCCCGTGGGTCCCCCCCTTCAAGCTGTGCAGGAGCCTCGTAAACAGTGCTCCACGGTGTGTCCCTGCGGGGGTGTCTGCCCAGCTGGGAGCCGGGATGCGGTTCAGCAGGTGGGGCCTGGCCTCCAGCTGCTCAGGGGTGAGTTCCTCTGACCTTGGGGGGAAGCTGGCAGTTCTCCAGGCGGGGAGCCCCCCTTTTCGTTTTGCAGTGCTGCCTCTGATGAGGACTTCCTGTGGTAAGTGGGGGCAGATGGCTGGGAAGAAGGGGCCTGGTCTGAAGGGGCAGCATTGGGTCTGGAAGGCAGACTAGGTGCCAGCCTTGCCCAGCTGGACCTTGCACTGTGGTCTGGATCCCAAGCCGCCACCGCAGCATGACCGACAGGACGCCCCTCCTCCTCCAGCACTGGGGCCGGGAGCCCAGGATCGGCCAGGGATGCTGCTGCCCACACACCCGCTGTGGCCGGAAGGCTGGCCGGGCCCCTCTCCGG
>NW_005362885.1:697727-698503 GCF_000412655.1 Myotis brandtii
TCGCCGAGGCTTCTTCCTGCGCTGACCACCTGGCAGTGCCCGGTGCCAGGAGGGGTGCGGCGTGCCTGCCCTCCGCGTGAGCCCCTGACTGTGACCACCTGGACCTGGCACTTCTGGAGTCACTGTGGCTAACCCTTCTCACCCTTGCCCTCGCCCCAGCGGCTACCAGCAACCCCAGGCGCTGGCTGGTGCCCCCACAGTGCCTGCTCCCTACCTCTGCCTTCGCTCTGCCCGCCCCTGGTGTGCTGCTGGTCAGGTGTGAGCCTGGTGCCAGCGTCTAAACGTCCATCGTCCTTAGACTCAAACCACTGCCTTGTGTGCTTATTTGGGAGGTGGGGGGAGGGGTGGGGGGAGCTGGGCCTTTCTTCCCAGCTCCTGGAGCGGCACCAGCAGCCCAGGGGCTGGCCCTGGAGCCTTTGCCTGGTCAGGTCCGGCCAGCCCCAGGCTGGGTGCCCAGCCCCTGCCCTTGAAGCAGAGACAGGCAGGCTGTGCACCCTCAGACGGGAAAACATCTGGCCCTGCAGTTCGGGGTGTGGGGTTGGGGGGCAGTGAGAAGTGGCCAGGCTCAGTGAGCACTGGAGCTGACAGGCAGCTATGGGGAGCTCTAGGAAGGGTCCCTCCCTACCTGCCCCCCATGCAGGGCTAGAGCTGGGCGGGGGGACAGAGGGTAACCGCGGGGCTCCTGTGTGACATGCACTAGCTTGCCACCCACCCTCCCTCTGGGCCCTCCCCCACCTCGTCCGTCCTTGAGATCCTGGAGCTGCTGTGACCCTGAG
>NW_005362885.1:698885-699311 GCF_000412655.1 Myotis brandtii
GTGGGGGGGGGGGGCAGGGTTCCACTTCCAGCAGCCAGATGGCGAGCCTGTCTCAGGCCACCTGTGAAGGGCACTCGAGTGTCGTCTTCTTTAGGGGGCAGGGGGAGCCCCCTCAGTCCCTGTCAGGCTCCCTGGCGTCCATCCTCTAGTTCCGGGTGCTGGGGCCACGGGGTTCCCTGCTGTCTGCCCTCCTTCCCCTCCTGGCCCTCCACCTGACTTGGGCCCTGGTTATGGGCTCAAGCCCACCCGCTAGAACCACAGACCTGTCCAGCCGCCAATGGGGAGGCTGGTCACCCTGATCTGCAGCCTTCTCCAGAGGTGGGAGTGCAGGGCTCTGTTCCAGGGTCTCATGGAGGCTGGAGGCACCACCTGCCCAGAGCGGTCAGCTGGGCCTGGGAGACGGCCTGCACCTGGTGGCCAGCCAAA
>NW_005362885.1:699497-707935 GCF_000412655.1 Myotis brandtii
GGGGAGGAGACATATGTAGTACTCTTTGTAATACTTTAAGCAATAAAACAAAATTTAAAAAAAACACACAAAAAAACAAAAATAATATCCATTTCTGGATATTTATTTTGTATTCTGCTACTTTACTGAATTCATTTATCAGTTCTAGTAGTTTTTTGATGGACTCTAAGGAGGCTTATATACAGTATCATGTCATCTGCAAATTGTGACAGTTTTACTTCTTCCTTTCCTGTTTGGGTGCCATTTATTTACTGTTCTTGTCTGATTGCTATGGTTAGGACTTTCAGCACTATGTTGAATAAGAGTGGTGAGAGGGAATATCCCTGTTTTGTTTTTTTCTGACCTTAAGGGAAACACTTGTAGTTTTGCTTATTAAGTAGATGTTGGCTGTAGGCTTGTCATATATGGCCTTTATTACATTAGGTACGTTCTCTTATTCCCATTTTGCTGAGAGGTGCGTTTGTTGTTGTTTTTTTAAATCATAAATGGGTGCTGGTTTTTATCCAATTTTTAAAAAAAAATATATTCCATTGACTTTCCATAGAGAGGAAAGGAGAGGGACAGAGAGCCAGAAACATCGATGAGAGAGAAGCACCAACCAGCCGCCCCCCCCGCACACCCCCTAATGGGGATGTGCCCGCAACCACGGCACGTGCCCCCGGCCGGAATCGAACCTGGGACCCTTCAGTCCGCAGGCTGACGGTCTATCCACTGAGCCAAGCCGGCCAGGGCAGCTACTGTGCTTCTTACTCTCTTTTTTTCTGACACTGAGTCTGAGGGATGGTCGCAGCTCTGCTGCCTCATACACTGGGATGCAGGATGTAGACCTGCCTGCTCCTGCCCACAGCCCCCGGCAGCTGCTGGATCCCCGGGTTCACCCCATGCTCTGGGCTCTGGGCACATGGAGGGGCTACTCAGGCCTCAAAGGAGAAGCCAGTGTCATCCGCGCTGGACATGTGAGGACCTCACAGTCCCAGGGGCTAAACTGGAGGGGCTGGGGGGACACAGCACAGCAGGCAGGATTAGGGACAAACAGGAACAAGTTCTCCAGGACGGGCAGGGCTGGCGGCTCCCTGATGACCTCAGGAAGGGGGTCAGTACTGCTGGGTCTGGTCGTCAGGGATGGCTGGTGAGCTGCTGGAAACCCTGGCCTCACCCCCTACTGGGAATCGAGCCCACAACCCAGGCATGTATCCCCGGCCGGAATCGAACCTGGGACCCTTCAGTCCGCAGGCTGACGGTCTATCCACTGAGCCAAGCCGGCTAGGGCAGCTGTGCTTCTTACTCTCTTTTTTCTGACACTGAGTCTGAGGGATGGTCGCAGTTCTGCTGCCTCATACGCTAGGATGCAGGATGTAGACCAGCCTGCTCCTGCCCACAGCCCCCGGCAGCTGCTGGATCCCCGGGTTCACCCATGGTCTGGGCTCTGGGCACATGGAGGGGCTACTCGGGCCTCAGAGGAGAAGCCAGTGTCATCCGCGCTGGACGTGTGAGGACCTCACAGTCCCAGGGGCTAAACTGGAGGGGCTGGGGGGACACAGCACAGCAGGCAGGATTAGGGACAAACAGGAACAAGTTCTCCAGGACGGGCAGGGCTGGCGGCTCCCTGATGACCTCAGGAAGGGGGTCAGTACTGCTGGGTCTGGTCGTCAGGGATGGCTGGTGAGCTGCTGGAAACCCTGGCCTGGCGGACAAGTGGTTTGGCCCCTGCAGCCTGAGTCTAGACAGCCTCCCCCACCCTCACCACATCTCTTGGGACTGGGCGGGTGTCCTCAGTGATGATGGCCAAGGGGGGGAGTGGTGGCCCCACTCCAGGGAGGGGACCAGGCTGCACCTTCTGAGGACAGGACATAAGAGCCACATCCAGACGTGTGGCCCTTGAAATCCCCACTCCAGTGGCCCGACTCCTGCTCACCCCAAACCTGATCCACGGCAGGCTCCTCACCAACAGGGTGACCCACAATCATTCTGTGAACACATGACGGACGCCTCCTCTGTTACGCCTGCGTCTCACCCTCCTTTAGAAATCTGTCCTTTATTCCTAAGTTGTACCAGTGGTCTCTTTTAGAAAAATGTATTTTTATTGATTTCAGAGAGAAACATCAACGATCAGAGAATCATCCATCGGCTGCCTCCTGTACGCCCCACACTGGGGATCAAGCCCACAACCTGGGCATGTGCCCTGATCAGGAATCGAACCATGACCTCTTGGTTCATAGGTCAACACTCAATCATTGAGCCACGCCAGCCGGCTACCAGTGGTCTTTCAAATCTTCATTTTTTCCAATGATTTCAGTAAAAAGAAATCTTCCCCATTTCTAATGCAGGATGCTCTGTCATAACTTTTACCACTTCTCTAACTCCGTTTAGCTCCCGATGAAATATCCGGTTAAAATTTTTGGATTTTCTGAGTTTCTTTCTGGCGTGCCTTACCTGTAGAGATGTTAACCAGCCAGCATGGCTCAGTGGTTGAGCATCAACCTATGAACCAGGAGATCACGGTTCAATTCCCAGTCGGGGCACACACTTGGGTTGTGGGCTTAATTCCCAGTGGGTGGCGTGTAGGAGGCAGCCAATCAATGATTCTCTCATTTATGTTTTTCTCTCTCTCTATCCCTTCCTCTTTGAAATCAATAAAAATTACACTTGGGTTGTGGGTTTGATCCCCAGTGGGTGGCGTGCAGGAGGCAGACGATCAATGATTCTCTCATTTATGTTTTTCTCTCTCTATCCCTTCCTCTTTGAAATCAATAAAAATATTTTTTTTAAAAAAAGAGAGATATTACTATGCTTCTTATCTTTTTTTCTGATAGTAAGTCTGACGGATGCAACTGCTACTCTGTCCTGTCTCATACAACACAGAGCATTTGCCTGAGCTCCCAGGTGGGGTGTGGTGGGTGGCGATAGCACCCTAACTTCCCAGCTGTGCCATCGGGAATTTACTACAAGGCCTCCGTGTCTGGGATGGGATGCACCACCCACCCCCACCCCACCCCGTCTCCTCTTCCTTGGCCCAGTGTCTGTCCTGCTCGCTTGGATTCTCCCCTGCGGTTCCCTTCTTCCCCATCAGCAGCCATTCTGATGCATCCTCACATCCATGTTTTACCATTTACCTCAAACGTCGTGTTGCTGATCTTGTTATTTTTTCCTTGATACCACATCTTTTTATTTTTTAAAAGATTTTTAAAATATATTTTATTGATTTTTTACAGAGAAGAAGGGAGAGGGATAGAGAGTTAGAAACATCGATGAGAGAGAAACATCCATCAGCTGCCTCCTGCACACCCCCTACTGGGGATGTGCCCGCAACCAAGGTACATGCCCTTGACCGGAATCGAACCCGGGACCCTTGAGACTGCAGGCCGACGCTCTATCCACTGAGTGAAACCGGTTAGGGCTTAAAAGATTTTTTTATTGATTTTTAGAGAGAGAGAAAGGGAGGAGAGAAACATCAATGTGAGAGTGAAACATCAATCAGTTGCCTTCTGCACGCCCCCTACTGGGGACGGAGCCTGCAACCTGGGCATGTGCTCTGACCGGGAATCAGAATGGCAACCTTTTGGTGCGTGAAACAACACCCACCCAACTGAGCCACACCAGCCAGGGCTCTTGCCACATCTCTGAGGCCTCCATGTCGCCGTGCACACAAATACTTCCTTCCCCGTCGTTGCACAGGTTTCCCGCGTGCCCCTCCTCCGCACGTACTTGTCCTCACGCCGGGAGGACACAGGCAGCTGCACTATTATCACGACGTTCCATGAAGACCCTCAACCGTCCTCCTCAGG
Organism: Myotis brandtii; assembly: GCF_000412655.1. Classification (NCBI taxonomy): domain Eukaryota; kingdom Metazoa; phylum Chordata; class Mammalia; order Chiroptera; family Vespertilionidae; genus Myotis; species Myotis brandtii. The sequence continues at coordinate 703,283 of NW_005362885.1, forward strand.
GACCTTCACGAGGATTTCCCTTGGTGGGGGACGATGGGTCTCAGGGGTGTGCCGACTTCATTCTGCCAATACTGCCAGTTCGTTCTTCATGGCTAAGGCAGTGGGCACCCCTCCATTTCCCATGAGCACCTGCAGCATTCCGTTCTCTAGCTCCCGCCCATCCGTTGGCTGTGTAGCAGAAACCCAGTGTTATTTGAATTTGCTTTTCTCTAATTACCGAGAGGTTGGGCGTCGCTTCCTGTTCTCGTTCGTCACTCTCGTGTCCCCTGGGACACGCCGCTTATTCAGGTCTTCTGTACGTTTTTCCATTGCAGTGACTTTTCCCTCTTGATTTTCTTTATTTTTTTAAAAAATATTTTATTGATTTTTTACAGAGAGGAAGGGAGAGGGATAGAGAGTTAGAAACATCGATGAAAGAGAAACATCCATCAGCTGCCTCCTGCACACTCCCCACTGGAGATGTGCCCGCAACCAAGGTACATGCCCCTGACTGGAATTGAACCCGGGACCCTTGAGTCCACAGGCCAATGCTCTATCCACTGAGCCAAACCGGTCAGGGCTTCCCTCTTGATTTTCAAGAGTTCCATGAATATTCTGGGTCAGCACCGTGCAACAGGCCTTTCTGGGATTGTCCTCATCTACACGGTACTAGTTTCTGAGGGCCGCCGTACGGAATTACCAACAAACTAGGAACGTGTTCTCACAGGCGGCAGGGTGGGGACCTGCTGGAGGCTCTGCCGGGAAAGCTGCTTCGTGCCCCTCGCCACCTTCGGGACCTGCTGGCAACCTTGGGTCCTTGGCCTGTGGACACATCGCTCCAGTGTCCAAGGGTGCAGAGCCCACGGTCCTCTCGTCCGAGCGTCTCCTCTGCCTCTGTCCGAACGGCCTCCTTCCTCTTATGAAGATACCGCTCACTGGATTAAGGCCCACGCTAGTGACTTTATGACCTCATCTTAATTTGATGACATCTTCCAAATAAGGTCACATTCACCAGTACCAGGGTCCGGATATTAACATAGTCTTTTGGCAAACACAATGCGATCGACCCACAGTAGACACTAGTAGTCATAGGCATTAAGGACTTGAAATGTGGCTGGCGAACATATGTCTTTATTAATTTCAGAGAGGAAGGGAGAGGGAAAGAAAGATAGAAACATGAATGATGAGAGAGAATCATTTATCCGCTGCCACCTGGACGCCCCCCACTGGGGATTGAGCCAGCAACCGGGGCGTGTGCCCTTGACTGGAATCGAACCCGGGACCCTTCAGTCCACAGGCCGACGCTCTACCCACTGAGCTGAACCAGCGAGGGCGCATCGTAAATGTTGTGTAACTGAGGTAACTACATGTGCTCAGGGGGGGCCGTGTCAAACACAGTTCTAGACAGGCACCTCTGGCTGCTTTAAATATTGTACATGTGTTGCTAACATTGCCATGTCCTTTGCTGAAAAGAAATCCTTACTTTTGATAACCTCAGACCTGTGTGCTTTTTTCCTTTTTCTTTTTAATATTTTCTTATTGATTTCAGAGAGGAAGGGAGAGGGAGAGAGAGAAACGTCAATGATGAGAGAGAATCATTGATTGGCTGCCTCCTGCAGGCCCTCTGCTGGGGACTGAGCAGGCAATGCAGGCATCAACCACCCAACCCAGGCATGTGCCCCCACCAGGAATCCAACCTCACGGTTCATAGGTGGACACTCGACCACTGACCACACCAGCGGGGCTAGTTCAGCCTTTAGTAAGCACAGAGGTAAAGGCTACTTGAGTGGCTTCAACAACTGAGGGAAGACCAGACTTTTCCTCAAAATCAAGTTAATTATAAGGCACAGATGCATCTGACTTGGGGAGCAAGTCTGAATTTTGCTCCGATCGACAGGCTGTGGAAAGGCTGCTGTAACTGCTCAGTGGGGACCCCGCCACCTTTCCTAGCATTTTGCTAGAAATCCCGTTCAGGGCGTTGCGATCCAGCAGGTCTCATCCAGAGTGGGGCCTGCCTTCACGGACCAGCAAACACCGCTGACACGAAGCGGAGAATCCGGGCTGGTCGGTTTGAATAAACATGTCAGGCCCGTCAGCAGCTCTGTGAGGGCGCTCAGTCCCCTTGGGGAAGTCTATCGTCCAGGGGACATAGGAAGCTCGGGGCTTATTAGGACCCTCAGAAGGCTTAACTTTAAAGGGTCCAGCACTGATAGGTTCAGAGGAGGGAGTGAGAGGAGGTTCCAGCCGGGAGGTCACCAGGGGCGGAGCTAGAGCCAGAGGCAAGGAGGCTGGAGTGGAAGCCAAGCCGGCACCAGGAACAAGGAACAGGAGGCTTCTGAAGCTGTCTTCTTTCTTCAGAAGCTGGTTTGGTTGGCTTCAGTTAATTCCAAAACTATTTTGCAAAGAGGCAACTTCAGGTTCCTGGTAATGTTTGGAAGCCTCAAAATGCCACTCAAAATAGGTGTTCCATTTGGCCATTTCAGAGCTGTGGTTGTCCAATTAAGTTTTAAAAAAAGTGTGGATGCTCGGCCAGCATGGCTCTCAGTGGTTAAGGGTTGACCTGTGAACCAGGAGGTCATGGTTCGATTCCCGGTCAGGGCACATGCCCGGGTTTGGGGCTCAATCCCCAGTGTGGGGTGTGCAGAACACAGCCAATCAATGATTCTCTCTTATCATTGATGTTTCTTTCTTTCTTTTTAAATATTTTTTATTGATTTCAGAGAGGAAGGTAGAGGGAGAGAGAGAACCACTGATTGGCTGCTTTCTGCATGCCCCCCATTGGAGACTGAGCCTGCAACACAGGCATGTGCCCATGACCGGAATTGAACCCGGGACCCTTTAGTCCGCAGGCCAACACTCTATCCACTGAGCCAAACCAGCTAGGGCCATCATTGATGTTTCTCTCTCTCTCTCCTTCTCCCATCCTCTCTGAAATCAATAAAATATATTTTTTTAAAAAGTTAAGTTTTGCCCTAACCGGTTTAGCTCAGTGGATAGAGCTTCGGCCTCCGGACTGAAAGGTCCCAGGTTCGATTCCAGTCAAGGGCATGTACCTTGGTTGCCGGCACATCCCCAGTAGGAGGTGTGCAGGAGGCAGCTGATCAATGTTTCTAACTCTCTATCCCTCTCCCTTCCTCTCTGTAAAAAATCAATAAAATATATTAAAAAAAAGTTAAGTTTTGGAATCTCAAATGTTTCCCATAACTACTGAGAACCTCAATTACTTTTGGTCACATTGTCTATTTAGTTAAAAATACGCATGAGGAGGGACGGTGGTTTTTAAACATAAATTCAGCCAGGGTCCGTGCAGGAGGGAGGCCTTGAAAATATCCAGATAACTGAGACAGTAGACTTTTCTCTGGAACAAGGGCCCAGACAGTCTACATCAGCTCAAGCAACCTGCAGGCTCAGTACCGGTCAGTCCCGCTGAACACAGCCTGGTCACAGAGGGAAAGCCGAGGGCCCAACAGCCAGTTCCGGAGGGAAAGCCTGCTCCCCAGAGGGCCTGTGGTCAGTGCACGCAGACCCGGGGGAGGCCCTGCCACTGAGCACCCGCCTCGGAGAGCAGAGGTCCGGGGGAGACCCGAGGAGGAGGCTGCCCCGCAGTCCGACACTGGTGGGTGTTATTAAGGGAAACCACGCGCACGGACCGCGTGCCTTGGGTGGCAGCGAGATGAGTGGGTCCTGGCACCTCCGGGCAGGCACTGGGCACGACACAGGGCACCACGGAGGAGTCACGGTGCTGGTTCGGGACCATTCCTGGGTGCAGGTCACAGTCCAGGACCCGGCACCTGGCAGGAGGCAGGGATGGTCCTGGCCTGTCTCAGAGCAAACATTACCGTCGTCCTCCCCGCCTGGCTAGTGGCTGAGCGACAGTGTCAACGGGACCGTCTGGGTCCAGACAGAAGCGGGCTGACAACCACCAGCACGAAGAACCCGCCCAAGACACAGCCCGGTCCCCCGGGGATCAGGCCAACGTGTCAAATGAGAGCCCGACAAACACTGCCTTCTAACAGGAAAGAAGAAAAGAGACAAACTCCCCAGGCCCCGGATAAGGGCTGCAGAGCTTCAGGACACACGGCGGGAGGTCGGGTCCGGGAGGACTTACCCTTTAGCTCAGAGCCGAGCAGGAGAACAGGGAGCTTCGCTGGCCCCGTGGGCGCCGCACCTGCCCGCTCACCCGACCTGGAGCGACGGGGACAAGGGGTCTTCTCTGGGTCCCGGAGGAGCCCCAAATAGGCCGGACGTAAGTAAAAAGTCGGCCAGGTGTTCATTCAGCAAAAAGGATTTATTTAGGGGTTAAAAAAGAAAAAAAAGCAAGCCTGTAGGAGCAGCCACGGCCAGCCCGATAGAGGTTTCCGCCCGGAGGAAAATGGAGGAAGGACATCCGCCAGCAGAAGAGGAAGTTAAGAACAGGACCAGACACCAAGCACGTGGAGCTGCGTCCCGACCCCAGAGCCGTCCCTGCGGGCTTCTCCCGGCGACGCGGGTGCGAGAGCCCCTCCCGCAGCTCTGTTTCGGCTGAGGGCTTCCCCTCCCCAACACGCTCAGGACCTTGTTTAATGTCACGCTCTGCAGGTTTTCCGCGGGAGGGCGATGGGAGGCGGGCGGCGGAGGGAGGGCAGGGAGACTCTGGGGATGGCCGAACACGAGCGCCCCGGCGGCGGGAGCGAA
>NW_005362885.1:708736-724784 GCF_000412655.1 Myotis brandtii
GCGCCCACGTGTGCTCAGCATCGCGGGGAAATCCAAGTTCGAAGTGAAAACGTTCCCGCGCCGCCGGAACCTCAAAGCTCCTAGGAGACCCGGTGGCTGGTGCTCGGCGCGCCCGCCTGGCACGCCCGTCGGCGCATCGGAAAATGGGGGGCCTGTCTGGCCCAGACGCCGGCTTAGGGTCCAGGGCGAAGCGTCACTTACCACCTGTTGGGAAACCTGCAGGACGTGACCTCAGCACAGGAAGACGCTTTTTAAAAAAAAAATAGGGAAATAGCCGTGTTGTCAACGTCAGGAATTTGTGTGTTTGCTTCTAGCCACACGTTCAAGTCTCGAGTCAGAAACCCTCCCCGACCCCTTGGAAGGGCCCCCGGCGGCTCTGGAGGGCAGTGGAGTGGGCGCCTCGCGTGATATTTCAGCGTAACTCCTCCTCGGGGACCCTGGTGTCTTCAGTGAAAGTTTGTTCTTGCCTGACAGAGTTTTGCCCTCGGTCATTCGCATTATTGTGACAGTTCGGTGCACCCGTCAGTGGTGACAGTAAAGCGCAGTGGGAGCTGCCTTCTCTCCCGGCGCCCCTGTGTGCGGATGTGACAGCTCAGCAGAGCCTGGCTGCTGTGACCGGCCCTGCCTGAGCCCCGGGTGACGGGAGGGTGGGGCCCCCGCACTCTGGTTTCCCTGCTGAGGCGGGCAGGGTCCCGTGGCCATGATCCTCTACGGAGGAGTTTGATGCCTCCCAACATCATCGGCGGCCGGTCCGCAGTGTTCACGGGATGCCGTTTTGGGTAGCGTGTTATCACACGCTTTGAACCTAAGAAGTCTATGTGCAGGTTATTTTTAAACTGTAAAGTTATTTTAAAACTAGAAACATGCTGGAGTTACATTGTGCTGGGTCACCCCCCAAACAGCATTATGTCTCCAGTCATTAAAAATTGGGTAAATTTAAGCAGAAGAATGCAGCGTTCACACCCCTGGAAAACTGCTCAAGGGAACTGATATTGAATGTTTTTAATTATAATAACAGGTGCTGTGGAGACCACCTCATCCTGCTGGTTCTGGCTGGTGATCCTTTGTTTAAGTCCTTCTGCTACTAAGTATTTGTGTAATAAAGTTGGGATGAAATCTTAGAAAAGAAAAAGTTTAAAAAATTACCTGCAGCAACTTTGTGAGTGAAATCGGTTTCAAAGTCATGCCTGTCTGATGCCCTGGGCTGGCCCCGGGAGCTCAGTTGGTTAGAGCGTCAGCCAGATAACACCAAGGTTGTGGGTTTGATCCAGGTCAGGGCACACACAAGAAGCTACCATGGCCGAGTGCAAAAATAAGTGGAACAACAGATTGATACACAACCCCCCCCCCTTCTCCTCTCTCTAAAATCCTATATAATAAAAGGCTAATATGCAAATAGAACGAAGGGCGGAACAGTAGGAACGACCGAACAACCGCCACCAGGGGGTGTGTGCAGAACATGGCGGACATTGGCCATGGGGAGAATAGCGGAGCAGGTGAGAGGGGGTGCCAGACCAAGGCGGGGCACCGGTTGCTGTCATTGGGGTGAGCCTCTGGTGGTTACTGAAAATTCTTTGCTCCCACGCACCACAGTCCCGGCTGGCGCTCACATCCTCTGCTGGTGCCAGAGGCGCCGCTCGCACCCGCTGCCAGTGCCCGGCGTCGGTCCGGTCCAGATCACTCAGCGCCATCAGCGGGTGTGAGTGGTGGCTGCTGGCCCCGATTGCCCCTGAGGGCTTCTCCACCTCCCTCTGCTCCTGAGGGGTGATAGGGGCAGCAGCTGCTGCTCGCACCATTGACAGCACTGGCCCCGCTAGCACCCGCTGCTGGCACCGGCCCCAATCGCTCCACACTGTCAGCAGGTACAAGCGGGAACAGCGCTGTCAGCATGTGGGGTGTCGAGGGGAGCAGGGCTGCCTGCAGACAGGGTACCAGGGGCAGTGGCGGGAGGGGCCAGGTAGGGGTGAGGAGGATGGGCCGAGACCCATCACTGTGCCCACCGCAGCCTCAAGGCCCACAGTTCCTTTCAAGGTGCACGAATTCATGCACTGGGCCCCTAGTCAATAAATAAAAATGAAAAATAAAAAGATAGCAAGTTCTTAGTAGTTCATAGTGGTGGGAGCCAGCACAGCATTGGGTCTCCTGTGGAAAGAGGGGCAAAAAAAGCCAGAGTAGGAATTCTTTTGTGTGCTTTTACTGAGTTTACTATCTTTCAAGTTTACTCATCAGAAGGGCAGAATGAGGACAAAGGAGGTAAGTTTAGGTTAACATGTTATTCATGTGGTGAATGTAAGGTTCTTTTAGACATGGCTTTTTTTTTTTTTAATATATTTTATTGATTTTTTACAGAGAGGAAGGGAGAGAGATAGAGAGTCAGAAACATCGATGAGAGAGAAACATCGATCAGCTGCCTCCCGCACATCTCCCACTGGGGACGTGCCCGCAACCCAGGTACATGCCCCTGACCAGAATCGAACCCGGGATCCTTCAGTCCACACGACACTCTATCCACTGAGCCAGACCGGTTTTGGCTAGACATGGCTCTTTAATTTCTAAAATGCCTATTTTGGGGAGTGTTTTCCTTTGTTAAAAAAGTAATCTTTGTTTGCAAAATTCTCACTGAAGAAAATATGGAAGATGAAGATCACTCAAAATACCATTTTTCTGTGTCTAATACACTTAAAGGGAGATCAAAATGAAGCTCTGCAACCTCTCTTCACATCATGTTGTGAACATGGTCTGATTGCAGTACTCATTTCTGTGTTTTTTTAAAAAATTATTTATTTATTTGAGAGAAACATCGATTTGTTGTTCTGCTTATTTATGCATTCATTGGTTGCTTCTTGTATGTGCCCTGACCAGGAATCAAGCCCTTGGTGTATCTGGACGACACTCTAACCAACTGAGCAACTTGACCAGGGTCACTTTCATTTTGATGCCTTGAGTTTGAACATCTGTTCCTGTGGTGACAGCCAGTGGTTGGGACCCTGGGCAGGGTGACTTGTATCCAGTCTCCCATTAATAGACATTTGGGTGTTCTTGTTCTATTTTGCAGTTGTACAATGTCAACATCCTTGTGCCATCTAAGTATCTGCACATTTTCTGGTTATTTCCTTGGCATAAATTCCTAGAGGTGGAGTTACATTTTCATACGTTTTTGCCAGACTGCCTTCCAGAAAATACCTATTTATAAAATTCTCATTTCCTCACAATCTTTTCATGCTACCAGGGCAGAAGTGTGGATCTCACCTTCCTTTATTTTTAAATTTCTTTGATATTGAACAATTTTTCATGTCTTTCTCACTGTTGAGAAATTACTTATGGCTTTATGTATTTGGATTTTTTACAGGGTTTAAAAGCATCTTCAGAAACTTATTGAAGGTTTCTGTTACAATTAGGAGAGCTTATGAAAGTCAGATTTAGAGACTTAGACCTTAAAGTGATGTTTGTGGAAAGCAAAGAAAGATGATGTGGTAGGTGGAAAAAAGCAAGAAACTTGTGTGCAGTCTGGTTACAAATACAAAAGAGTATGCATAGGAAAACAAATAAATATCAAAAAGAATGTGGTTACCTGAACACACTCTGTAGGTAGTTTATCAGTGAAACCCTGTTTTATTTTTGCCCTGTTGAAATCAGCTTGGACTGCATCTTTTTTTGACAAGTCGAATACAAGTGATAATGAGTGTTGGCACTTTCTAGAGCTAGTCAGAATGTTCCCTGGGGTGATCATTTTTATCTTTTCAGACTAAAATTTTTGAAATACCAGTGGGGGGGGGGGGTATTAGGTTTTTAAGGTGTTGGAAGACTTGTATGCTTCCATAGGGACTCCTGTTCTTTGTACTTTGTGGATTAAGATTTCTCTTTAGAGCCAATTCATTTTTTGTTCCAAACTACCTCCTAGATGTTAAGAGGCATGTTGATTTTTGGAAGCTACATTTCTAATTGTACATGCAGCAATTCAAAACAAATTTTAAAGACAGACTTCTATGAGCTGCTGGGCTGAGTTCTCAGTCACAACTCCCTGGCTGTGTGGTTTTGGGAAGGTGAGCAGGGGCTGCAAACATGGGAGAAACAGGTGAGCCCGTCTCTGGAGCTCCTCTAGCAGGTGCTTTCCCAGCCCCACCTGACTGCGTCTGGACACCCTTAGATGCTCACAGGCACAGGGGAGGAGGAGGCCCCAGCTTGTGAGGGACCCAAGGGGCCCGGTCATTGCAGATGTGACAACCAAGACTCAAGATGGGAAAGAAAACCTGGGTTGAAGGAGGGATCCAGGGGGTGGAGGTGGGTGGGTGCCACAGTCAACTGAGGTCCTGCAGTTCTCCGATCTGGACGGTGCTCTCAGATCTTCACATCATGTGGGCCCCAAGCCACACGGGGAGAGAAGGCGCTCGGACCTCCTCCCAGAAGGGACGTGTCTCAGGCTGCCTGAGGTGGTGTGGTCACACACCTGGCACATCTCAGACATAGGGTGCTCCCACTCAAGGTGCCCAAAACCTCTGGTCTGAACACATTTACAGAAACTGCTTACTAGGGTGGGTCAGCTGGGTCCTGCAGCCTCTGTGGCTGAAACTTTGATATCTCAGTTCTGGGAGAACTTAAAGGAAAAAGGAAGCCAACTAGAAATGTGAGAAGGTGACTGGGTCTGAAGTCAGGTCCTGGGAATGGCAGAGGACCACGTCCACCTTCGTGGGCTCTGAGGGGCTATGTGGTTTTTGTCTTCAGAAGCAGGACAGGGTGGAGAATTCCATTTGAAGGTGAACATTGAGACAGAACCGGGCAGACCAGGCATGGGAACAGCCCCGACAGATGAGGACCGGCGCCCGAGCCGGTGCAGCCGGTGGTGTGCGTCCCGGCCTGGGACTGCCTTCTGCTGGTGCTGGTGCTGTGTGAGGGGGAGCCCCCAGTGGCCAGCAGAGCAAGGTGGCCTGTGAGAAGACAGGGTCCAGGAACGGGGCAGGAGGGCGTCCAAGCAGGGCACCAACCGGGCAGTCTAAATGGCACATTTATCACAAGTTCAAGGCACAGATCTGCTTAGAAGCCGCTCCGTTTCATTCTTGGCCTTGTGGGATCATAATAAATGAAATCATAGAAAATGTTTATTGGAATGTGTTTAGGGCCCACAATTTGCTGGTGAGAACATAAATTTTATTGGAATGTTGACATTTCAGAAGTGTGTCTTCCCAGTCCTGGCCGGCTCAACGTGACGTTGCAGGCAGACTGTAGGTGGGGTAGCTTGGGAGCAGCTGGTTGTGTTCTGTGGGCATGAGGTCCTGTAGCCAGCGATGGGGCTGAGGAGCAGTGACTGACCTGTGGAGGGGACGTGGTGAGGGCACTGTCCCCACAGGCTGTGCTCCCGGGAGGCTGGCAGGTCTGGGCTCACTCTTAGCCAGAGGAATGCTTCCCAGTAGGTTTGTCGTGCTCACACTACAGCACTGACCTTACGATTCTTCTGGATTCTTCTGGTGTTCTTAACGTTAGCATTTTCCCTTTAGTCATTGGATAACAAGGGAAACAATTCTATACCCCCACATTTAACATTGTCTTGGATAGGTTTTGTTTATCTTAGAGGGAGACAGAGGGAGGGAAAGAGAGAGGGAAACATCGATCAATTGCCTTCCGCTTGTGTCCTGACTGGGAATCAAACCTGCCACCTTCTGGTGTACAGGACATGCCCCAACCAACTGAGCCACACCAGCCAGGGCAGATAGGTTCTTGATGAAAGATTTTTATACTCGTGAAGGCGTTTGGTAAACACTTGTCTGGAAGGTTAGATTAACATAGAAAATAGTTGGCCGTTGAAACAAAGCCTGTTGTCAGGAATTTTATTTTAGCCCTTGGTTCTCTTATGTAAGAAACAAATTCTCACACGGCACAGCTGTCACACGCAAGATGGGCTGTTATGTCGTTGCACCAGCTTAGAAGAAACAGTGCTTTGCTGCTAATTAGCCTTTGCCACTTGTGAGCATTTTGTTGGGGGAGGAACAAACTGCATTCATCTTATTTTTAAACATGGTTGGTGACGATCTCAGAGTCTGGAGGGCGGTGAGGATGGCAGCAGGCAGTTCCTCAGAGAAACCCAGCCAGCGAGGAGCCTTGTCTGGGCGGTCGGTCGCGGGGAAGGCTGGGCCCGGTTACCGTGGGGATGACTTACTGTCGGGGATATGGGGAGTGCTCCATCTGGACACCCAGTGAAACCTCAGACCCAGCATGACGTGATGAGTGCAGGAGACAGGCCTGCCAGGTGGCGTCCCCCGCAGGTCGGACCCAGACAGCTGCAGCAGGTGGAGGGGAAGGCCCTATAGGACAGCGGTTCCCAACCTGTGGGTCGCGACCCCTTTGGGGGTCGAACGACTCTTTCACAGGGGTCGCCTAAGATCATCGGAAAACACATATATAATTACATATTGTTTTTGTGATTCATCACTATGCTTTAATTATGTTCAATTTGTAACAATGAAGTTGGGGGTCACCACAACATGAGGAACTGTATTAAAGGGTCGCGGCATTAGGAAGGTTGAGAACCACTGCTATAGGGGTTCTCCCAGAAGCCTTCTGGGCGTGCTGCTCACCGTCCTGTGTCCTGGATGTTTTACTTATTTTCTCACCCCCCAGGAGCTGAGGGAGAGATTGGGTCTGTTTTGACCACTGGGTGTCCCCAGCAAATAGTGAGCTTCCGGAAATACTGTCGAATCAAAGTGGAAGGTAAACCTGCTGCCAGGAGAAGTGGTTTTTCACATTTGAAATGTCACCATTGGGGCTTCCTGACTCCTTTGCTGTGGCTCCGATGTCCTCACTGGATAGTTCATCAATGGTTTCAAGTGTGGCTGTGCTTAGGCTCATTTTAATACATTCCTTCCTTGTTTTTTGTTGTTGCTTTTAGAGAAAGAGACATTGATTTGTTGTTCCACTTATTTATGCATTCATTGGTTGGTTCCTGCCCTGACTGGGGATTGAACCTGAACTTTGGCGTATCAGGACAACGTTCTAACCAAATGAGCTAACCGGCCAGGGCCTAAGAAACTCTTTTTTCTTTTCTTTTTTTATAGTATATATTTTTTAATTGATTTCAGAGAAGGGAGAGAGAGAGACAGAAACATCAATGATGAGAATGATTGATCGGCTGCCTTCTGCACACACCCCTACTGGGGATCGAGACTATAACCCAGGCATGTGCCCCAATCAGGAATCAAACCGTGATCTCCTGGTTCATAGGTTGACTCTCAATGACACTGAGCCACGCCAGCTGGGCTCGACCCCAAAAATTCTCTCCCGAATATCCAGTTACCTCATTGCAGACACAGCTGAGACACTGCAGGCTGCGTTCCAGACGCCCTCAGGTACTGTGTGTTTTGTTTTCCCGCGCACATAAGTTATGGATATGCACGCTGCACTGCAGTCTGTTAAAGTGTGCAGTAGCACTGTCTAAACCAGGGGTCCTCAAACTTTTTAAACAGGGGGCCAGTTCACTGTCCCTCAGACCGTTGGAGGGCCGGACTGTAGTTTAAAAAAAAAACTAAACAAATTCCTATGCACACTGCACATATCTTATTTTGAAGTAAAAAAACAAAACGGGAACAAATACAATATTTGTATTTGCATGTGGCCCGTGGGCCATAGTTTGAGGACCCCTGGTCTAAACCAACAATGTACATACCTTAGGATAGTGGTCGGCAAACTCATTAGTCAACAGAGCCAAATATCAACAGTACAACAATTGAAATTTCTTTTGAGAGCCAAATTTTTTAAACTTAAACTATATAGGTAGGTACATTGTTATTAACTTAATTAGGGTCCTCCTAAGGCTTAGGAAGAGCCACACTCAAGTGGCCAAAGAGCCGCATGTGGCTTGCGAGCCGCTGTTTGCCGACCACAGGACTAGGAAAAACACTTTATTGCTATAAAGTGGTAATCATCATCTTAGCCTGCTAGAAAATGGCACCGTAGCCCTGGCTGGTTTGGCTCGGTGGATAGAGCGTCAGCCTGCGGACTGAAAGGTCCCAGGTTCAATTCTGGTCAGGGACACATGCCAGGGTTGCGGACTTGGTCCCCAGGAGGGGGCGTGCAGGAGGCAGCCAATCAGTGATTCTCATCATTGATGTTTCTCTCTCTCTCCCTCTCCCTTCCTCTGGAATCAATAAAAACGTATTTAAAAGAAGCAAATGGCACCGTAGACGTGCTCGACGCAGGGTTGCCGCAGGCCTTCAGTTTCAGTGTCTGCACAGCCGAGTGGAGCGTGTTTCTCTATGTGGCTTCACGTGACTTGTTGAGCGCTGCCGCCAGGAGGCAGGGCTCGTGAGGGACGTGCGGCCTCTGGAGACAGAACCAGGGTGGGTCCAGGGACGTGCTGAGCAGCTGCTTTCGCACTTCGGGTCTCTCCTGGCCACAGTGTTCTCCCTGGTTAATGCGCACCTTCGGCCACATGCTCCTCAGCTCTCGTAGGAGGCCCAGGCCTGGCTGCTCCCTCCACAGGGACGACCTGCCTTCTGCTGGGCACAGGCCTCAGCTCCACGCCGGCCCTGGGGGAGCTGTGGGTCTCAGCACATCCCTCCCGCTGGCCGGCCGGAGAGGCAGCTCCTGGTGCCCTTGGGTGAACCAGTGAAGAGGTGGGGGCATTGGTGCTTGTGGGCTTCTGTGCGCCCTGCTTTCCCATGAGGCCCTCTGCCCTCGGGAGGGCCGTGCGGGCTGATGGGTCTCACACTCTGCGGAAAGGGTTGGTCTGAGGAATAATTCACTCTTTCCCTTGAGGTGGACATTTTCCCATTAGATAGCCGTTAGGTTGCTGGAGCATTGGCAGCGCCTTTAGGGCACTTGCAGGGGAAGTGGCTTGTTGGGGCAGTTCCTGTGGGGCAGTGGTCAGCTGGGCCGCCAGCTTAGGGGAACGTGGCCTCCAGAGAAGCAGGTGCGGCCAGCCGGGATGACCATGACCCTGTGGGGATCGAGCAGGTGGTGGGTTCCTGTCGCTGCCTGGTTCCCACCGCCATGGTTGAGGTGACTTGTCAGGCTGGTTGGGGCTTTGACAGAAAATACTCCTTTTCTTGTATGTTACCTGGATTGGTGAGGGGCAGGGGGGGACTGGGAGGAGGTGGTCAGCACGTCTGATTGGTGGCTGGGCCTGTTGCCCTCTGGTCACAGCACACACTTGCGGACGTCCTTACGCCTGGCCTCCCTCTCTGTCACTGCCGAGTGCCTGGCCCTTGGTTGGTTGGCCACTCACCTGTTTCCCCGCGTTCTCTGACCAGTTCTGGGTTCAGTGCGCGTGCTGCCCCTCACCCTTTCTCAGTGGCAGGAAGTGCCCTGCTGTGTGGATGGACCTGCCGACAGTTCTGGGGCTGGTTGCAGGTGCATGCGGGGGGCGGGGGGCGGGGAGCTCCCAGAAGTGAGAGGTCGGGTGGAGGTGACCCCGGCTTTCACAGCTGGACACTTGGATGCCAGCACCTTATCCAGAGGCTTCCTAGTCACTCGGCAGCTCCGCTTGAGTGCGGCCTGTGTCCCGTTCATCTAGCAGCCATTTGTCATGCCTGCTGCGCGCTGGGCGCTGCTGGAGGTGCGGAGCATGTTGTGGGAGAGAACCAGGGTGGCAGGCAGCCCTGCATCTCCGTTATTTTCGGTTTCGTCTGGTTTTTGTGTAACAGGCTACATGACTCTCTAACATTTAAAGTTCACTATTTAAAAGCATGCTCTCGAATACCAACAGGATCACTCACTTGTTTGCCCCCACCTCATGCCCCTGCTTGCAGGGTCCGTGTCTGACCTAACCCAGCTGTGATCTTTGTCTCCTTTGTGTCTTCCAGCAAACGGGGATTCAGCGTCCGGTCCTTCGGAACAGGGACTCACGTGAAGCTCCCGGGGCCAGCACCCGACAAGCCCAACGTTTACGATTTCAAAACGACATATGATCAGATGTACAACGATCTCCTTAGGAAAGACAAGGAGCTGTATCCCAGCGGGTCCCCCTTTTCAAGACCCCAGTGTGGTGGTCTGTGGCACAGGCATCGTGCTGACCCCATGGCGGGCATCTGGGAGGCGGGTGGATCGTGGCCGCCGCTGCGTGCTGTGCTGAGTCTTCTCATCTCAGAGAACTAAGTGCGTTTCTAGTGTTGCTTGGACAGTGCAAGGGTCAGCACCCTGGGGGCCGGGGACACGTAGGGCACGCAGACAGACACGGGAAGTCCATGGTGACAAGGTCATGATATTACACAGATGAGATGGGGGAGGGAACCGCAGGATCCGTTGCTTTTCTCACTGCAGGGCCGCCGGCTTTCCTGAGCAGGCAGGTGTGTGCCAGTGGGTGTGCACTGACCCACACCGGCCGGCTGCTGCACCCACCTCTGGTGATGTCTCTGGAAGGTCAGATCCATGAAAGGCCTTGTGTGTGAGCAAAGGAAGCCCGTTAGTAAATGACGATTTGAAGGAACTTTGCTTTGCATCAGGCAACAGGCTGGCTCTGCTTCCTCAGACTCACGAAAGAAAGGGTTTTGTGCTTTGTTTGTCTTTTAGCTTAAACAGCACATTATTTCCTCACAGTTAGAGGGCAGAAACCCAAGTCAAGGTGTGGGCAGAGTTGGTCTCTCGGAGGCCCCTCTCCTCAGCTTGCAGGTGGCATCTTCTCACTCTGTCCTCACGTGGTTTTTAAGGGGAAGGTACTTTTTAAATATAGTCTTGTGAACGTGGCACCGAGCTGTGTGTGGTTAAGGTGATCGCTGCCGGGGTTTTGACCAGGCACCTACCACCCTGTGCTGCTGTGGACTCCTGGGCCTCTGCCGTCACTGCGTGACGTGTAGTTCTCAGGGTGGAACCCAGCTGAATCAGGTGAAGGGGATGTAGCACCAAATGGAACGCTTGGTCTCCATGTTGGCACAGGTGTTAATAGGCCACAGGTGTTCTCTGTCCATCTAGATTCGTTAGCCAGAGTGGCCCGGAGGTCTTGTAGCTGGTGTGTGAGCCCCTGCTCCTGCCAGGCTCCAGGTAGATATGGGTGGGGGCCCTGGGGCAGAAACAGGCACTTCCTGTCGGTGCTGCAGCAGGCCTTGGGGGTCTGGGTGGCCACGGCGGCTGTGACTGATCTGGGTGGCACCTGGAGCCAGTCCCCCGGGTGGCGTGCTGGCCGGGCGGGAGCCCTCGCAGCTGGGGCAGTGCCTGTTCTCGGGCCCTTTCTCAGAACCCCAGGCAGAGCCTGCATTGGGGGAAGCTCCCCAAGTTTCCAGTGGGGAGTCCTCGCCTGTGTCCTGTCTCCATGTTGGAGCAACTGCTCTGCTCACAGTCTTGGGCCAGGAGGGGAGGCCGGGCACTGGCTGGCCGAGGAGCAGCCTCAGGACAGTCTCTGGGTCCTTGGAGCTGAGGCTGCCCTTAGCCTGGCAGCAGCGTTAACCAGGGTTCCTTTTCCCTGGAAGGAGCTGGGTTTTAGCCCCGGCTTCCGTGTGCTTGGAGCTTATCGTGAGACCCTGGCTGGTTCTGAAGATACTGTCAGCAGCGTTCACGTTTAAGCTCACACCCACGGGGTGAGAACGGGGTGGTGTGCTTGCACACTCGCTCAGTGCTCACAGAGGCCCTTTCACAGCGGCCGGCAGCTGACACATTTTTAAAAGACGAAATCCAGAGGGACTCTGAGCAGGAGGGTGATGTGCGTGTCCCTGATAGTTCAACAGGAGCAGAACCCACTTTTCAGAACTCAGTGTCCCCCAGAAGCATCTGTTCCAAAGACAACTGCACGTGTGTGTGTGTGTGTGTGTCCGTGTGTCCATCCACCCCGTGCGTGCCTCTGCCATGTCAGGAAGCGGGGGTGGGGGGGCGGGTTGCTGTGCCCACTGTCAACAACAGTACTTGTCTCCTGGCGACCCACCCTGTGTAGGAAAGCCCCCTCCCCTCTTGATTGCCCCCACAAAACTCTGGGCATGTGTGGGGGGGACACCTTCGTTGCTTGATTGACTTCACTTGGGCAGAACAACCTTGTGCTTGGTGCTTAGTGTGACCCAAGTGCAGCCCTTGACCAGTAATGGAGGGTATCTTCTCCAGGGGTCACTGAACACTGTAATCGCCCAGGGTGAGGGAGGGGAGGGCCATCAGTGGGTCACCCTGGCAATGCATATGAGAGGGGATCCTTGATGAGCGATGGGACCAGCATGTAGCTCAGGGGGGCCTAGCGATTTGCTTGCTTCCTCATTTGCTCCTGATGCGTGCAGCTAAGAGCTAAGCCCCGTGCCTGGGACAGGATGCCTGGTTGGTGTTTGCAGAAGTGGCGGTTATCCTATATAATAATGAGTAATATGCAAATTGACCATCACTCCAACACAAGATGGCCGCCCCCATGTGGACACAAGATGGCCTGCAGGGGAGGGCAGTTGGGAGGGACCGGGCCTGCAGGGGATGGCACTTGCGGGGGACCAGGCCTGCAGGGGAGGGCACTTGCCGGGGGGACCAGGCCTGCAGGTGAGTGGTTAGGGGGCAGGCAGGCGAGCGGTTGGGAGCCAGTAGTCCTGGATTGTGAGAGGGGTCCCAGATTGGAGAGGGTGCAGGCTGGGCTGAGGGGAACACACACACCCATGCATGAATTTTGTGCACCGGGCCTCTAGTAACCATTAGAAAGCTAGAAAAATATTTTAAGACAGTGGTTCTCAACCTTCCTAATGCTGCGACCCTTTAATACAGTTCCTCATGTTGTGGTGACCCCCAATTTCATTGTTACAAATTGAACATAATTAAAGCATAGTGATTAATCACAAAAACAATATGTAATTATATGTGTGTTTTCCGATGGGCTTAGGCGACCCCTGTGAAAGAGTTGTTCGACCCCCAAAGGGGTCACGACCCACAGGTTGAGAACCGCTGTTTTAAGATGTCACATGGGGCAAATGAATTTTCTTTGTTGTTGATCCTCACCCAAGGGTATTTTTTCCATTGATTTTTAGAGAGAGCGAGGGGGAGAGAAAGAGACACCTTGATTGGCTGCCTCCCACACCCACCCTGACCAGAGCTGGGGATGGAATCTGTAGCCCAGGTACATGCCCTTGACCAGGAATTGAGACCCTTCAGGGTGCAGGCTGATGCTCTGAACCACTGAGACACGCCGGCCACGGCCGGCAGATGACTTTTCCGTGGAGAGAGTGACCGGTTCTGGAGGCGGCCTGCATCTGCCCCGTGCAGCCAGGCCTCAGGTCCCTGCGTGCACTGGCCTCAGTCAGGTTTGGCCAGTTGTCCCATTAGGAGCGAAGGACTTGACGAAATAGCTGGTGTGGTTTCTCCACCAGCAGGAGCAGGAAGGAGGTTAGTCACGGTTTCGTTACCATTTTCCTTTTGGGGATTGTTTACTGATAGTTCGGGAAACCGGAGTTCACCTGACCCTCCAGACGAAAGCTCTTCTGAGTTGCGTTAACGGGTCTGTGGTGTGTGCAGTCTGTCCGTCCAAAGGGCAGCCTGTGGCTTCCGTGCGTCTCCCAGGGCTGTGCCGCCGTCTCGGCAGCTTCCAGAACATTGTTTCCGTCCCAGCCCTCCCAGCTCCGCACTGCCCGCCTTCTCAGAGGGTGCCCCTCTTCTCCAGCTGGAGACGGGATGCGTGGTCTCCAGGCCGCTGCTCACACCAGCGGGGTCTGAGGTTGTCCATGTTTGTGCATCGGACGGTCTTTTTTCTTTTTGAGAAACAAATGCCAAGTTTGTTCCATTTCTTGCATTTGAAGTATTGCTTGATGACATCTTTGGCCTCAAACTGTTCGTTTTTAAGTGCACATTTTCCCCCTTGACCTTAAATTTTCTTCCCTTTGCCACGAGTTCACATGAATACAGAGTGGCTTAAACGTAGTGTTTCCTGTGGGCACTCGTGTAGCTCCGGGGGGTCATTTTCCACACTTGAGCTTCCTCCCAGGAGCCCGGCTGAGCCGGGAGCGTCCTTAGGGAGCCTTTGGTGGAAAGACGGTCACCTGCTTCTAGTGTGGAATGGCCAGCCTGGAGCTGCGCGGACGCCGCGGGCCCGGGAGGAGGGGCTGGTCTGGCAGGAGGCTCTGGGCTGTTTGAAACCTTTCGGGGGATAGCGGCTTTGTAAATTACAAACCCATTTGCCTTAAAAAGCAAGTAAAAGCCTGCCTCTAAACATGTTAGTGGGCTTTGAACACCTGACCAGTTGTCCCTAAACATGGATTTGAAATTTGAACGTAACCCCTCCCGGAGCCTGTCCGCGTGTGTGCAGACGGCGGGGAGCCTGTCCAGCACCTCTGCCCCCCGATCTCCCACAATAGTCACTGTGCTTCTCCACCTCAGTTTCCTTGTCGTTCAGGCCTTGGCTTAACTTGTGTGTATACCCACTTCTTCACTGTGTACTTTTTTCTTATCTGGGGGTAAAGCTAAAAATAAAAATGATTTCTCGCACTGTATGTCCCACAGCCTCCTGACCTCCGTGCTGGGTGTGCGGTTGTGGGCACAGCGCTCGGGAGGGGGCCATCCTCTGAGGCCCCCGCACCATAACTAGCTGCAGCCACGGGGCTGCTCCAGAAACTTCTTTGGGTCTCGTCAGACGTGTTCCCAGCTGGCCGCTTTCTCGTGCTGTGCTTGGTGGGTGGGAACAGCTGCCTGGTCCGCCCCCCAGGCCGGGCTCACTGCGCGGGCGTCCCTGTCGCCCGCCTGGCACCTGCACGGGCAGCATTGGGCTCTCCCTGTCGCATTTCACCCTGGTCGGCAGCTATTGTTTACATTGTTTTTTAAAATGATGTTTGTTTATTTAACAAGCTGAGCAGAGCCGACTGCTGGGGTGAATGAGGTGAAGCCAGGGTCACTAGTGGGTCTGGACATCCGCAGTGCCCTGGCCATGCTCACTGCTGTGCATCCTCGCCCAGGCCTAAGGGGTGGACCTGGTCTTACCCCCACACACACACCAGGTGTGTTGAAAGTGGGTCACCTGACCTAAAGCCAGGGGGGTGGGGCCACTGCAGACCCAGCAGAGCTGGCCCCCCTCTTCTCAGGGCAGCAGGGCAGCGCCTCTTCGAGTGGACTCGGGTTCCCACGCTCTCGCTTGTGCAGCCTACATGCTTTGCAGAAATTGCTTTGATTATGAAATGAGTTTGAATTTATTTCTTAATATAAAAAGTGCTGCTCGAAAGCTTTTGTTGAGCGGTTCTGAGTGTGGTTTGAGGCTCCCAGCTGGCCCCACAGCCCTTTGGGAGGTTCTCCAGCTTAAAGCTGCTCTTGGCCGTTCTTACTCTCCCCCATGTGCCAAGGGCTCCCCACAGCCTCCTGCCCTGGTGCCAGCCCTCCAGCGGGGGATGGGCTCCAGGATGCACCCACCTGGCCAGCAGCCGCTGGGCCTGGCCTGTGGTCATGGGAAACGTCTTGTATCCGTGCTGACTCCATGCTTTGCCAGGAAAATGAGGGTGGGACAGGCCCTTGGGGGCGTCGCCTGTATCCGTGATGGGAGAGGGTTGGTTGCTTCTCTGGGTCGTGGGAGGATTGGGAAGGAGAGGGTGGCAGCCACTCCTCCCTGGTCCCCCTGGGTGTGCTTTGCAATGGTTCCCACGTGTGGTCCCTCAGCCTGTGCTGCACCTGAGCTCCAGGTGGCCATGGCCGTGGCTCTAACTGGCGTTGGAGGACTGGGTGTGGGATTTCAGGGCTGCGGCCCTCCTCCCAGGGCAGGGAAAACTTTCTGGGGGGCGGTTCAAAGAGAGGGGTCCTGAGGGGGAGATGCCAGGCTGAGCAACCAGGGGTGCCAGCCTACCTGGCCCTCAAGTCCAGAGCTCTTCGGGCCTCGGCCCCATTCAGTTGGGGCTGGTCACAGGTAAAGGCAGACATGTTGCCGCTGCATCATCATAAAATCTAAGTGAGCTGTCCCGAGATGGGCTGGGCAGCTTCCCTGCTGAGGAACCGCCCGTCCCCTGGGTGCCCAAGTAGCTCCAGCTGCAGGGGAGGGGTCCCTGGACGGGCACACCCACTGGGCAGGGGTCGGAGGGGAAGTGGAGACACCAGAGAAGAGGGGGTCACTGGCCAGGAGTCGGACCTCCTGGCTGGGGCTGCTCCTCCTGGTGGCTGTGGAATTAGGACGTGGCACCGGGCCCTCCTGCCCTCGAAACAA
>NW_005362885.1:725136-731762 GCF_000412655.1 Myotis brandtii
AAAAGGGGGGGGGGGGGGGGGGGGGGGGGCGCTGGGCGCATCCCAGGGAGTGTGTGCCTGAGCTGGGCAGGCGCAGCCTAGTCTTCAGTGTCAGCCCAGCCCAGTGCAGCTGGACCTGCTGTGACCGCCTTGGTGGTCCCAGGGCCCTGCCTGAGCCCTGGGGAGGGTGTTCCCGTGGGCACTTCGGAGCCACAGGGCCTTTGAGGACCCCCCCCCCCCCCCGGACTTGGGCCCCACTTGAGAGTTTGTGCCTGACATTTGTTTGATCAAGTTTAAGATTAGAAGTTAAATTGGGTGACAGGATCCCAGTGCAGAGCTGGCTCCCTGGCATGGCCCACCCTTAGGGAGTGTCAACCACAGAAGATTTGGGGTCACCTCCAAGGCTGAGGTACAAAGTGGGGACACCTGAGCTGGGTGTGGCAGCATCTGGGGGCCGAGAGAAGTCGGTGTCGACCAGGGCGTCCTGGGCTCTGAGCCAGCCTCTCTGAAGCAGCTCTGAGCCATCCTGTCAGCAGACCACGACCACGACCACGACCACAACCCGTCCAGCCAGGACCTGAGCAGATGACCCCACAGGTGCAGGGGCGGGGGTGGGGGGGGCGGTGAAGGTTCTGGGCCCTGGTGGTTAGGAGGGAGCGTGGGGGGGGGCTGCATTCCTGCCCTGTCCAGGGGTGCTGCCTGGCTTGGGGTCAGGGCTGTCCCTGCCCAGGCCTCCCTGCTCCTTCCTGAGGTTGGAGGGAGTCTTCCTACCCAGTTTGTTGTGCTCCCCGCTGTGGTCCCTTCCTGCCCTTGGGAAGTGCTCTGTCCACCCAGGACTGGGACTTGGGGAGCGGGGCAGGGGGGCATGGCAGGCCCCTGCCCATCATCAGGGGCTCAGAAAAAAACGGGTTCCTGCGGCACATTCCCTTGCTCTCTCTGCTTTGAGCCGAGCGCCCGCAGGGGTCTCTGGCCTGGCCCCCAACTCCCGCTGCCCACGGCCTCCTGCTCCCACGCAGCTGGGAGTCCTGCACAGTGGGCACCAGCAGCCTCCAGGGATGGCCACGGGGAAGCAGGAGAAGGGCCCTCAGGGCCCTGGGTGCAGATGCTCCTGCCCCCTCCGTGCCCTCAGCAGGTGCCCCTCAGAGCCGGGGCCCTCCTGCTCCGTCCTCTCTCCTTGGCCTGGGAAGGAAGCCTCCGAGGGGTCCCCCAGGCTGTGCTCCTGTTTCACACGGAGTCACTGCAGGGGAGGCTCAGCCAGGCCCGTCCTGCCGCCCGGCCACAGGAGCGGCCACAGGAGCCCCTGTGCTGGGGGGTGGGGGGGTTGTGACTGAAAACCTAAGTGCTCGCTCGCTCGCTCAGGGAGGGGGGTCAGCCCTGTCCTCCTGGTTCCCAGTGCCGCTCTGGGCCTCGGGCCCCCTGTGCCTGCTGCTCCCAGGGTGAGTCCTCGGTTCGGGGCTGCGTGAGGGGCACGCGCTGCAGGTCCTGCCGCCGCCTCAGCACGTGGAGCCCTGCTCAGCAGGAGGCACCCTGGGCTGCGGAAGCTTTTCACGCTGACAAAGGGCCTGGGGTCTGCTGCTCCCGGCAGCACGCCCCTCACGGCCCCTCCCTCTGGCCCCAGCTTTGCACTGACTGGGGCTTCGTCCAGGTGGCAGGCTCAGCTCATCCCCATCCCCCTCCTGTCCCTGTGGTCTCAGGTGGGGGTTGGAGAGGCTCTGCGTCTCTGGGAACTGAAGGCAGGTGGGTTGTGGTTTCCTGCGCAAGGGCTGGCGCGGGCACCTCCTGCCCTTGGTCCTGCTTGGCTTGGTGCAGGCCATACGTCCTTGGAATTTGCCAGAAAATAGTCCCGCAAATGAGGGCCGGGGTCTGGTTCGCCAACGAGCCTCACCCCCCTGTGACATCACCTGAGTCATGGAGGGTGACTGCAGGAGGAGGGGGGTGCGAGTTCTCGCAGGACTGTCGGAGCCCCGACCTGAGCGCTGGTGGTCCTTTCCGGAGGGCCGGGCTGGTTGGGTGGCAGGGGAGGGGCTGACCACAGGCCGAACCTCAGTCTGGTGCCGAGCCCGTGGGGTGGGGCAGGGCAGGGCAGGGCGGCGCAGCAGAGCTGTGGGACGCTGGCTTCACTAACTTAGCTGGAAAGTGTCAGGAGCCAGAACACCACGGCTAACAGTCTAGCATCGTTTTAAGTTAAAACTGTTAGATAAACCACTTAAATACATTATGAAAGGAAGGGAGGAAATATATTGTGGGTAATCTGAGCTGATTTAAATAAATTGTCTGGGAGACATTGAATGTGTCACTCAATTCCCGCATCAGCCTGTCTGTACCTCAAATGGAATTAACGAGATGCGCCTTTCCAGTGGTCCAGAATGACCCTTACAGGCCACACCCTCTCCCTGGGGCCCCAAGAACACAGTCACTGTGTTGGGTGGGGGTGTGACCCTGTCTGG
This sequence comes from Myotis brandtii, assembly GCF_000412655.1. Classification (NCBI taxonomy): domain Eukaryota; kingdom Metazoa; phylum Chordata; class Mammalia; order Chiroptera; family Vespertilionidae; genus Myotis; species Myotis brandtii. Next base: position 727,563 of record NW_005362885.1, read on the forward strand.
AGGACCCCCAAGGAGGGCCTCCAGCTCAGGGGTCACCCGCTTGGCGTGGACCTCACTGCGGGGGGGCCCCTTTCACTGTGTCTTTAGTGATCCCAGCACCTTCCCTTTTGCTGCCGGGTTTCTGGGATTGCGTGGCTGTTGCTGAGCCAGGCTGGGTGGCTTTACGGAGCCGTGTCCTTGCTGACGGTCGGGTCGGCGTGAGCAAAGGTGCTGCGGGGCGAGTCGGGCGGCTGGTGGGTTTGAGAGACAGGCGGCTGGAGGTGGCCCGCCTCAGGTCTCCACTTCTGGAACCTGTTGGTCTGGAAGCTGTGGCCTGGCCGGCTGAGGTGGGCAGGTCCTGACACCCGTCAGGCCAGGGCCGCCGCTTGCCTTGTCCTCTGCAAGGCCTGGGTGCTCCTGCCCGTGGAGCGTGGCAGCTCTGCCTGTGCAGACACCGCTCGGCTGAGTTCATGGCGTCTCCCCTAAAGTCCTGGCTGGTGGGGCTCCGTGGATGGAATATTGGCCCTTGGACTGAGGGTCCGGGTTTGATTCTGGTCAAGGGCACGTCCTTTTGTTGCAGCTCGATCCCAGGACCCAGTCTCCCACATGGACGTTTCTCTCTCTCTGTTTCTCCCCTACCCTCCACTCTCTAAAAATCGGTGGGAAAAGATCATCTGGTGAGGATTAACCAAAAAATAAAGTAAATAAAGTTCCTTAACCCCGTGCCCAGCTACACGCAGAACGGCATCTTGCACATGTTGGACAGGAATAAGCGGATCAAGCCCCGGCCAGAGAGGTTCCAGAACTGCAAAGACCTGTTCGACCTGATCCTCACCTGCGAGGAGAGAGTGTACGACCAGGTGGTGGAAGGTGAGCCCACGGCCTGGGCCTGCATGTGCCATTCGTCCCTCGTCCTCCCCCTCCCCCGGCCCCAGGGGGCCCAGCCGGCGGGAGGGCCTGGCCAGGGCCTTTCCTGCTGAATGCTTCTCCCAGGACAGGGCAGGGGTGAGGTGGGGGCCTGGTGTTCACTGGGTCACAGCCACTTTGAGGAGGGGGTTTGGTGCTCGGCCAGGGCAGGTGACGTCGTGCCCTCTCTGTCCCCTTAGACCTGAATTCCAGGGAGCAGGAGACCTGCCAGCCAGTGCACGTGATCAACGTGGACATCCAGGACAACCACGAGGAGGCCACGCTGGGGGCCTTCCTCATCTGCGAGCTGTGCCAGTGCGTGAGTATCTGCCCGCCTGGCCTGCTCTGGCTGCGCCGGCACCTGAGGACGGGCTCGGTGCGCAGGGTCCAGACCCAGTCCTGCACCTGAAGGTGCCCACGGTGTGAGAGTCCACAGCTGGCTCTGGGCAGTTCGCCTGTGTGTGAAGCTGACAGAAGGCAGTGGTTGCGGGGGTCTCGCTGCCATGAAGCTGCTGTGTGTCAAGGTGTCAAAGGGCCCCGAGGGGCTCTCCATCCCTTCACTCACCCTTCTGGGCGGCTGGCCCCTGTGGCCCTGAGCACCTCCCTTGTGTGGAAAGCCAGGGCTTGTGCAGCCACCGCAGCTGTGCTCAGAGCAAAGTGTTTCTGTTACGTGTGACCAAAGCACTGAGCACGGAGGAGCCCACAGCCCTGGCTCTGCCCCTGGTCCCTGGGTTTCGGTGAGCGGCATGAGTGACAGAAACAGGAAGAAACACATGGCTGGAGCATCGGCCTGCGCCCAGGGGTCCCAGGTTTGATCCCCGGCTGCGGGAGGCGGCCCATCAGAGTGTCTCTCACGTCAATGGTTCTCTCTCTTTCTCTTGCCCCCTCCTCCCCTCCCTTCCATTGTTTCTATAAATCATTGGAGCCAGGCTGGCATGGCTCAGTGGATAGAGCGTCAGCCCACGGACTGAAGGGTCCCAGGTTCAATTCCGGGCAAGGGCATGTGCTCAGGTTGCAGGCTTGATCCCCAATAGGGGGACATGCAGAGGGCAGCTGATCAATGGTTCTCTCTCATGATTGATGTATCTCTCCCTCTCCCTTCCTCTATGAAATAAAATAAAAATACATTTTTTTAAAAAAACACAAAAATCAATGGAAAAAACATCCTTGGGTTAGTATTTTTTTAAAAAAGTTCAACCAAGAAGTCTAGAGATAGGTGGGCCCTGCTGGTTTGCTCTGAGGGACCCAGCAGAGCTTCCATTCCCAGTGTGCCTCATGGTCCAGTGTGGCTGCTGAAGCTCCAGCAATTGTGCCCATGATCCGGCCGTCACGCAAGAGAAAAGGCTGCAGGGGGAAGACATGTCGCGGAGGTTACACGTGTGACTTGGGTCACCCTGGCTAAAGCTGAGTTACTGGGGTGGGGGTGGCGCTCTTCAGAGGCCTGCCTTTAGGCCAGGACTGGGGCCAGCAATGGCCTTGGCTGCAGTCCAGCTGGCCACCCAGGGCTGACCCCTGGCAGCACCTCCTTTTAGGGCAGTGGTTGTCCACCAGGGCGCCTGGCCATGTTTGCACACTTGTGGGTCTCACAACTGGGAGGGACGTTGGTGGCAGCCAGTGGGGAGAGGCCACAGATGCTGCCACACACCCTGCACAGGACGGTGCGCCCCCTCACGGGGGAAAGGGACTGCCCTTCTGTGCCCGGTGTCCGTTGAATGAGGGTCCGTAGCTGCAATCCATGTGACTTTTTTTCCATTTTATTTTTTTAATACATTTTTTATTGATTTCAGAGAGGAAGGAAGAGGGAGAGAGAGAAACATCAATGATGAGAGAGAACCATTGATTGGCTGCCTCCTGCACACCCCACACTGGGGATCAAGCCCCCAGCCCGGACATGTGCCCTGACTGGGAATCGAACCCTGAGCTCCTGGTTCATAGGTCGACGCTCAACCGCTGAGCCACGCCGGCCGGGCTCCATGGAACATTGGACACACTGGATAGCAGGCCCTGGTTTCAGAGCCCAACCCCCTTCCCATTGCGCTCTCCCAGGGGAGGGCCTGGGGCCACCGGCATGAGGATGGGAAGCACTGGTCAGCGCCAGCGGGGCTGCTGGGGCCTGGGCCCCACCCCCCCCTCCCCACCCCGCTCAGACGCATCTCTGCCCGCAGATCCAGCACACGGAGGACATGGAGAACGAGATCGAGGAGCTGCTGCAGGAGTTCGAGGAGAAGAGCGGCCGCACCTTCCTGCACACCGTCTGCTTCTACTGAGCCAGCAGCCACCCCGCCCGACGGCCTCTGCGCTGCCTGTTGTTAATACTTGTTCCTTCCCACCCCAGTTCTGACCCCGAGGGCTGCTGCCCAAGGATGGCCTCTGCGCTGTACATAGTTTGGCCCCACAACTGTCAAGTTCGGTGTCCCACCCTCGTTACTAGTGTGAAATTAAAGTGTTTTTCTTTAAGCAAAGCAAACACGGTTTAGTTTACTTCCCCCAATGTCTGCCATCCTGTGTTCCCTCCCCGAGCTGGCTGGACGGTACAGGCGCCTGGGGGAGCCTGCAGTGTCCACTGAACAGCTGCCGCCGCCTCTGCCTTGTCCTGAGCTTGGCCCGTCCCTCTGGCCCCCACAGGTCCCTCTGGAGGAGGCAGAGCTGGGTGCCCGACGTGCCTCCCCGGCCACTTAGGGGTTCTCTGCTGGGCTCTGTGGCTACAGTCCAGGGCCCGGCTTCCCGGCACCCAAGGGTTTCTGCAGCCACTGGGGCTGCTGGCAGAATGGGGCCCTACTCCCTACGGCACCTGCTCCCCACCATTGACCGCCCCCCCTCCCCCAAGTAGCCCGGCTTCCCAGTGACCCTCCTGGTTCATGCAGAGGAAAAGCCCCGGTCCTGCGGGGGGTGGGGTGGTGCAGGCAGTGCAGCCACGTGTCCTGGGCTGTGGAGGAGGCTGCACTCGGAAGCCTCCCCAGGCCCCAGCATCACGGGGCTCCCAGGCTGCCCAGTCCAGGTGCCCGGGACTGACCCTCGGGAAGCCAGGCCGAGGCTGCTGCTGCCCCGGGGCGGGGGGGGGGCATTCTCTGGCTTTTGCTCAGCTGTCCTGGGCCCTGTGGCCAAGGCTTTGGAATGACATTCCTGGCAGCTCCCCAGCGACCCTGCCGGCCTCCCCACTAGGGACTGGGGCCCGGGGCTGCTCAGATACTTCCACTGAGAAATGGGGAGGAGGGAGCTGCGCCCGGGGGCCCTGGATCGCCATTGGGGTCGGGACGAGCGCTGGGCTCCAGAGCTGCTGGGCAGGCGACCAGGGCCCCATACCGACCAGATGCC
>NW_005362885.1:732826-737799 GCF_000412655.1 Myotis brandtii
CTCCTGGGTCTGACCGGTCATGGGCTCTTCCAGGCCATCGCGTGCTTGATGGACATGAACGCGCTGCTGGACCGATTCCACAACTACATCCTCCCGCACCTGCGGGGCGAGGACCGCGTCTGCCACTGCAACTGTGGCCGGTGAGTCTGTGCCCGGCGGGGCTCACGCGTGATCTCACATGTATGGGACTCAGGGCCCACTGGCGTGCGGGAGCCCGAGCAGGCCTGCGAAGGGCCGCGCTAGGCCCAAGGGGCCGCTGAATCCGGCACCAGGTCCAGCGGGGGAAGGGCTGTCCAGCCTCCTGCGGGCCCCTGGAGGTTGGCCAGTGGAGTTCTGGAGGGGGGTGCGTGCCTGGCTCAGTTAGAACCCCCTCCCAAAACGCCTTCACAGAGAGGGTGATGGGCAGAACAGGCCCCAGGCCTCCTGGTCCAGGGCCCGGAGGCCAAGGAAGCAGCAGCCCAGCCTGGTGTCCGGGAGGGATCCTGCCCAGGGCTGTGCCCACGGAGCACAACAGCCTCTGCCCTGGACCCTGCACGGTGTCCATGAACTTTCCCGGGAGCCAGGTACAGGGAGGTGCTGCCGCTCAAGGTGGGCCGGGCCCACCCCCTCACTGTGCAGAGGAGGAACTGAGGCAAGGGGTGGAGCTTGCTCAAGGTCACTCAGCTTGGAGAGCCCAGGCCACACCACCCACTGTGACCCGCATCCTGTGCACATGTAATGACGGCGTCCTCCGGGCCATGCATGTTTGTACGTCCATGTACGAAATAAACATCTCATGAGACGCGAGTGTGTGTACCGTCTGTGCATATACATGTGGGTACGCAGCACACGCGCATGTCCGCATGCACACCCTCACCCCACAGGACACCCTCGGGCTGGAATCAGTGAGAAAGCGGACAGAAGTCACGCAGCTAGCGAGAGATAGGGGCATGAACCCCAGAACCCGTGCTCTTCACTCCTGACCTGGACGCCTGCTCCAGACGTGTGCACACGTGGTGGGCCTGGGGATGAGAGGCAAGCGGCTTCAGGCCTCACTCCGCATGCTCCCTGCCTGTGGGTGCCGACCCGTGTGTGGAAGCAGAACTGGGCCTTGGAGCAGGTGGAGACAGCAGTGCAAGCAGCCCTCACCTGTGCTGGCCAGGGACCTCCCAGAGGTTTCCCGGTGGCCATACTCCCCCAGAGACCCCTGAGTTCCTGCCTGGGGCGGCCAGGGCTGTGAGTGGTGTGAACTGGGGTGACCTGGAGACCCCCTGGGACTGGTGGTGTGCAGAACACGGGCCCTGACTCCGAGCTCTGGAAGCATTAGTAACACACATTTTACATGTGTGTGGGCTGCTGCACTGTGACCAGCATCTCTGGGCCTGTGACCTCACACTGAGGGCGGACAGGATGTGCTTTCAGAGTCTATTTGCACAGGGTGTGTGTGTGTGAGTCCTATACAGTGTCCAGAGTACACGTGGACTCATGTAAACAGATGTCCATGGGGTATGCACAGCTGGGCTTGTGTGCACAGGTTAGCGTGTCTGTGGAAAGCCACCTATGAACTTAAGAATGTTTCTGCATGCTTGTGTCCACATGTGTGTGCTTTGTACACATCACTACATACATGATACAGTGTACAACATATTCTTGTTTATTGACATACATGTGTATGCCCAGTACATGTGTATGATACAATATACAGAGACCAATGTGCTCCATGTGGGCCCAGTGACTGCCTGCATAGTTTTGCACATGGAGTATTCGTGTATATGCCATGTGCACGCATTGCCACAATGGACTCTACCCATGTGTGTACACACCTTATACAAGAATAAGCGTTTACGTACGTGTATGCCTTCTACATGCCTTGCGGAAAGTTTTATGATGAGGACATGTATGTACATTCATGCTCCACAGTGTGCGTGCCAGCAGGTGGTGTCTGTGCACACACATCCATGCATGTGCCCTGGCGCCCACAGAGAGGGTGGCTCTGTGCAAAGCCACATGCATGTGCATCTCCATGTGACATGCACCATGCTTGTGCCTGGGCAAGCATACACATGCACACATGCGGACCTCATGGGCCAAGTTCATGGTATATACGCCATGTCCTGTGCATGTGGCCGGCGTGTATACACAACATGCATTGGACCTCAGGTAAACACATGCAGCATGCATGGTCCAGGTAGGACCCATGTATGTTCCCATCATGGAAATACGTGTGTACATGGGAGACCTGAGCCCTGTCCCCAGGGGCCTGCATTGGAGAAAGGAGTGGGCAGAGCACAGGGGGAGAGTTGCTGGTGCCAGGACAGCGATGGGGCACAGACTGTGCCTCCAGCCTCTGGGGTCCTGAGCCTCCCGGGTGGTTGGGCCTGGCCTCCTCCTTGCGGAGCACCAGGGGCATGTCTGGCTCCTGTGGTGGCCCAGCCTTTGACAAGTCCTGCCCTGCCCAGCAGCGTGTCCAGGGGTCAGAAGCAGTTGTCCTGAGAGGACCCAGCAGAGGTCCTAGACCCAGGAGGCTGGGGAGGCAGAAGAGGGTGGTGATGTTCAGTATCAGCACCCTGAGGCCTGGGGTGCCTAGGTGACGGGGCGTCCTCCCAGGGGGCCTGGAAGCGCTGCACATTCTAGGTGGTGATCATTCGTTTCCATCACTTTTTGTTGTTGTTGTTGTTCATCCTCACCTGAGGATATTTTTTCCATTGATTTTTAGAGAGTGGAAGGGAGGGGGAGAGACAGAGAGAGAGAGAGAGAGAAACATCAATGTGAAAGAGACACATCCATTGGTTGCCTCCTGCACGTGCGGCAACTGAGGCCGGGGATCGAGCCTGCATCGGAGGTAGGTGCCCTTGACCGGACTCAAACCTGAGACCCTCCAGTCCGCGGGCCGATGCTCTATAGGCCGGGGATCGAGCCTGCAACGGAGGTAGGTGCCCTTGACCGGACTCCAACCTGAGACCCTCCAGTCCGCGGGCCGATGCTCTATCCACTGAGCCAAGCCGGCTAGCGCTCCATCACCCATTGATGATTCATAATGGCTATTGACAAACTGATCAGATGAGCAATGGCTACTAGGTGTCAGCCAGTTCTTGCTGACTGACTGTGACCCCCGCCCCTGCTCTGTAGGCTGCTGTGCACAGGGGTCCCCAGGAGGAGCAGGAGAGGGTGTGAGGAGACAGGACTCCCCTGACCCTGGAGAGGAAGCCACCCCATGTGGCCAGTGTTGGTGCAGCAGGGCCTGAGGTCAGAGGTCTCTCTGGGGGGCGGGGAGCATAGGAAAGTGTGGGGGAAGGAGGAACCCGTCTCCAGGAAGACCAGGCGGAGGTGTCAGCATCTAACTGGAGGGATGCCGGGAGGAGCAGGTTCTGGGAGGGAGGAGCTATTTTTAGGTGTGAGTTTGAGGTGTCTGTAGATCCCACATGGAGACGCCAGGGAGGCAGCTGGAGCTCAGAGCAGCCATATGGGGCGGCAGGGACTTGCGGGGTGGGGATGGGGAGTTGGCGAAGCCAGCAAAGGGACTCGGAGAGGGGTGGGCCAGGAGAGGCGGCCTCCTGGGCAGGAGGACCCCAGGTGGCCCTGCACTGCCTGGCAGGAGGAGGGTCTGTAGGTGCCAGCGACAAAGATGACTGGGGGCTGAAGGTGCATGGACCCCACTGTGCCTTGGCTCCTAGGTGCTCGCTCGCTCTTTTTTATTGATTTTTTACAGAGAGGAAGGGAGAGGGATAGAGAGTTAGAAACATCAATGAGAGGGAAACATCGATCAGCTGCCTCCTGCACACCCCCTACTGGGGACGTGCCCGCAACCAAGGTACATGCCCTTGACCAGAATCGAACCTGGGACCCTTGAGTCCGCAGGCTGACGCTCTATCCACTGAGCCAAACCAGCCAGGGCTCCTAGGCTCTCTTAACAGTGAGGGGGTGAGGGTGGGGGCAAGCCCAGAGTCCACTGTCCTGGGCAGAGCCACTGCACCTGGGGTCACGGGGCCCAGAGGACTCCCTGGAGGAGGAGGTACCCAGGCAGCTCTGAGGCTTGATGAGACCGTGTGAGGAGCATGTAATGTGGCCTCAGAGGCAAGCGAGGGCCTGGAGGGCTCAGGAGCCTGAGTCTGGCCAGTGGAGGCAGGGGAGGCCGAGAGCCATGGCACAGGCCCTGGTGGGTGCCGGGATGCAGAGGAGGGCCACGGGCTGAGAAACCCAGACAGTTCCATCGACCACTGAGAGCAGCGGAGCGGCCCAAGGACTTACAGATCCACGCAGGGCGTAGGCCAGGGTGCACCCGGGCGAGGGGACGAAGGGATGGGTTCTGGACAGAGACTCAAGGACGGAGAAGGGGATGGCCACACGGCTGTGCCCGGATGGAAGCTGACGAAAGGGCTAGTGAGTGTCGCCTTAGGGAGAGGCCAGAGGGGCGGTCCCAGAGGAGCGGTCAGCACCTGTCCGGCAGGTGGGCTCTGAACCTGCCCTCAGAGCGGGACACCTGCCCTGGGCCTCCACCCTGGAACCACTGGCCCACCTGCACTTGCCCGTGACCCCGTCAGGGTCAGCCACCAGCCCCAGGCCGGGCAGAGGAGGGGGGTGCAGTGTGGGCAGACGCCCGGACTGGACTTCACATTGACGACCACTGGTCTTGCACCCCCGACCCTACGGGCAGCCTCCACCTGGGGAGCGGGGCCCTGGGCGAGTCCGCGGGCCCCTCCGGACCTCAGACCCCACAAGGGCTGCTTCAGAGACCCCAGCAGGCAGCCCCAGGCGGCCCCGCGGGAGAGGTGCCAGCCCGCCCTGCCGCCCGCCCCCAGGCACCACATCCACTACGTGATCCCGTACGACGGGGACCAGTCGGTGGTGGACGCCTCCGAGAACTACTTCGTGACGGACAACGTCACCAAGCAGGAGATCGACCTCATGCTGGGGCTGCTGCTCGGCTTCTGCATCAGCTGGTTCCTGGTGTGGATGGACGGCGTCCTGCACTGCGCCGTGCGCGCCTGGAGGGC
>NW_005362885.1:738705-745883 GCF_000412655.1 Myotis brandtii
TGTGGCGAGTGCGGCCACCCTGCCCAGGGCATCCCTGGTCGGCGCCTCACTGTGACCCCCGCCCCTGCTGGTCAGTAAATTCTCCAGAAAGCTCCAGCCTCTGCCTCTTCTTTCACGTGACCCCTCCAGCCCCGCCCCTCACCAGCCATGAGATGCACTGAGGTGTCAGTTTTTTATTAGATTCTGACAGAAACACCCAGCTCCAGGAGTTAGGGCTGCAGGCCATCTGGGCCGGGGCAGCGCCCCAGCAGGTCGGGGGTCTCCGGTCTCGGGTGCAGATCCACCAGGTACCCAAGGGCACAAAGCGGTGTGCAGGGCACCACGGGGTCTGCTCCGCTCAGCCCTGGCCAGGTTCTGGTCTGGGCGGGGCCCGGCAAGGTCAGGCTCCGCCCCCTGCAGGTCACAGCCTCAGCAGCCAGGCGCCAGGGACCTGCCTTCCCCCTGCCTGGCAGAGACTCATGTCCCAGGCGCGGCCCCAGCCTGAGGCTCTCCAGCCACAACCACTGCGTGGAGGGCAGGTTCCCATCAGACACCAGAGCCGCAGCTGTCCGCAGCAGAGGCTGGAATGCTGCCCTGGCCTGACCAGAGGAAGACGGACACCCTGGGGAGGCGCGGGGCTGTGCAGCACCCACGACCTCCGGACACGTGGCACCTCGCGCTGCCTCTCGATGCTGCCCAGCCAGTGCGCCCAGGGTCCCCGGGTCCAGGCCCAGCTCACTCCGTCTGTGCACTTGGGAGTGGGGGCTGGCTGCCCGAGGGCCTGGCTCGCTCGGCCTTCACCCACTGCATCTTCTGCCGGTGCTGCTGGATGGCGTCCTGGACCCTGGCGTCCATCATGGCCTCGGTGAGGACCCCGTCCTCAGAGGCATACGCCATGGCCTGGCAGGGAGAGAGAGCACTGAGGCAGGGCAGGGGCCCGGAGCTGCCTGCATGGGGACCCCCAGGCACCAGGCCAGTCACCCTGTAGGCAGGGCCAGGGCCAGGCCCCGAACAACACAGCCTGGCCGGCCCACCCTCCATGCTGCTTCCCCAACCATGAGCCTGTTTCTTGGAGATGTCCTCCTTCAGGGTGGGGGCAGGTGGGAGCCAAGTCGTGGTGCCGTTTGCCAGGGAATGGCTGGCCAACACCCTCCCTGGGCAGAACACACACTCCTACCCGCTGATGGCACACACCTTGCCTCCAGTACACACATGTGCCCACTCATGCCTGCTCACAGGTGATCTGCAGCCCAGACTTGGTGCCATCCCTGCACCACCCACCTGGCCCCTGGCCTGGTCTCACTCCATGACTTTCTAAAATTAAGACAGCCCCAGGCGAGTTTGGGAAGCAGCCCAGCCCCCTGCAGAACTGAGGGCCTTGCTTCTGACAGCAGAGCTGCCCTCTGCCAGGGCACAGACCACAGAACCACCACAGGCCATTCGGGGGACAGTTCCTCTCGACATGGAGGGGCGGCAGGAGCCCCAGCAATTCTGATGGGGTGAGTGGCCCCGCCAGGCCCAACTGCCCCCGAACACTGAGCAACTGTGGTCCACGGGGCCTGCCCCTCACAGGACCCCCACCACCTGCAAACAGTCCTTCCAGAAACAGGGACCATTGAGAGCCAGGCCACTGCCCGGCCGCTCTGCTCCCAGTGCCCAGGGCTCCCAGCCCCCAAATGGGGGCAGGCACCTGGGTGGGGTCACCAAAGTTTTGGTAATCAGGCCCAGGGTGGTCCACTCTTCAGCTGCCAAGCAGGTCACCTTTAGGTGACGATGGGCCACCCCCTCCCAGATGACACAGGACCCTACCTGCTTCCTGTCACCGGCCCGTGGCTCTGACCAAGCCTGCTGAGTGGACAGCAATGGGTGCCCACCAAGCAGGGGCCTGAGCCAGTCCAGCTGCCCAGCAGCCTCGGCCCATGTGGGGCATCGAGAGCGCGTCCCGTCACCTGACCAGGCGTTTTTGCTCACCTTGGTCTGTGCCCGACCTGGGCTGCCCCTGCCACTCCTGTGAGGAGCACACTTACTGCATCCCGAGCTAAGACATCTGTCCTCCAGCCACCATCACAGGCCTGGGTCCTGCTAAGGACGGCCCAGAGCCGAGCCCCCAGCTGGCCCACAGGATACAAGTTTGCAATCTGGGGCTATTTGTTACAGCAGCATAACCCAGCTCATTCTAATGCAGCCCCTGCATATCTGAGCCACACTTCAAACTGAAGTAGATGGGTACTTAGTGAATAAAATAGTCATTTAAAAGCATTTCTGAATTTCCGGTGGTCAGGCTGTCAGATGCAAGAGCCGGTGTTTTCCTGCTGGGCAGCCAAGGAGCAGATGCTTCCAGGATGGGGCACCCGAGAGCGGCTGCTGGGACGCCTCAGAGGCGGAGGGGCGCCTGCCCACTCACCTGCCAGGCCACGGCCAGCTGGGAGATCTCCCGGCCCGACATGCCCTCGGTCAGGCGTGCGATCTCGGAGCACTTCTTCCCGTAGTCAAACTGGGCCAGCTTCAAGCGCCTGTGAGGAGGGTCCCACATGACCCCGGGGCCCCGACTCCCGGCAGGACCAGAGGCCTGTGAGGGCCCCACAACCCTCCCCGAGGGAGGGCGGGCCTCGGGGCAGGAGGCTGTGCAGGGAACCCCGGGCACCCACAGCTGGCCTTCCTGCCCTGGTGGCACTTCCTCTCCTCTTGGAGCCCGAGAGGGTCCAGGCAGGGGCTGGGGTCAGGACGGTGGGGCATGCTTGCTGCAGGGGCCGTGCCGTGCTGAGAAACGAGAAGGAGGGGCCCCACTGTCCACTGGGGCCAGGGACCATGTCCTTCCTTCTCTGCCAGCCCTGCCCAGCCCCAGCTGCAGAGCATCTGAAGCTGCGTCAGGGTGAACTGGGGAGCCAGCAGAGCAGCAGGAAATCAGCGGGAGGGCGCAACGCCTCAACCGGAGTGAAGCTCCCGCAATTTCACGTGCACTGAGCCTCCCCAGGCGGGCCTGGCTGAAGGGCCAGGAGCACCACTCAGACACTCATGGCAAAAGCCTCAGAAACCCACCCATGCGGCCGGGATGCTGGGGGCAAAGGGAGGAGGCCCAGGGGAGCTGGGAGGCAGGCACGAGGGTGGCAGCGGGCACAGTCCGTCTGGAACAGAGGCCGCTCTCCCTGCTGCCAGCACGGAGGGATTCGGGTCAGAGCTGCCGAGACCCGTCCCCTGGAGACGGTTAAAATAGCCGGGCTCTGCTTATCTGGAGCACGCCAGGCACCGCGGCGAGTGAGTGCGGCCTGGACAGTGTGGAGGGCGCCACCCCCACACGGGCTTTGCAGAGGCGGGACTGCTGCATGCTGGCAAAGGGCCCCGGGCTCCTGGGAGTCGGGGTGCAGTGGATGGAGGTGTCAGAGCGAAGCTCTAGGTCTGCAACCGCCCACCACGGCCCTCACCGCCCAGGCCTGACTGCGGCCTGGATCTGCCTCCTTAAGGCACTTTGTGTAACAGAAAAGGATGGGCTATCAACTCCAAGACCCGGTGGAGAGCTGGACAGGGACACGGGGACCCAGCATGTGGACAAGGAGTGACAGATGGACGGGAGGGGACAGGTGGACGGAAGGGGGGAGGGGTACAGGAGGGGGCAGGTGGACGGGGGGGTGGCAGGACCTCCAGGGACAAAGCCGCACATGACCCGCCCTGAGCCCCTCGTGAAGCCACACGTTAGGGGTCAGAGGTCAGTCTGAACCAGGAGCTGGGGGCCAAGGCCCTGCTGGGAGGACCCCAGCAAGAGGGCAGGGAGCGCCGGCGGCTCCAGGACACTTACTGCTTTCCTTCTGTGGCTGGCTTAAGAACATACTTGTCAAAATACATCCTCACCAGGCGCTCCCGCTCCTCCCGCTGTGGCAGCTCGAAGCTGACCATCTCGTCGATGCGGTCATTGATGGCCCAGTCGAACTGCTCGGGCTGGTTGCTGGCCAGGACCAGCATGAACCTGCAGCGACAGAAGCAGGAGCTGAGGGGTCCAGAGCCGAGTGCTCACAGCTGGGGCGCTCACTGCTGGGGCACAGGCCAACCCTCCCAGGTGGTTTTCTAGCAGATTCCACTTCTATCGACCCATTGCTCCCTCTCCACCTGCCCATCCTGCCCACCTCCTGCCCCCGGCTAGCAGATTCAGGCTGGGCTTTTTAAGACCCAGCACTGGCCCCTGTGGTCCACCCTCCCTCCAGCAGATCTGCCCCTGCCCCATCCCATGCATCTCTGGCCGACGGCCCAAGGGGAGGCTGATAAGCCTTGCTGTGAGGAGGGACAGACTCCAGGTCTGAGACAGCCCCCTGCCCTCTGACCAGGAGGCCGGGGCTCAGGGCCAGGGTTTGGCTGAGCCAAGGCCAGCTCACAGGGACAGCCACCTCTCCGGGGTCGCAGCCATGGCCTGTGAGGGACATGCCCACCAGCAGGGCTGGGCGCCCCGTGTGACCAGTTGGGGGGGCGGGGCAGGAGGGCCACGCTGATGCAGAAGAGCGTGACTCGGGGACTGAAAAGGGGCCAGCCCACTCTCGGGGCACCTGTGCCCCAGGGTACCCAGCTGTGGGGCCGCTGCCCAGACACCCCAGCAAATCTTCTCAGTGTTTCCTAGACACCCCGCACAAGGGACACGGGACGTCCCAGAGCGGGAGACGCGTGGGCTCCGCGGGCACTGGGTCAGCAGCGCTGCCCTACCCCTGCCCCGCCCTGCAGCAGCGTGAACAGGCAGTGCCCGGCTCCCCAGTGGGCGGCGCGGAGGACCAGGTGGGCTGACGCGGCAAGCGCTCTGCGCGGAGCCCGAGCTGCGGGTGCCTCACTTGCTGCTGTGCTGGCCCGTGCGGTGCAGGAAGGCATTCAGGGTCGCCCTGAGGTCCTCGCTGATCTTCTCCTGCAGAGAGAAGCCGGGTCAGGCACCAGGCTGGCCGAGCAGCTGGGCTGAGCCGCCCACGGAAGGCAGAGTGTCTGCTCCTCCCGGTGGTGCCTATGAACCTAAACTTGATCAAGAAGATTCCAAGAAACGCCAGGGATGCTTCCGCTTGTCCAACAAAATTTAGCAAAGAAGCTCAGCTGAGGAGCAGGCCTGGCCGCCCTCAGGCATGACCCTCCCAGAAAGCACAGCTGTAGCCTAAGCCACTGAACACACCACCCAGGCCCACCGCCAGACAGAAGCTTCCAGAACACTCACGGTGGCTCGCTTCCTGAGGAAGGCATCCGCTTCGTCCACGAACAGGAGGAGGCTGTGGGGGGAGGGGCCGCCTGAGGGAGGGGCCTCCCATTGCGTGGCCCCCGGGATGGCCGGTGCTCAGGATCCCCCACCCCACGCACCCTCAGCAGCTTTGGGACCCAGACCTCGACCCGGGACGGGGCGTGCCAAGTGCCAGCACCAGGAGAAAGCGGCCAGAACCAGGAGAAAGCGGCCAGAACCAGGAGAAAGCGGCCAGAACCTGGCCCTGAATTAAACACCCACCGGCACCAAGAGGCTCCTGTGAGCTCGGCCGCCGGGAGTCGCACGGGGTGAATGACCCCCTGCACGGTGCTGCCGGACCCCCTGGGCACCAGGGCAGCAGGACTGGCTGCAGAAGTCCCTGACCCCTTCCTTCCCAGACAGCCAGGGGCCGCTAGGAACCAGGCCGCCAGGAGGTGCCGCTCACCCTCGCCGGCTGGTGCTGGCCCAGTCAAAGACCTTGTGCACCGCTGTCACGCCGTCCCGCCCCATGGGGGCCACGTCCCCGCCCGTCATGATGGCGTAGTCCATGCCCGAGTGCAGCGCCAGTTTCTGGGGAGACGGTAGAGGCTGAGGGTGGGGTGCGGAGGCAGGAAGAGGGGAAAGCAGGGGCAGGGGGGGAGAGGACGGGGAGGCGCAAATAGGGGTTGGGGTGGGCGGGGCAAGCAGTTTTTCCTCCCCTAAAGCAGACAAGGTCCACCCCCTGCCCCCTGCCCATGGCATCCAGGCCCCAGGCAGGCGCCACTAGGGGATGGGCCGCCTCTCACCTTGGCAAACAGCGTCTTGCCCGTCCCGGGCGGCCCGTACATCAGCACGTTCCTGTATAGGCTGTGGTTCTTCTTGGTGTTCCGCGTCGCTATGGCGATGTCCCGCACTCGGGCCTCCAGGCTGGGCTACCAGGGGACGAGCAACTGGTTAGAGGGACGCTCCCTGCCCAGTCAGTCTGTCCCTCCCGGGTGCCCAGGCAGCACAAGAGGCAGCTGATCCCAGGGCGGGTTCGCCAGGCAGCGCCCCCCTACCCGCCTCTGCCCAGCCCCGCCCACTCACACTGAGGACCACTCCCTCCAGCGCGTCCTGAGGCTTGCTGAGCAGCCGCCTGCTGACCTGCAGGGGAGCCGGGGTCAGGGTCATGGATGCAGCCCTGGGGGCAGCCACCAAGCGCTATAGCCACAAGGAACAGCCCTGCTGGGCCCACGCTCAGGACACAGGCCAGCACTTCAGAAGGCTGACTGACCAGCTGTCCGTGTTGCTGGTCTGGGTGACGGACAGGTCGCTGTTGACCTCTCTTTTCTCCATCACCCACATCGTGACTGATACAGAGATCACAGCCCGGGGAGGACAGGCCTCGCGATCCACGCTGGGCGGGAAGCATGCTTCCAGGGTGGGGGTGGGGGGAATGGAAGTGAGGCAGCAACACCATGACTTTCAGCAACTTCTCTTACAGAAAAAGGGCACAGGGGAGCCCCAGCTGTCTGTAAACACCCAGAGGCAACCCCAGGGGACTGAGCGGACTGGATGAGGCTCCCCCACCCCAAGGAGCCCCCTCCCCTGTGCTGGCGCCGACAGACCTCCAGGGACGCAGTGAGGACAAACCCAGAGCAAATCCAACGTGCACGAGGGGGAGGTATGTGGGGAGATGGAGGGAGGAGGACACGGGTGCTTGGCTGTCCTGCCAGGAATGGGCAGGACACAGCGCCAGGAGGACTGGTCCCCCGACAGCCAAGCCCTTACCTGCAGGGGGTGCCGCAGCGCCTCTAGCAGTGAGATGCGGGAGGTCTCCCGCACCAGGGACGGCTTCCCCAGCCGCGCCTCGATGTACCGCCCGGCCACCAGCGTGGCGTTCTTGGCGGAGTAGATCCCGACAGCCAGCAGCGTCAGCCCGGCCACCTGCGGCAGGGCAGGAAGGAGGCGAGTGATGCCCTCCCATTGCCACCACGCCCTCACCACCTCGCCACCCTGTGCCAGGAGCTGGGTGGGGGCCGTG
>NW_005362885.1:746249-747388 GCF_000412655.1 Myotis brandtii
GGCGCCCAGGCAGTGGTGCTTACCGTGGCGGTCACCTTGTCCCAGTCGGTCACAAAGCCCCGGAATCCTTCGCCAAACAGGGTGCCAGCCGTCCTGTCGGGGAGGCACTGGTGTGAGCAGGAGGGACCAGGCCTGTGCACGTGGCCAGAGAGCGAGCAAGGGCCTGACAGGCAGTCTCCTCGTCAGCTTGCGAGCACAGGCTGCCCCGGGGCCAGGGCGGCCTCACCTGATGGACTCCAGGATGGTCTGGCGGCGCTCCACCCGCAGCATCTCGTTCTTGTGCCGCAGCTCCATCTCCCGCTCCACGGTGGCTGCACGGAAGGCAGGGAGCGCGCTCAGCCCCAGGCCTGGGGTCCCTGGCCCTCCAGCGGGCAGGTCCTCGACAGAGGAGCCGGGAATTCAGACCCGAGGCCCAGACACTTCTCACGGGAGAGTAAGTCATGTGAGACCCTGGGTGCCCGGGCAGAAGAAGACCAAACCCTGGACGCCCAGCCTGGGGTTTCAGTTTCTGCTTTAAAGCCGGCTCAGAGGCAGAGACCCACCGCGGCCTCAGGAAGCCCCACTGGGGCTCCAAGTGCCTCAAGCGGGGCCGACCCACCCGCCTGCCCACGAGCCGTTCTCGGGCCACAGCCTCCTAGGCCGCTGAGGACACGGCCCCACCGCCCGGCGAGCTGACCACTCTACCTCGCCTCATGGCCTCCTGCTTCTGCACCGACTCCTCCTGCTTCCGTAGATTCTCCTCGTTGAGAAGTTGCTGAGAAGAAGCCACAAGAAAAAGGAAAAGCTTTCAATGTCAGGACACGCACGCTCCCAGGGGCTGACCACCTGGGGCTGCACCATCCACAGCCCGGGCAGGCAGGCCTGAACAAGGCTGGACACGCAGGCGCCCAGGGGCCAGGGCCAGGAGCCCCCACCCCTGGCACAGCTCGGCCATGGGGTCATGGCTGTCCATAAAACACTCTGGGTTCTGCTTGTTAAATTTAAAAGCTATAGCCCAGCTGGCATGGCTCAGTGGCTGAGCAGTGACCTAGGAACCAGGAGGTCATGGTTCGATTCCCGGTCAGGGCACATGCCCGGGTGGATTGCAGGCTCGGAGGCAGCCGATCAATGATTCTCATTGTTGATGTTTCTCTCTCTCT
>NW_005362885.1:747429-749724 GCF_000412655.1 Myotis brandtii
AATGCTCACAAGAGGCACAAACATTTGAAACTGCCCCTCATGAACCTGTCACTTCAGCCAGGTTCCCAGTCATGTGCCACCTGGTTGAACCCTAAGAGCAGCTGGAGCCTGCCTCTGCCGTGGAGGCCACGGAACGCCGCATGGAGGCTGCAGAGCGCGCGTGGAGGCCGTGGGGCACAGTGTGGCAGGAGCCCCGGGGCATGGGTGTGCACGTGCGGGAGTCCAACTACAGCTCCCCCAGGAACCAGCACAACCCACCCTCGCGTAGCCCTGGCCTCGGTCCCCCACCGGCAGGACCAGGCTCTCCCGCCTGCAGGTCGCTGACTCACCTGCTGCCTCAGCTGGTCGTCGTAGCGCTGCCGGGCCAGCTTGTCCTGGTACTGGGCCCTCTGGGGAGGGAGAAAGCAGCGTGAACACAGCGCAGCTGGAGAAGCTGGTGGGCGACCCCCAACCAACATGTGGCCCCAGACCCGACTGGGCACCGGAGCCCCAAGAAGCCACGAGCCCCACGGGCGCTGTCCGCAAGGACACGTGCGCGGACACTCAGCACAGAGGGGTCCGCGGGCCTTAGGGGCTGTGCAGGGCCACCCCAGGTCCTCGAGGGTCAACAAGAGACCCCGCCTGCATGTGGGACCATGGCGCCCCGCAGCCCCCTCCTGGTCCCCAGGCCTCCGGGGGCCTGGGTGGCCCTGCAGCCCTTACGGCCTGGTGCTGCCGCGTCTCCTCGCTCAGCGTCTTCCTGCGCTCCTCAGCCTGCACGCGGATCTGCTCGCTCTTCAGCTGCTCCACGGCGGCTTCGTACTCCTGCGGACACACAGTGCTGAGGCCCAGACCCCAAGCCTCCTCTCAGGCTGGCAGCTCGGGCTCCCACTCCTAACAACCCCCTCCCACCCCTCCCCCTCCCCCCTGCTGGACCCCGTGTGCTCGGAGTGGACAGGTCTGGGCACAGGTCCTGCTGCGGGAGCTCACCCCTCTCCTGGGCACCTCCTCTCCCCTCGGCCACGGCCGGCCCGGCAGCACCAGCCCACCACTCACCTTGAGCTTGGACTGCTGCTCCAGCTGCAGCGTCTGCTCCTGCATCTGGGCCAGGCTCAGCGCCTCCTTGGCATGCCCTGCGGACGAGTGCGGGAGCCGGGCCTCAGGACACCTGGGTGCCAGGTGAGTCCATGCTGCCGAGAGGCTGTCAGCGAGACCACAGCTCGCCCACCCCCATCCTGGTCAGTGACTGTCGCCTATGTCTGCTCCACCCCCACCTCCCCTGCGAGGGCTCGTCCCCCGGGGGCCATCACATTCCGGAGGGTTCCATCAGAAAGGTGGACCTCGCC
This sequence comes from Myotis brandtii, assembly GCF_000412655.1. Taxonomy (NCBI): domain Eukaryota; kingdom Metazoa; phylum Chordata; class Mammalia; order Chiroptera; family Vespertilionidae; genus Myotis; species Myotis brandtii. The sequence continues at coordinate 748,755 of NW_005362885.1, forward strand.
CCCTGAGGTCAACGCACAGTCCTTTCCCAATGAAACCAAAAGCAAGCCCGCAGCCAATGTCCTTTGCTTCTCACGGGCCATACATTTCTCTTAAGCCTCCGACAGGTGACGGACCTGCCATCAGGCACATGCAGGCAAGAAGGTGGATGAGAATTAGACTAGAAATGAGCCAGGAGCCCGGAGGCGGCTCTTCCCAGCGCGGGTGCACGAACACAGGTGCTCTGACACCGTCCACCTGCCTCCTTGCTCAGTGGAGGTCACACCTGTCCATGTCTGGGTTCTGGAAAGGAAACCAACTCCTGCTCCCCTGGGCTGAGGAGGTCCCCCCAGCACAGCTCGGTTGACCCCTGAACTCCGTGGGTCTGAGCTTCGCGGGTCCACGCACACGCGGTTTTTCTCGGTAGACAGTCGGTTCTCAGTACCCCTGGGTTTCTCCTCCGCGGATTCAGCCAACCATGGGCTGGAGACGTAAGTTTCTATCTGAGCGGTTGGGAAGCCGCCATACGTGGAGGGCGACTCGGGTTGTACAGGGCTCTCCGACTGCGCATGACGTCAGTTTAGAGTTTGGGGGTTTTTTTTGAGTTCAACTGCCACTGTGAGCACAGCCCACGCGTGAGACAGACGTGGCGGGAGCCTGGGCGTCTGCATGGGCCCAAGGACCCGCGGTTTGACACGGAGTCCGAGCTGGGGGAGGGCCTCCTGGAGCCACACTGCCAGGACCCCTCTGAGGCAGCACGAGGGCACCAGGGCCCCAGCCCGCTGCACTGGTGAGCATGGGAAGCCACGGAGCCGAAGGCTGAACCGACCACAGGAGCCCCTTTAAGAAGTGACTCTGACCGAGGGGGAGCCGAGAGCACAAGACAGAACGTGGATGCCCGGCTCACCACGCTGGGACTGAACCCCAGCCACCCGGCTTCCTCCTGTGACCTCTGGCAAGTCAGGTTCAGCTCTGAGCACCTCGGCTGACACT
>NW_005362885.1:749854-758904 GCF_000412655.1 Myotis brandtii
TGACCTTGGAGGAGAGAAACGAGAAAGCAGGCTAACAGCTCAGCACAGGCCTGGCGCCCGTCGCCCGCTGATCACAGGCTACGGTTTCAGTGCCAACAGCAACAGTTCACCACCTTGACCTCTTTCTGCACCAGGAGCCGTGTGCTCCAGAGCATCACGCAGCAGCCACACAGGCAGATGCTCCTCAGGCCCCGCCTCCTGCAGTGCAGGCAGGTGGGCCGGCGCTCCCAGGCAGCCCAAGGCCCAATGTGCTGCTCTGGCCTCCGAGGGCGGAGACCTGGGGCACAAGGGCGCACCAGGGACCTGAAGGGCCGAGGCGGCCTCCCGGCTGCGAGGAGCACTGAGGACGGCTCCAGTGGCTGAGAGAGAGGCTGAGGCCCAGCACTGCGGGCACGGCGGCCTGAGTGAGAACCAGGTGTCTGGGAGGACAGGCTGCAGAGGGGACCTGGGAGACAGGGGCGTGAGGCACAGGGAAGGCCTTAGGGACAGGAAGGGGCGGCCGCCAGGGTGAAGCCTCTCCTGCTGGGTGGCAGAGGCCAGAAAGGGTGGCAGGAACAAAAAGGGGGTAGATCCCACATCTGGGACAGTCGCTGGGTGTGGAGACGGGTGGGGGGACCGCAGCTCCAGGTGGTGGCCCCTGAGGACATGCCGCCTGGAGAGGGCTCGGGGCGGGAGAGCAGACAGCCCCTGGGGACCCAGGTGGAGAGTGTTCTGGGGCAGGAGACGTGGGGGCAGCTCAGAGGCAGGAGCAGGCAGGAGGGAGGCCCTGCAGCCAGCCCCTCACACGGTCCATATAACTGCACGGAGTGGGGGAGCCAACAGCCAGGGCTCAGCTTCTAAAAGCAGGAAAACGTTGACGTTCTGGACATGGTAAGCGGGTGCAACCCCCCAGGAGCTGGGGCTGAAAGGCGCCCCCCAACGAAGCCTTTAACAAGAAGTCTGCAGCATCCCAGATGCTCAGAGGCCAGCCCTGGTTCTCAGCCCAGCCTGATGGTTGGAATTACCTAGAAAGCACAGTACCGCTCGCTGCTGTGGGCGTGTCCCAGGCACAGCAGGCTGTCCTGGCCCCCGCCCAAAAGCCTAGGTGTTTGGACTGTGCCTCTCCCATCCGAGAGCCAGGCCGGCCCGAGGCCTTTGCCCGGGAGGCTCCGCTTCTACCTGTTCACCAGGCTCCTCTCTGGGCCTCCTCTGAACACAGGGCCCCTCTGCTTAAACAAATGTTTGAGAGCCGTTATATTCTTTCAACCAACGTTTATTCAGCGCCTTCTGCGTCCCAGGCTCTTACACACTCGCACTACATCCTGAGACACAGGAGAAAGGGGAGCTGGGGGAGATGTGGGCTTAGTGACGCCCCGGGCTCTGAGGCCTGGAGGGCCTGGTCAGGAAGGTCACCGGCTGGGCCAGGGCTGTCTGCCCTGCTGCTGTTCAGACCTCGCCCACCTGAAGGCTAACGGATCCCAATACTCTGCTATGGCCTCCTTAGCCCAGCAGGAGGGCTAAGTGATTGGCTCCGTGGCTGAGGGTGGACCTATGAACCAGGTCAGGGCACAGGCCCGGCTGCGGGCTGATCCCCAGTGGGGGGCGGGCAGGAGGCAGCCAATCCATGATTCTCTCCCATCAGTGATGTTTCTCTCTCTCTCCCTCTCACCACTTCTCTGAAATCAACAAAAATATTTTTATTTTGCCGAAGCCGGTTTGGCTCAGTGGATAGAGCGTTGGCCTGGGGACTGAAGGGTCCCAGGTTCGATTCCAGTCAAGGGCATGTACCTGGGTTGTGGGCACATCCCCAGTGGGAGATGTGCAGGAGGCAGCTGATCGATGTTTCTAGCTCTCTCTCTCCCTTCCTCTCTGTAAAAAAATCAATAAATATATTTTTTTAAAATTTTTTATTTTTATTTATTGTTGCCACTATTACAGATGACCCCTATTTTACTCCCCTTTGCCCACCTCCACCCAGCCCCAGCACCGCCCCCTACCCTCTTTTCTGGCTTTCACCACACTTGTCTGTGTCCATGGGCTATGCATATATGTTCTTTAGCTAATCTCTTCACCTTCTTTTACCCAGTTCTCCCCACTCCCCTCCCCTCTCCCCTCCACTCTGACATCTGTCAGTCTGTTCCATGCATCCATGCCTCTGGTTCTATTTTATTAGTTTATTTTGTTCATTAGATTTCCCATATTAGTGAGACATATGGCACTTGTCTTTCTCTGACTGGTTTATTTCACTTAGCATAATGATCTCCAGGTCCATCCATGCTGTTGCAAAGGGTAAGAGTTCCTTCTTTTTTATAGCTGTGTAGTATTCCATTGCATAAATGCACCACAGCTTTTAGACAATCTAAATAACACTACAATGATCATCTTTATTCAGGAAGTTTTCAATATATTTTGACTTTTTTTTTGAATGACAGATTCCAAGACATGGAATTACTTGATCAAAGAGTATGAATATTTTAAGGCTCTTTTTTCATATTTCAATATTGCTTTCGAAAAAGATCTTACCAATTTTCATAGCAGTTCTACTAGCATGTTTAATTTATCTCAGGCACGGCTTGTCCCTAAAGAATACCCAATCTTGCTCCATGAAGCAAAATGGGGGATGAGTGTGATTCTATGATAGCTATCTCACAAGGATGCCAATTCCTCACAGCAATTACTCTTCCCAATTTGCAGTACAGGTTTCTATGGACATGCACTACAGGGCTACTTCAAGCACTAAGGGGATATGTGCTGTGTTGCCTTTCCAGTGTCCTTCCCTTCCCTCTCCTCTGGTATCTATGCTATCATTCTTTTGAGGGCACCACCTCTTCTTCCATCTCAGCACAGGTGGAGTTAAGTTAGGTTTGACACTATTCCTGATCTAGGGATGGTCTTGTGGCTGCCTACTCCTGGGCGACGGAAGCGCCTGAGGACCTGGACCGCGCGGCCCTCGGATTGGCCGCGAGGACCGTGACGTCATCTGCACTGGCAACGCGATTGCCTGAGCTGGCTCTGGGGCGGGCCGACTGAGGACGGGAGGAGGAGCCTGGTTACGGGGTCCGGTCGGGGACAGAATTTATCTGCTGGGGACGCGTGCGCGCCGAGGGAAACGGCGTCCGTTGCTATGGGCGCCTGCAGAGTTCCGGACTAGGCGGCGGGCGGAGAGGCAGGTGGGGAGGGAGCGGTGGTGGGTCTTTTTTTTTTCTTTTAAATATATTTTTATTTATTTCAGAGCGGAATGGAGAGAGTGAAAGAGATAGAAACATCAGTGATGAGAGAGATCACTGATTGGCTGCCCCCTGTACCCCGGAATCGGACTCAGGACCCTTCTGTCCACAGGCCGATGCTCTATCCACTGAGCCAAACCGGATAGGGCTGGTGGTGGATCTTGTGCGCCAGGACCAGAGAGGCTGTGAGAGGAAGCCTGTGGGAGCCCAGCGGGCCTGGCTCTCTGGTTAAGCGTCCACCCACGCAGGGAGGTAGGGCACGTGCCCAATCGCGGGCTCTGTCCACAGTGGGGGGCATGCAAGAGGCAGCCCATGGGTGATTCATTCTCATGTCGATGTTTCAGCCTCTCTATCCCTCTCCTTCCCTCTCTCTAAAATCAATAAAAACATGTTCTTAAAAAGAGACAGAGATAGCCCAGCTGACGTGGCTCGGTGGTTGAGCATCAACCTAGAAACCAGGAGGTCACGGTTCAGTTCCTGGTCAGGGCACTTGCCGGGTTTGCGGGCGCGATCCCCAGTGTGGGCCATGCAGGAGGCAGCCAATTGATGATTCTCTCTCATCATTGATTTTCCCCTCTCTCTCTCCCTTCCTCTCTGAAATAAAAAAATATTTTTAAAAAAATCTATCTATATACATAAAAGCCTAAGCTACCGGCTGACCGGCCAGTAGCTATGAAGCTATGACACACAATGACCAGCAGGGGGCAGACGCTCCAACCGGTAGCTATGATGTGCACTGAACCAGAGGAGGAAGGTTGATTCCTGGGTACATCACCTGAGAACTGCCCTCTCACAATCCAGGGCCCCTCGGGGGATGTCGGAGAGCCGCTTTCAGCCCGATCCCCGCAGGCCAGGCCGAGGGACCCCACCAGTGCACGAATCCATGCACCGGGCCTCTAGTAAAATAAAATAAAAAGAGATACAGAGATATAGACCCTATAGGAGACCACTGACCTGTGGGGCGTTTGGGGTTGGGAAGGGGGAGCCTGACACTGGAGGAAAAGGGGCCACATGCTGACCTGACTAGCTCAGGGGAGGCCTGCATAGAGGCCTTGCAAACTCAGAGACCTAAAGTAACCACAGAGGATGGTCTGATATTAAAACTTTTAAACTAAAAGACGTTTATAGTGGGTAGTCATGTCCTAGGCTAGTATCTTCCTTAACAAAGATCAACTTCTATCTTTACTAAATCTATTGTCTTTTTGCATCTAAGATAACACACCTGCGGAATGTTACTTGTAACTTCCCTTTTTCCGTCCCTCAGGGCGACTGGGTGGCGATAACAAATTTCCTCCTTGTTATCGTGTTAATTGTTGTCTGTTAACTACCCTGTACCCACCTGTATAGAAGAAGCATGTCTATCATTTTACTTTTTATCCAATCCCAGGGGTTTCCCAGCTTTGCTTTCTCCCGCCCCCCTAACCTATCACCAATGGACTTCATGTAACTCACTCACGTAATGCATTGTAATGTATAAAAAATAGGTGGAAAACCGCCATTCTCAGGAGCATTATCTTAATTCTTTGAGATTCTGCTTCCTGGCAATTGACAGTTTGGCTCAAATAAACTCACAAAAGTTCTTCACAGGTTTGAATGTCTCTTATGTTGACAACTCCCAGGGCCTAGCAGCCCCTCCCACTGCAGCAGGCATTGATCCCACAGCCTGTGGCCTCCTGGCCCTGGCACAGCGCCAGCTGGGGCAGAGGGGATGGAGCCTGCAATGGCGGGCAGGCCCTGGAGCCTGTACTCAATGCCGCGATAAAAGGGTAGGAGGGCGGTCGGTCCCAGGCCCGTCTCCCCGGGTGAAGGGCCGGACTGGAGAGAGGCCCTCCGGATCCTCTCACTGTCTCAGGGAAGCAGTGGTCCGAGGCTGTGTGACCCTTTGTGTCGCTCTGAAGCGGCTCACCAGGGAGGGGACAGAGATCTCCCACCATAGAAGCAGGCAGGGGCAGAGCAGCGCCCAGAGGTCACCCTCGCTGCAGGAGAGCTTAGGGTCCTGGCTTCCGGTCACAGACGGGTGAGGATTTCTCCCTGGAGACGTCCAAAGGCCATGCGCCTGCTGTATGGACAAAGGGGCAGGCAGGACCCCCCGGGGACAGAGGGAGAGAAGGGTGGACACAGACAGGCCAGCGTTGCTCTAGGACCCACAGTGTCCCAAGGTAGCAAAGTTCGCCTTTGGGCCACGGTCCAAGTTGCCCCTTCGTCCTTTCCTTACAGAACTGGTTGAGTTCCTGGAATTACGTGCAGTCAGTTTCCCCACTAGACGGAAAACAGCTGTAAGCCTGAATTTAAAAAAAAAGGTGTGTGTGTGGGGGGGAATTCGAGGACAATTCTGTGATCTCCCCCCTCCGATGAAGAAAAAACCCAAAGGAGTTTTCTAGCCAGATGCCCCCTAGTGGCCATGCTCAAGGTTTCCATGGACCAGCCACAAAACATACCTCCCCCAGCGGCCTGGCAGGGCTTGGCTGGACAAGGAGGAAAGTGGGTAAAAGGCCCCCGCTCTTGCCCACACAGGCCTGGCCCCGGGCCCCTCTCCAGCTCCACTGGCAGGCCTGCGTTTGGCAAAAAAAAAAGGTGAAGGGGGAGGAATTCGAGGACAATTCTGTGATCTCCCCCCTCCAAGGAAGAAAAAACCCAAATGAGTTTTCTAGCCAGATGCCCCCTAGTGGCCATGCTCAAGGTTTCCATGGACCAGCCACAAAACATACCTCCCCCAGCGGCCTGGCAGGGCTTGGCTGGACAAGGAGGAAAGTGGGTAAAAGGCCCCCGCTCTTGCCCACACAGGCCTGGCCCCGGGCCCCCCTCCAGCTCCACTCGCAGGCCTGCGTTTGGCAAGCTGGTGTCCTTTATATGATAAGGAATAACGGAGAATATAGCTCTACATTTAGGAAGTCAGTCTCAGCCCAGCCGGCTTGGCTCAGTGGTTGAGCGTCGACCTTTGAACTAGGAGGTCACGGTTCGATTCCCAGTCGGTCTGGGCACATGCCTGGGTTGTGGGTTGGATCCCTAGTGTGGGGCCTGCAGGAAGCAGCCAATCAATAATTCTCTCATCATTGATGTATCTCTCTCTCTCTCTCTCTCTCTCCTCCCTTTGTCTCTGAAATCATCAAAAACATTTTTTTTTAAAAAAAAGGCAGGTGGACACTTGGCCTCAGGCCTGACTTTGAGCCCAGAGAGGGGGCCCCGCTGCCCCGGGAGCCCAGGCATGGTTTCCGTGTCCCGAACCTGGCCAGACCTCCGGGGTCTGCACAGCACACCAGACCTGCGGCCTTCCACTCCAGCTCCAGGCCCCCGCACTCCCGCCCAGGACTTCCCAGCACCAGGGCTGCCCACACCCTCCTGCCTGGTGTCCCCCAGGGGCAGCACCTGTGCAGAAGTCTGTCTCCTTAAACTCGGAGTCCCTCACATAATGGGCATGAGGAGAAAACAGGTCTTCATTGATCCGCTAATTCCATACCTTTTATTTTTTTTTAAATATATTTTATTGATTTTTTACAGAGAGGAAGGGAGAGGGATAGAGAGTTAGAAACATCGATGAGAGAGAAACATTGATCAGCTGCCTCCTGCACACCCGCTACTGGGGATGTGCCCGCAACCAAGGTACATGCCCTTGACCGGAATCGAACCTGGGACCCTTCAGTCCGCAGGCCGGCGCTCCATCCACTGAGCCAAACCGGTTAGGGCTAATTCCACACCTTTTAAAAAATATTTTTTGTCCTGGGCAGTTTGGCCCAGTGCATAGAGCATCGGCCTGCGGACCAAAGGGTCCCGGGTTCGATTCTGGTCTAGGGCACATTCCTGGGTTGCGGGTTCGATCCCCAGTATGGGGTGTGCAGGAAGCAGCCGATTAATGATTCTCTCTCATCATGGATGTTTCTATCTCTCCCTTTCTCTCTGAAATCAATACAAATATTTTTTTAAATGTGTTTTTATTGATTTTAGAAAGAGAGGGAAGAAGAGGAAAGGAGGGAGGGAGAGATATCAGTCTGCTGCCTCCCGTACTGGGGAACGAACCCCAACCCGGGCATGTGCCCTGACCTGGAACGGAACTGGCGGCCTTTTGGTGCACAACACGATGCTCAACCAACTGAGCCGCACCAGCCGGGGCCACACCTTGTTTTATTGACGCAGAAATGCTGAGGAGCCCAAATCTAACTGGCCTGAGGAGCACGTGCAGGGCTTGACCAGATGAGGAAGGCCAACATTAGATCTAGTTTCATGCACCGGATGGAGGGCCTCAACCCAAAATCAGTTGAGAGATGATTCCTCAAACGTGGATTTAGGAGGATGGACATGTAAAACTCTACCTTGAAAAGGAATAGATTTGCCCGCCAGCATGGCTCAGTGGTTGGGCGCTGACCTGTGAGCCAGGAGGCCACAGTTAGATTCCCTGTCAGGGCACATGCCTGGGTTATGGGCTCGATCCCCAGTGTGGGGCGTGCAGGAGGCAGCCGATCCATGATTCTCATCTCTGATGTTTCTCTTTCTCTCTCTCTCTCTCTCTCTCTCTCTCTCTCGCTCTCTCCCTCTCCCTCTCCCTCTCCCTCTCCCTTCTTCTCTAAAATCAATAAAAAAATTCTTTTAAAAAGGAAATGAATAGGTTTTATCCCTAGACATAAAGGATGGATGTGGAACAGAGGGAGTCTTCATTGGGTTTGTTAAAGCTGTAAGGCCATAGAGCAGTTATAAAGGCAAAAACTTGCCTGACTCTATTTATGCTTCTATTTACGGGAACATTAGAAGGAACTCCCAGGAGTCCCTGTGTTTTGTTTTGTTTTTCAAATATATTTTTATTGACTTCAGAGAGGAAGGGAGAGGGAGAGAGAGAACAGAAACATCAACGATGAGAGGGAACCATTGATCGGTTGCCTCCTGCACGCCTCACACACATGTGCCCTGACCGGGAATTGAACGGTGACCTCCTGGTTCACAGGTCGATGCCAACCACTGAGCCCCACTGGGGAGGGCAGCGGCAGGTGTTTTAATGAGAACACAGTGGACGGGGTCGCCCCGGGGAACCCTACCCCTGCCCAGAAGAGCTCAGCCCTTCCAGAGAATGGGGTCAGGAGCCCCCACCTCAGCATCCTCACTTCTAGGAGCAGGTGCAACTTCCACGGGCGTCCTGTTCGTTTTCATGGATGTTGGGAGACACGTTTTCAGCCCAGAGAAAAAAGCAGCGGGCACACCGCTGTGCACTTGGTTTTCCTGAACTGTCCCCTCTCCCCAGCAGGAGGCTGAGGACTAGCAACTGGCCTGGGGCTGTCGCCGTGGAAATGGCTCCCGCTGGAGGGAGTCCTGCGCTGGCTGCACCTCCCACTGGTGGACACCTCCCTGGCCGAGGCCGGGGGCTCCAGACCCCAAACACTTTCTGGCCTCCTCACAGACGGCTTTTGTCCAAGAGCTGACGAGCTGGCCCTGCCGGTGGCTCAGTGGTTAGAGCGCTCTCCTGCGGACTGAAGGGTCCCAGGTTCAACTCCGGGCAAGAGCACATGCCTGGGTTTGTTGGGCTTGATCCCCAGTAGGGGGCGTGCAGGAGGCAGCAGGTCATCATTGATGTTTCTACTCTACTCTGTTTTTTTTTTTTTTTTTAATTTTTTAAAAAGAGCTCACAAGCTGGAGAGCCATTCCCCAGCCACACGCGAGCCCTGGGCAGCGGGGACGACCCCACGGAGGATGAACGGACGTGCGGCCCCTGTGAGCGCCCGGATCGCTCATCCAATGGGGGACGTCAGCAGCATGGGCACAGCTGTGCAAACAGCGCTCAGGCGGGTGCCCCAGGCGCCAAAGGAGCCTCCCCTTGGGGTCCGTCCGTCCCAGTGGCAGGACCCTCCCAGCCCGGCCCAC
>NW_005362885.1:759230-761738 GCF_000412655.1 Myotis brandtii
CGGGTGCGTCACAGCCTCCTCCGCGGACGTGGGGGACGCTCACAGCTGCCTGACGTGTATGGAGGGTGTCAGTCCTGGCAGGCGTGGGCCCCGGGGGACGGAGGGGTCCGGGCCTGCGTGTCAGGGGAGGGGAGGAACCGGGACAAAGCTGTTGCCTCCAGATTGCTCCCAGCTGCGGCCCCGACTCAGAGACCTGTGAGAACCGCCTGGGACGATGCACAGAAAGGGCGGTGCTTCCGAGATAAGGGCCCAGGAGAGGCCGCCTTTGGCAGGGAGATGGGAGTGGGCTCCCTCCCTGGGCCTCAGCATCCAGCAGCGACGAGGGGAACCCGGGCCCCTTCCGGGGGGTGTGGCCGTGTCTTCAGCCTCTGCCCTCCCTGGGGGTCTCAGGCTTGTTTCGGGGGAAGGAGCTCACCACTCAGCCTGTCTCGAGTGGGTGACTAAGCCCTTCCCCAAGGCCCAGCCGGCGGGCAGGGGCTCCGTGCGGAAGGGGACTCTCCGGTGGCCAGTGGTCTTGGACCCATGAGCGCCTGGGCGGATCAGCGTGGGGGACTCGAACTTGCACGGGGGGAATTCTGACCCTCAGGGGCAGATCGGGCCTAAGGCGCAGGCCCCGGCTTGGGTAGGGTCCCCCTGGCTGCTTGGGGCCCTGGGCCCCTGCTGCTCACACCCACCAGCCTCAGAACAGGGCAGCTGCGGAGGTCACAGGAGCCTCTGATGCCCAGCTGCCTGCTGACCACTAGGCAGAGTGGACGCAGAAACCGCAGGGCACACAGCCACGGTCCCACGGGGCTCCCGGGCCAGATTTAAGGGGGTTGGGCAACACGGAGGAGAAACCCAACACCCACCTGACACAGGGCCCCGGACCAAGTCTGGCCTGGCCAGGCATGGCTCTCTGTCCCCAGGGCCCTGGACCCACCCCCTCAGCCCCCTTCCCAATCGGCTCACACAGCCAGGGCTGGAGGGAGGGGCGGGGGGGGCCATTGTCTCTCCTGCCATCGTCACATAAGGCAACCCTGGGCTGCCACACGACAGGCACACTGATGAGTGGGTGGTGGGGTCTCCATGCCTGGGCAGGGGCATGTGTTGCTTGGAGAGTGAAGGCTCGCACATGCACACACACACACACACACAGGCACACACATGAACACGCACACACATGAACACGCACACACAGGAACAAACACACACACAGAGACATGCACATGCACACACAGGCACATGCACACGCGCGTGCGCACATGCACACACAGGCACACACAGGCACATGCACACCGCCAACCTGAAAACACTGGCCGGACCCGGAGACACACACGAACACGCACACACATGAACACACAGGCACATGCACGAACAAGCACACACAGGCACACGCACACACAGGCACGTGCACACCGCCAACCTGAAAACACTGGCCGGACCCGGAGACCACCTCTCAACCCTGCAGAGCTTGGTTGGAGCAAGAAGCCAGAAGGGCACGGCTGCCCCAGGAGAGGGCAGAAGGCCGAGGTGGGTGGGAGCCACCTGGAGGGCCCATCCCTGGCATTCCAGCAGGTGCTCCCATCCCAACAGCGGAATCCGCGCCCACAGGACGGGCTGGGGCTCTCTGAACAGGGTGCAGAGGGGTCACCGAGGGCCCCGTCCACCAGGACCTCCGAGGGGCTGGGTGCGGCGGAGAGAGAAGTATCTCAGGAGACTGCAGGACTCGGTTTACATCCGGTTTAATCTGTACTTGAAGGTGTGGGATGTTAGTGGGAAGCCCATCCCAACAGCGGAATCCGCGCCCACAGGACGGGCTGGGGCTCTCTGAACAGGGTGCAGAGGGGTCACCGAGGGCCCCGTCCACCAGGACCTCCGAGGGGCTGGGTGCGGCGGAGAGAGAAGTATCTCAGGAGACTGCAGGACTCGGTTTACATCCGGTTTAATCTGTACTTGAAGGTGTGGGATGTTAGTGGGAAAGAGGCAGAGGATGAGGGGCCTGGCGGCGGACAGCAGCGCTGCCTGCCCCTGGGACTGGCCTGGGGCCCCCGAGAGTGAGTAATGACAGAGGAGGGCGCTGTCCGAGAAGGCAGAGAATCGCCGGGGTGCATCCCCGGGGGGACCTTGCTGACCCCCCCAGCCTGGAGGACCCCATCAGAAGCAAGAGGAGGCTCCCTGCCAGTGCTGTCTCCAGGGTCCTGAATGCCAGCTCCGGCCTCCCTGTGCGGGGCCCAGAGGGAGGGGCAGGCACTGGCCAAGGGCACCCGTCCACCCGCCAGCCGCTGACCTCTGACCGCACCTCCAAACACTCTTGCCCGCCCTTGGCGGGTCCTGCCTCCTCCTGGAAGCTTGTGGGGACCTGGCCGGACCCCGCCCCGCCTCCACCTTCTAGCCACATCCCGGACCTGAGTGGCCAGCTGGACCACTGGCCCTTCACACAGTGGGAGGCCCACCCGGCCCACCGCCCTGGGTCCTGGGCCGGGCCTGTCCCGGGTCTGATGGTCTCACCCCGCGCCCAGACGCCCCCTC
>NW_005362885.1:763152-764915 GCF_000412655.1 Myotis brandtii
GCCCCAGCCCCAGCCCCGGCCCCAGCCCACTGGGAAGCTATCTAGGCCTGGACAAGGGCCCCTGAAAGGTGACAGGGCCCCAGGTGGTGTCTGAGAACAGAGAGCTCTTCCCCCGCCCCCCCCAACCCCCCCCAGCCAGAGAGACCCAGGGCCTGGGGTCAGTTTAGTTCTGGGTAGTCAAGGCAAAGGGGCCCATGGTGCAGCCCGGAGATGGGGGGCCACCAGGGGACACCCCGAGGGGTGCTGAGGGTGTGACAACAAGAGCAGTCGGACAGGGGTTGGGCAGGCTGCCTGCCTCAGGCCCCCAGAGGAATGTCACCCCAGAGTGGGATCCCCCACGGAGCCGGAGCCGGAGCCGGAGCGTTACTGCTGAGCCATCTGGGCCGGAGCTGGCGGAGATGGCGGATGCGTGTCTGGGCAGGGTTAAGCCTGTCACGATCCTGATCCTGTTGCTTCCTCCTCTGATGCTGGGGCCTTACTGCCAGCCTGGCACTCACTCCCCTGCCCGTCCCCCACACGGAGACCCACTCCCATCCCAGGAGCCCCCACACCCCACACTCCTGGCTGCCCTGCAGCCTCAGGCTCAGCCAGTGGAGTGGTTGACCTGGGCAACCAAGGGCCAGGTGTCCCCGGAAGGAGAGGCTCGGAGGCACCCGGTCCCCCTGCAACCCACAGGCCAACCTCCTCTGGCTTCGGGTGGATGATTAACCCACAGGCGGAGACTTGGGCAGAACCCTGGGGTTAGTGGCATTTTTCAGTGGCTACGGAGCAGGCCGAGCCAGCGACCAGGCCCTTCATTTCCAGCCCCGCCCCCTCTGCGGTTTGGCCGGATCAGGGGTCCAGGAGAAGGAGCTGCTAATGAACCTGCTGAAACCCTCCAGCTGTCCTCACCCCGGGGGGCACTGGGGTCAAGCAGAGCCCAAAGGAGGCGGTCCGGCCGCTCCTGACCTGGCTCCCAGCTCCAGGTGGGCCCTGGCACAGGTACAGGGGTACCTGCGGCCCCTACAGAGTCCTCAGGCTTGGCAGTCCCGTTCTCTTCCTCTCCACTCAGCCACACCCCACCAGCGCAGCCCCTGGGTCCACACCGGGCCCCCCACTCTCTGGAGCCTCCTCCAAGGTGCTGGGCCCCTCAGAGAGCCCCACGTGGAGATGTTCACACAGGCCTGCTCTCATCCCTCCACGGCCCAGGTAGGGGGCACCTCCCCGATGAACCCCTGGGGACATTTGCCCTGCATCCCTGGCCCCTGCTCCAGGCAGATTCCTCTTAAATCCCACCCCGGCCCATAGAGCGGGGCTCAGTGGTTGGTTGCCGACCTAGGAACCAGGAGGTCACGGTTTGATTCCTGGTCAGGACACCTGCCTGGGTGGTAGGCTCAGTCCCCAGTGGGGAGCACGCAGGAGGCAGCTGATCCGTGGATCAATGATTCTCTCTCAACATTGATGTTTCTCTCTCCCTCTCCCTCTCTCTCCCTTCCTCTCTGAAATCAATTTTAAAAATGTATATATTTTAAAATCCCACCCCAGCTCTCTGGCCGGGCTCCGGCCACCCCCAGCCCCGCCTCCGCCCGCCCACCTACCGAGGATGGAGCCCCTCAGCTCCCGGGCAATGATGGGCAGGTCATCCACGTCCACGAAGTGCAGGTGCTTCTCCGCAGGGGCCGAGGCAGCGGCCGACAGCTCCAGGCGGTTGCCCCGGCCGGTGCTGACAATGAAGACGGTGACGCCCAGGTCCTTCAGCTCCTGCATGGGGGGCCCCACGGGGT
>NW_005362885.1:765240-766273 GCF_000412655.1 Myotis brandtii
CGGGGCCCAGGGGCAGTGGGGCTGCCAGCTGCCCCAGGAACTCCCGGACCCGGGAGAACTCATAGTGAGTCACGCTGGCTGAGCTGTCCAACAGAAAGAGCAGGTCCCCCTGGGGGGCTGCTGCCCGGGGCCCTAGGGGAGAGGGGAGGGTTCAGCCAGGTGGGGACTCCAGGCAGCCCCACACCCACGGCAGCTCCCCCAGCCGGAGCTCCACCCCAGGAGGCCCTGAAAGCCTGCTCAGTCCCTCCCCAAAGGTCCTGGGGTGGCATCCCCGGGGCAGAGGGGTCCAAGTCTCAGGGGTTCCGCTCTGCACCCTGGCCATGTCCCTGGGGCACTCTCTGGGCTCCGGTCTCGTCTGTGAAGCAAAGCCGGCCCCTCCGAGCCCCCACGGCTAACTGCAAGCAGGCAGGAGCCATGGGTCCTGGCCCAGCTCAGGAGGGGCGAGCGGACGGCCCGGGTGGTCAGGGCTGCTCCCTCAGGCTTGTCTTCAGCCACACAGCTCAGCCCCCAGGTAAGGCAGCAGGTGGGACATAGCGGGGGGCGAGGGGGTGTTGCAAAGCAGCTCAGAAGAGGAAGGCTGGGGAGGAGGGAGAGATGGGGAGACAGCACTGATCGCAGGCCCGCCCACAGCCCAGATGGCCGGGCTGCAGTTCTAACCCCACTCACAGATGATGTCACCCCTCCCCGGGCCCCCAGCCCCTGCTCCATCTGGACCCCGGAAGCGAGTTACCTGCTCCATCAGCCTGAGGTCCCCCCAGCGCCTCCCGGCCGCCCCTTCCTCCCCACACCCCTGGAGCGGGAGGCAGATGGGCCCCTCCACCCCGGGCCATGGGCAGACGGGGACTGGGGTGTCTTGGTTCTGGTTTAGGCCCAGGGGCCTCAGGTTTCTCTAGTTCGGTGGGGCGCCTCCAACCTGCTTGTCATCCCTCTAGGAAGGGTCATTCCAAGGAGAGGGAAACTGAGGCCGGGCAGCCTCCTGGACAGACACCTCCCCGTCTCGTCCAGGCCCCTCGATCCGGTGGCGATGCCGACC
>NW_005362885.1:766462-767383 GCF_000412655.1 Myotis brandtii
CACTCGTGGGCATGTTCGCGCACAGACACTGCGGCCTTCTTTACGGCCGGGAGACCAGGGGGTCCGCCCTGCCCCCTGCTCCCAGCCAGGAGCGGACGGGGCCCCCAAGTTGGGTCATCCCAGGCCCACTGCCCAGGTCTCCGCGGTGCTGGGAGTCCCTGGAGCCGGGCCCAAGAGGACCCAGGAGGGGGTGAGGGTGGGGGTGACACCAAGAACAACGTGCCCCCAACAAGGCCCCCCGCCCGCGCCCTGGCCCCCACTGGGTTACAGGGCTGGGGGAGGGGGAGGTGTCTGGGGGCTGGGACATGTGTCTCCAAGGACTGACCCACAGGGATTGCAAGGGCTGAACTTACAAAGAACACAGGGCATTGGACATAGCACTTGGGCTTCTTGGGGGACACAAAAGCCCCACCCCCTGGCTTCTTGGGGGGAGAGGTCTGGGAGCTGGGGGTGGCTGTTCAGGCCCTGTCCAGGGTGACCATGCGGCCTATTGCTGTCCCCACGCACCCTGCCCGATGGGGGGCCTAGGGCCTGGGCTGAGGTCAGACTCCACGCCCAAGGACAGACCCCCAGCAACCCCCTGCTGCCCCCCTCTCCGTAGCTGGGGTGGGGCAGTGCCCCCTGGGCCGGAGATCCCTGACCCCTCACTCCTCGGATGCCTTCCTGTGAGGGTTCCCTCTCCCAGCCGCTCCTCTCCGTGGGGCAGGGGCACAGGTCCCCCAGGGCAACGTTGCCAGGATGTCCCCTCCCTCCCCACCTCCCGGGGGTGCTCTGCGAGGAAGACGGATGGGACTCGATGGCTTCCTTCCTCCCTCTGGCAGGTGAGACGCGGGCAGACAGGCCGAGCACCACTTTGCCTAAAAAAGGAAGCGCTTCAGCCGAGCCTGAGCCTGAGGAGCCGCCAGGGCAGGAGCAGAATGA
>NW_005362885.1:767757-769651 GCF_000412655.1 Myotis brandtii
CCAGGTGGCTGTGGAGATGGGACCGGGAGCGGAGGCCAGGGCCAGGAGCAGCCACAGCTGGAGGCCCGGGGCCCTGGGGGTGGCACCCCATGCAGACACATACAGGCCCTTCTTGGTTCATCCTCCATTTCCTTGGGCACCCACCTGCTGGGGACAGGGAGCTGGGCTGCAGTGGGGGCCCCTGTGGCAAGGCAGTGGCTTCCCCACTGGTCCCCCACTCCTGCCAGCGGGTGGACCTGCCCTCGCAGCCAGGCCTGCCTTGAGGATTGACGGGGAAGTTTCCGTCCCTCCTGGAAAATCTGAGCGGGTCTTCTTGGCTGTGGCTCAAGCCCTTGAGGAAGCAGCTGCCCGCCTTCCTCCAGCCTCTGCTCCCGAGGAAGAGGGGCTGGGAGTCCCGGCCTCAGGTGCCCTCCGCCAGGGCCGCTACCCAGCCCCCGGCCCAGAGCGCCTCCTCAGCTTGGCCGGGGTCACGTCTGCTCACGTCGAGTTCTCGGACCCCTCACTCCTCAGACGCCTTCCTGTGAGGGTTCCCTCTCCTCGAGACTCCCCTGCCTCCTCCTCAGCCCTGCTCCCTGGCCCCAAGTCTCACTTCTGTGTCCTGCAGCCCCCACCCCTGCCCTGGGGAGACAGGGCCAGACAGAGTCTCCAGGGAGTGAGGGGTCAGCCAGGGGTGTCGGTGGTCAGGGTTAGGGCAGACGCCGGAGGAAGCACAAATAGAATGGCCCGGAAGGCTCCTCTCTGAGGCGGGCGGCCTGGGGCCGGAGGGGCAGAGAAGATCAGAGGCTCCGAGACCAGCAGGCTCTGGCCCCCAGGCTTCCCCTGCCCCCAGGCTTCCCCTGCCCGGAGCCCAGCCCTGCTCAGTCCTGATGTCATGGCCTTGGCCCAGCCGGGAGCTCCATGCATCACTTCCCAGAGCTGGCCCACCCCGTCTGCCCACAGGCAGGTGGACAGGGTTCCGGGAACCCAGGGCCGCTGCTCTGCCGGCGCCGCCCGCCCTGCCCCCTCCCAGTCGGTCGGTCGGAGAGCCTCCCTCCTCCGCACAGTCCAGGCCTCTGGGGAGAAGAAGGGCCTTTTGTGCCCAGCGCGCTGTGGTCACATTGACCCCAAGGAAAAGGGCAGCTCCCGGGGCCTCTGACCTCACCCCTGACCCCAGCCTAGGGCTCTCTGCTGGGCAGATGGGCCTGGGCGCTGCCCCCACCCTGTAGGGGTGCCCCCCCTTGAGCTGTTTATCACAGTTGCTGTATCTACCCACACATACGAGGTGGGGACAGAGACAGCAAAGGGGGGGGTGGCTGCCCTGGGCCTGGATCTGGGGTGTGGGGCCAGCCAAGGCCCCCTGACCTCACCCCACACCAGTGAGTGGGACCGTGGGGCCCAGGGAGCAGCCGCTGAGAGCAGCAGGGCCCAGAGGCCCCTCCCACACTTTCTTCTAGACTCCACCTGCCTGTCCGTGGTCGGGGACGGGCCAGGGCCTGAGGACCTCCCTGGGGTCTGCAGGGCCCAGCCTCTCACTCCCCAGGAGCCCAGGCCTGCCCCCTGTGGCCCAAGACTGACCCCTACTCCGTCCCCCTGCCTGGCAGG
The DNA here is from genome assembly GCF_000412655.1 of Myotis brandtii. NCBI lineage: Eukaryota > Metazoa > Chordata > Mammalia > Chiroptera > Vespertilionidae > Myotis > Myotis brandtii. The sequence continues at coordinate 769,339 of NW_005362885.1, forward strand.
GTGGGCAGCCAGAGCATGGAGTGGGCACCCCCATCTGCGTTCACCCATCCTCGGTGCTGAGCCAGGCCATGGGCAGGTTCTGCAGTGGGGATGTGGTGGGCAGGTTCTGCAGTGGGGATGTGGTGGGCAGGTTCTGCAGTGGGGATGTGGTGGGCAGGTTCTGCAGTGGGGATGTGGTGGGCAGGTTCTGCAGTGGGGATGTGGTCGGCAGTTGCAGACAGGAGCTGAGCGAGGACGTGGGCCAGGTTCAGAGGCCACCGGGGCAGACAGTGATGGACAGGTGTGCACACCCTCGCCCCCAGGTGACCTCTCC
>NW_005362885.1:769825-772666 GCF_000412655.1 Myotis brandtii
TCGGAACCCCTGACCTTTCCGCCCTAGAGGCCTCAGTTGCATTTCAGCTCCAGGCCCAGAAAAGCAGCAAAATCAGACAAGCAAGCCCATGGCCAACCTCAGGACCCGCCACACTGGGGAGTGACCCCGGCCCTGGTGCCCGCCCATCAGCCCGTGGAGACCGGACCCCGAAAGGACACCCCTGGAAAGCTGCTGAGTGTTCTGCTGAGATCTTCCCCGGGGCCTCCCCTAACGTCCCACCCGAAGTCCTTAGGACAGAGGACCCCCCTTGCCCTTGCCTTTCCCTTTCTCTCCCCCCTCCCCTTCCCTCAGGCACATTACCTTTCCCCTCCTCACACTCCTTTACCTTCTGTAAGTTGTTTCCTAAGCCCATTTTTTCTAAAAATTACTTCTTTTACCTCTTTGATTTCCCAAATAAATGTTCTCTCACAGTTTGAGTCTTGGTTCTGAAGTCTTTCCGAGCCAGAACTCAAGCACCAGGTCCGGTCTGACTCCACGGGCCTAACTGCTGGCGCCGTTCCCACCGCCTACAACAGGGACACGCAAGTACTGGGCACAGTCCCTGTCCTCCCAGCACCTCCGGTTGGAAGGGGGACAAGCAGTGGCGTGCCCGCAAAAATTCCCACTAGGGAGGGCGGCCGTGTCAGACCTGGAGGCGGGAGCTACGGGAAGTGCTAAGGCCCTGGGGTTGGGGCAGGCAGGTGTGTGAGAGCGGTAAGGAGGGCTGGGGGGCAGAAATGGAGGGCAAGGGGGGCAGGGCCTTCAGGGGGCAGGCCAGGGCCCAGGGGAGGGTGGGGCTGATGGGAGGCCTCCAAGGAGACACCTGGGGAGCCGGTGCCAGACGTAGGGCCTACTGGGCAGGGGTGAGCGGCAGAGAGGAAGGCAGGCATCCAGAGGCTCCTGGGTTCTCAGCTTGTGCAGGGTGCCCCCCCGCACCCCTCCATTTTGGTTCCCTCTGCTGGAACCTTCTATTACAGGGAGATGACCCCCACACCCTGCCCCTGCCCCAGGCAGGGTCCAGACAGGCTTGCCTGGGGAAGGAGAGAGCAGGGAGGGACTCCCCAGAGGTGGGAGTGGGGCCCAGAGGGCAGGGCCTTAGACCTCAGAGCCAGCGCCAGACTCTGCCTGTTACGACTGAGGGGGTCCCCACCAACGCACCCCACAATGTGCCTCCGCGGCATCAGACTGTGTTGAGCTAAAGGCACCTGCAGCCTCAGGCTCAAGAGGACCCTGGGCCCCTCCCCTCACTGCCCGGGGGAACTGAGTCGGGGGCCTCGCCCAGAGTGAGCCGTGGTCGGCTTAGCCTCTGCCCATCTGTAGGCAGAGCAGGTCTCTGTTGACCCAGCACCCGCTCTTCTCGTCCTGCCAGGCCCTGACGCCCAGCACTATCTTGTCCCTAACTCAGGAAGTGTGTGTGTTTTTAATATGTTTTTATTGAATTCAGAGAGGAAGGGAGAGGGAGAGAGAGATAGCGACATCCACGATGAAGGAGATTCATGGATCTGCTGCTTCCTGCACGCCCCACACTGGGGACCAAGCCCACAACCCAGGCCTGTACCCTGACCTCCTGGTTCAGAGGTCGATGCTCAACCGCTGAGCCAAGCTGGCCGGGCTCAGCATGCCTTATATGCCCATGTTCGTTTCTGCCTCTGATCCTCTCGTGCATGTGGGGTCTGACTCGCACGTATGCAGGCTTCTCATGCACATGCGTGTCCCGAATCTGGGTAATTTCTATTGCTCCTCTGTCTGGTGTCTATTTCATTATTAGAGCAGCCAGAGGCACCCTGGGGGTAGAAGGCAGTGTGTCCCTCCCCACTCTACCCAGCCCACTCACCCCCAGCTCACTTCCTGCACAGCACCCCTTGCCTGGCCCACATGCCTGGGTGAGGGCAGGGCTCATACCTGCATGCAAGCTGGAGGGACGGAACTGGCCCGGTCCCGGACCCCTCCTGGCCGCGCCTCAGCTGTCTGAGGGTGTGCCTGCCGACGCCTCAGCTCCCCGGAAATGCTTTGTGCATGAATACATGACCTTGGGCAGGTCAGGGAACCTTGCACAGTCTCCACCCTGTGGGGTCGAGACAACAGCTCCCATCCCCCAGCCCAGGGTGTGAGGGGAGGCGGATGGGATAGATTTGCACAGGCACAAGCCAGAACATGCGCGCACACACACAATGCACAGATGCGTGCACACACGCACACAGACGTGTGGAGGCTCCCGCAGCCAGGGCAGGGGCCTGGGCACCTGGGTGGGGAAAGAGCTTGCATTGTCCCAGTGGGGCCTCCCCCTGATCCATCCAGTAGCAGAGCACTTGCTTCCCGTGGAGTTTGGGCCCCTGGATGGGTTGAGGGGCATTGGGTGGGGATGAAGGGGTTTTGTTTTTAGTTTTTAAGTGTGTTTTTATTTATTTCAAAGAGGAAGGGAGAGGAAGAGAGAAACATCGACAATGAGAGAGAATCATTGATCGGCTGCTTTCCGCAAGGCCCCCTCCTCCGGACCAAGCCCACAACCTGGGCAGGTGCCCTGACCAGGCATCAAACTGTGACCTCCTGGTTCATAGGTCAACACTCAACCACTCAGCCACACCGGCTGGGCTGAAGTAGCTTTCGTGGTGATGGTGGGGGAGCAGAGGCTGGGGGCTCGGCCTGGGGGGCTGAGACCCTGAAAGAGGGGCTTCTGTCATGGGCACCGTGCTGGGCAAAGGGTTAGAGGCAGAGATCTCTGGGATTCAGATGGGGTTGGTCCTGCCTGGGCAGAGAGATTGAAGGGCAGGATAGGTTGTCTGAATGATGGGCCTTGAGAAGGGGGAGCCTTGTGCTGAAGGCAGGACCTTCCCTCCCCTT
>NW_005362885.1:772691-775308 GCF_000412655.1 Myotis brandtii
ACCTGTCCAATGGTGGCGGATAACGAGGAGCACCGTGGTCTCCTCAGCCTTCCCCAGGCCCGGGGCCTGTTTCTGGTTCTCTCTGGTGGGCCAGCACTCGGCCCCCAGCACCCAGTGTCCCAGTGTCCCTGACAGCTGGCCCTCTGAAAGCAGACCCCTAGCCCGGCCGGCGTGGCTCAGTGGTTGAGCATCGAGCCAGGAGCCAAGAGGCCCCGGATGGATTCCCAGTCAGGGCACATGCCCAGGTTGTGGACTCGATCCCCTGTGGGGGGCGCGCAGGAGGCAGACGATCAACCATATTTCTCTCTTATCGTGTTTCTATCTCTCTACCCCCTCCCTTCCACTCTCTCTAAAAAAGCAAAGAAATATATATATTTTTTAAAAAAGCAGAGCCCATGACCCCTCTGTGAACCTCTCACAGCCCCTCACAGGTGTCTTTTGTGAGCGGGTGGGGGCAGAACTGGGGCTGAGGCAAGACTTCCCTGGGGCTCAGGGCTGGCCTGGGACCCGTCTTAGGAACCCCGAGGCCCAGGCAGCTGAGCTCCCCACCCCCAGGCCCAGCTGTTGTTTGATGACTCCAGGGCCAGGCCTATCCTCAGGAGAGTCTTTCTCCTGGACGCCTGGCCAGCGCCAGCCCAACCCGGGCAGGAGGGGAAGGAAGGCGGCCTTGGACCAGGGGAAGTTCTGGCAGCCGGGCGGCCGGCCAGGCTCCTGTCTGACCGGGAACCGCATCAGAGCTGCGCACAGACAATTGGAACCCCCCCGAGGACTCCTGCTGGACCTGGGCCAGCCTCAGCGGGCTCCGCTCAAGGCCACGGAATGAGCCCTGACTCCGGTCACAGCCTGAACCGCGAGCCCCGATCTCTGGAGGCCTGACCCTGCTGGTCACAGGCGGAGTCCAGCTGGCAGTGTGGTGCGCTCCATCCTTTAAAAGGCCTTTCGGCTACCACCAGACCCTGGACGGATGACAACAAGTGCACATTTTTAATACACTGCTGGGCTTACAAGAAGTAAATATCCCCGAGGTCCCTCCAGAATTAAACACTGCAAGTGGATAAACAGGAGAAAAGGGAGCAGGCCCAGGACGATGCAGGAAAACAAGTGGGGGAGCAGCATGTTCTCTGGACACAGGGCGGGAGAGCCACCCTGCAGCCGGAGAGCCGGGGCGGCACTGCGCAGGGGCCCCCAACCCGGACCCTGACCGGCCCAGCTGGCCCTGCCCCCCAGAGGGAGTCCTCCCTGGAGGGAAGCGGCAGCAGAAACAACACATGACAAAGTTAGAGCCCAGAGACCAGCACACGGCATGGCTAGGTACAGGCTGTAACATGACTGCCAGCTGTCCCAGAGACCGAGGCTGGAACCCAGAAGTCGAGCATGCTGCCAAGGGACCATCAAAAACGATCAGACTTCAAAAGGAAGCAAGTGCAACTTTTAGGAATAGTCATTTAGAATTAAACGGATGAGTGTATCGGCAGAGTAGACACAGCCAGAGCATCTGAGCTGGAAGAGGGCGCTGGAGGGATTGCCCAGAGGCAGCAGAGAGACACTGAGATGGAAAATACAAGAGAGCCCGGCCGGCCGGCGGGGCTCAGGAGCTGAGCGTCGACCCGTGAACCAGGAGGTCACGGTTTGATTCCCCGGTCAGGGCACACGCCTGGGTTGCGGGCTCCATCCCCAGTGTTGGGTGTGCAGGAGGCAGCCGATCCATGATTCTCTCTCATCACTGATGTTTCTGTTTCTGTAATCAAGAACAGAGCCCCAACTAGGAACAAGCTCAAGCATAGGACAGAATGCAGCAGGCCCTGAGGATCTTAAATCACCCAGAGAGAACAGACTGCCCCTTACGGGGTGCCCACCTGAACGCCCACCCTGGAGTCATGGGCAGAGTGCTGCTGTTCCTCAAGGCGTTCCAGGAGGAATTGAACAAGAGTTTCAGGAAAGGAGGAAGTTAAGGTGGTTCTAGGAACCAAAGGAAAGAACTTCAAGGACACATTTATTGCCAGAAAACTACCTCTTCAGTGAGTCTGCTCTGACGAATCATAAGCGCTGTCTCACTTTTCATATTTCAATTTTTCTTTTTTTTAAATAATTTTTTAAAATATATTTTATTGATTTTTTACAGAGAGGAAGGGAGAGAGATAGAGAGTTAGAACACCTGAACGCCCACCCTGGAGTCATGGGCAGAGTGCTGCTGTTCCTCAAGGCGTTCCAGGAGGAATTGAACAAGAGTTTCAGGAAAGGAGGAAGTTAAGGTGGTTCTAGGAACCAAAGGAAAGAACTTCAAGGACACATTTATTGCCAGAAAACTACCACTTCAGTGAGCCTGCTCTGACGAATCCTAAGCGCTGTCTCACTTTTCATATTTCAATTTTTCAAGGAAAGAATGTGTACCCTAGTTTGTACCAAGGGCCATGCCCAAGGGTCAGGGTCATATATTAAAGAAACCATTCCAAATAAAGGACAAAGTGTAAAATAATAATAATAAAAACCCTGGGCACTGGCCGAGCTCTAACCCGGTCTCAGGCTGGGCCGGACCCTGGTCTCAGTCTGAGCTCTAACCCGGTCTCAGGCTGAGCCTGACCCTGGTCTCAGTCTGAGCTCTAACCTGGGCACAGGC
>NW_005362885.1:784860-786019 GCF_000412655.1 Myotis brandtii
CACCCAGAGAGAACAGACTGCCCCTTACTGGGTGCCCACCTGAACGCCCACCCTGGAGTCATGGGCAGAGTGCTGCTGTTCCTCAAGGCGTTCCAGGAGGAATTGAACAAAAGAGTTTCAGGAAAGGAGGAAATTAAGGTGGTTCTAGGAACCAAAGGAAAGAACTTCAAGGACACATTTATTGCCAGAAAACTACCACTTCAGTGAGCCTGCTCTGACGAATCCTAAGCGCTGTCTCACTTTTCATATTTCAATTTTTCAAGGAAAGAATGTGTACCCTAGTTTGTACCAAGGGCCATGCCCAAGGGTCAGGGTCATATATTAAAGAAACCATTCCAAATAAAGGACAAAGTGTAAAATAATAAAAATAAAAACCCTGGGCACTGGCCGAGCTCTAATCTGGTCTCAGGCTGGGCCGGACCCTGGTCTCAGGCTGAGCCTGACTCTGGTCTCAGGTTGAGCCTGACCCTGGTCTCAGTCTGAGCTCTAACCTGGTCTCAGGCCGGGCCGGTCCCTGGTCTCAGTTTGAGCTCTAACCTGGTCTCAGGCTGGGCCGGACCCTGGTCTCAGTCTGAGCTCTAACCTTGGTCTCAGGCTGAGCCTGACCCTGGTCTCAGTCTGAGCTCTAACCTGGTCTCAGGCTGGGCCGGACCCTGGTCTCAGTTTGAGCTCTACCCTGGGCACAGGCTGGGCCTTGCAGGCCCTGGCAGGGCTTGGCCATCGCTGACTCCTGGAAGCACGCGCTCTGGTGGACCGTGGGGGTCTCACCTCTGAAACTGGCGGGAGGCCCCGGCTGACCAGTCATGGGGCCAGCGAGAGTGCCAGCAGCGGTGGGTGGGGAGGGCTGACCCCAGTCCCGGGGAGTCGAGTGCCATCTCGCGGCCGCTCAGAGCACCGCGCCGGAGCCCGAGGCAGGCAATGTCCGCGATTTCCCACCCGGATCTGGGCGCAGACCCCGCGCTCGCCGGCCTGGGGCCAACTTATGGGGTCACGAAGGATGTGGAGGTTCGGGGGCGTCCCGGGATTTGGAGGTCTCGGGTCCTTTGGAGGGCCTCTGGGGTCACACCCAGGCGCAGAACTGCTCCTCCCCTTCGGGGTGGCGTTCCTCCCGCTCCCCGTCGCTGGACCCTGGATGGCGGCCGGGTCCGCGGGTCCAAAT
>NW_005362885.1:788118-789188 GCF_000412655.1 Myotis brandtii
AGTGGAAGAGGGAAAGACAGAGAGAAATATCGCTGTGAGAGAAACACATTGATTGGTTGCCTCCTGCACACACCGAGGCACCTGCCCTTGACCGGAATCGAACCCGGGCCCCGTCGGTCCCCAGGCCGATGCTCTATCCACGGAGCCAAACCGGCCAGGGCTGGATTCCGTCATTTCAAGTGGAGAAGAAGCATTCCCTGCCCTCCCCCAAATCCCCAACGAATGTCCCCAAACATCACTCACACACTCCCACCCCCTCCCAGAACCCCAGGGTCCCCTTGCACAACCAGCAGACACCTAAGCCAGTGAGCGGGCTGTCTGTGAGCTGAACTGGAGGCCACAGGCACCCCTTTCCTGCCTCCGCAGCCACCTTGCCCCACCAACTTTTCTTCTTTCCTGTGCCAGGCCCCCAGGCTCCCCATCTCCCTTCAGACGCCTTAGAGTGGGGAGGTGATCGTGACCGTGGGGGCACCATCGAGGAACACAGGCTGCCTGCCACCGGGTCAGGACAACAGCGGCTCCCCTGAAGCTCACGCCACGCCCTGCCCCCAGGCACAAGCACGGCTCACACACTCAGGGTCTTATAGTAACTACCCATTTCATCAGACAGTGACTGTGGGGTTAGAAATGCTGCCAATGGCCCTGGCCGGCCTTGCGTGAACCCACAGAGGCCCTGGCAGAACGTGGGGAGGCTGCCAGGAGGCACTCCCAGGCTCCCCTGGCTCTGACCGGTATGGGACGGCCCACTGGGCCCCAGGCAGCAAGGAATGGATCCTCAACAACAGGGTGCACTCTCTCTGCTCCCTCCCCCTGGTGTGGCCCATGATCTGGCTCATTCTTTCTTTTTTTAAAATACATTTTATTGATTTTTTTACAGAGAGGAAGGGCGAGGGATAGAGAATTAGAAATAGCAATGAGAGAGAAACATTGATAAGCTGCCTCCCGCACCCCCTCCCCCCCCACTGGGGATGTGCCCGCAACCAAGGTACATGCCCCTGACCGGACCCGGGACCCCTCAGTCTGCAGGCCGACGCTCTATCCACTGATCCAAACCAGTCAGGGCTGGCCCG
>NW_005362885.1:789473-791790 GCF_000412655.1 Myotis brandtii
TTTCTAACTCTCTATTCCTCTCCCTTCCTCTCTGTAAAAAAGCAATAAAATATATTTTAAAAAATACATTTTTTTATTGATTTCAGAGAGGAAGGGAGAGAGAGATAGAAACATCAATGATGAGAGAGAATCATGGATCAGCTGCCTCCTGCACGCCCCACCCTGGGGACTGAGCCTGCAACCCAGGCATGTGCCCTGACTGGGAATTGAACCGTGACCTCCTGGATCATAGGTCAATGCTTAACCACTGAGCCACACCAGCCGGGCTGGCCCGTTCTTTTTGGTGTGACCCTGTGGGATGGCGACACAGAGAGCTGACACCTTTGCTGCCCTGGCTTTTTCTGGCCACTCGCGCCGTGAAGTGTCTGAACCCACCCAGACCAGAGTCCTGGCTTCATCAGGGCCTGAGCCTGCCAGCCTGGGTGACGTGCCCGCATGGGGCTTTCATCCTGGGAGAGGAAGGCAGGTATCCTATATAATAAAAGCCTAATATGCAAATCGACCAAACAGCAGAATGATGGGTTGCTATGATGTGCACTGACCACCAGGGGGCAGGCGCTCAATGCAGGAGCTGCCCCCAGCCCGCAGGCCCCAGGCCAGCCAAGGCGGGTGCCAGCAGGGGCCCCCCTATCGCTCTGCCGGTTGCCCCACAGATCAGCCCTGATCGCTGGCCAGGCCTAGGGACCCTACCCGTGCACGAATTTCATGCACCGGGCCTCTAGTTTAAAATAAAACAGATTCTTTCATGGAGTGGTAAGTGCTCAGAAGAAAATAAAACAGGGTCAGATCGGTGGTCAGGCTGGAGGGCCCCTCTGGGGAGGTGACACCTGAGCAGAGTGACTAGGCATCGAGGGGGAGGGGCCATGTGGCTTGAGACTGGGCCCCTCAGCCTCTGGCCTGGAGACCCACCCTGGGGACCCGGTACCTGCAAGGGCTGCTCTCTAGGGAGGTGGGGGAGGGGCAAGACTCTGTTGCTCCTCTTGGGGGTGGGGGGGGCAGGACAGGGCCCACAGGACACCTCATCCCTGGGAGCCTGAGGGTGGGGGCCGGGGTGGGAGCAACAGCCCCAAAGCTGTGCTGCCTCCTGGTGGACAGTCACAGAGCAGCTGGAACATTTCCTTCTCCGGTCAGGACCCTGCGTAGGTGGCCTTCCCCAGGGACTAGGGGGTGGGAAGGCAGGGCCAGCCCCCCCCCCACTCTGCCCTCGGGCACCAGAATCAAAGGGACCCATCCTGCTGCCTCACTCAGGCCCCTTCCTGCAGCACCAGTTCCAGATGCTTCTAGTCTCCTGTCATAAAAATGCTCCCTTGCCCGGCCCATGTGGCTCAGTGGGTGAGTGTCGACCTCCGAACCAGGAGGTCACGGTTCGATTTCTGGTCGGGGCACAGGCCCGGGTTCAGGGCTCAGTCCCCAGTGTGGGGCGAGGAGGAGGCAGCCGATCCATGATTCTCTCTCATCATTGATGTTTCTCTCCCTCTCCCTTCCTCTTTGAAAGCAATAAAAATATAGTTTAAAAATGCATATCTATCTATCTATCTATCTATATCTATATATATTTTAAATGCTCCCGTAGCCTGGCTCCCTCCCTCTCCTGCCCAGCAGTCTGCCGTCACAGCCTCCACTGACCGATCTGCCTCCACATCTCCAGGCGATTCCTACCCCAGATGCCCTCACCCAGGTCGCCTGGCTTGGGAGGGAAGGGTCCCACTTCCTCCTGTCCACCTCCTGGAATCAGGCGGGAGGCAAAGCTCCAGCCCCGAGGTGGGTGGTCTTGCTCAGCAGCACAGGAGGGGGTGAGGGGCAGGGCCTGAGGGAGGGGCCCAGGGAAGGCATGTGGGTACACAGAGGCAACTGCAGCTCTGGCCTCCAGCCCTCCGGAGCCCACACCCCACCTTCACACCTTCAGGAGGAGTTTCTTGAGGGGCCCACTCCCCAGGCTGTGGCTGGACCAGGACCCGCATGGAGAGGACCCCCGAGTCCCTGGACAGGCTCCCTCCGGGGGTAACTGAGAGCCAAGCCTAGCTGGTGGCCTGGTTCCCCGGGGAGAAGATAAGGGGGGGGGGGCATGCTGGCCTGGGGACAGGTGGGCTGGGACTGGCTCGGCCTCCAGCGTCCACACAGGGTTCCTTTTCCTCCCAGGTGAGTCCTGGGCGCTCAGAGCCCGGGCAGCAGGACCTCCCAGAGGCAGGAGCCGAGCAGGAACTCAGGTGGATAGAGCTGGGCTCAGAGGAGGCCCTGGGAACAGGGGCAGAGGGGCCCGGTGTCCCGCAGGCCCGGGGGCGCCTGCTGCAGGCCGCGTGGAGGGGTCACTTAGGCC
>NW_005362885.1:793010-796601 GCF_000412655.1 Myotis brandtii
CACCCCCGATGGACAGGGCCGGGCGGTGTGGGGAAGCGGCTTTCGCCCCAGGGGCTGGCTGTTCCATCCACCCCGGGTGCGGGAAGGGCGCGGACCGAGTGGACGCCTGGGGCAGGAGGAGGCTTCAGGGCCGAGGATGGGGTCTGAGTGCAGCCTGGGGTTTGCTTCCGGTTTGTGACCATCTCAGGGAGGACTGGGGAGGACCCTGGCCGGGAGCCCCAACTTTATTCTAAACACATTTTTATTGCCCCGGCCGGTGTGGCTCAGTGGATAGAGCGTAGGCCTGTGGACCATAGGGTCCTGGGTTTGATTCCGATCAAGAGCAGGTACCTTGGTTGCAGGCTCCCCCCGGGGCCTGGTCCCTGGTCAGGGCTCGTGCAGGAGGCAACCAATCAATGCATCGATGTTTCTGTCTTTCCCCGTCTCTTCCTCTCTCTCTAGAAATTAATGGCAAAATATCCTCGGGTGAGGATTTTAAAAAAATTTATATATATATATATATTATTGATTTCAGAGAAGAAGGGAGGGAGATAGAAACATCAATGATGAGAGAGAATCATTGATTGGCTGCCTCCTGCATGCCCCACACTGGGGATTGAGCCCCCAACCCAGGCATTGAACCCTGACCTCCTGGTTCATAGGTCAACGTTCAACCACGGACCCATGGCGCGCTGGGCCAGGTGTTGAATGGTATCTAAGGACAGTGAGGAGGACAAGTGTTAGTCTCTAAGCAGAGCCCTCCGGGTACCTACAGGGGCTGGCACACTTACCAGCTGGGTAGCAGGGCCAAGAAAGAGGCCGTGAGGTGACCCGGGCCAGATGAGGTGGGGCCAGGCAAATGGCAGGGCGGCCCCTGCCTTCTCCTCCCCTCCTCTTCCAGGATATGGAGACACTGCTTGACCACGGGGCGGACCCCAGCCTCAGGGACAGGCACGGACGCTCTGCGCTCCACAGGGCTGCCGCTGGCGGACACCTGCCTGCTGTCCAGCTGCTGGCAGCCCGGGGAGCGGAGGTGGATGCTCGAGACTCACTGGGCCTCACACCCCTGCACCACGCTGCCCGGAGCGGCCATGTGGAAGTCGCCAGCCATCTCCTGGACAGGGGCGCACAGGTCGACGCTGCTGGCTGGCTCCACTCTACACCCCTGCACCTCGCTGTGGAACGTGGCCACAGCCCCGCCGCCGAGCTTCTGCTGAGCCGAGGGGCCAGCCCTGCCCTGAGAATGCAGTGGGGTGAGGTGACCCAGGACCAAGTGGCCGAGGAGGGCCTGTCCCAGGCACAACCTCCCCTTTGCAGAGAGCAGAATGACTGCTAGGGTCCGGCTCGTGTGGCTCAGTGGTTCAGCATCGACCTATGAACCGGGAGGACACGGTTCGATTCCTGGTCAGGGCACATGCCCGGGGTTGGGGGCTTGATCTCCAGTGTGGGGTGTGCAGAAGGCGGCCGATCCATGATTCTCTCTCATCACTGATATTTCTATCCCTCTCCCTCCCCTTTCCTCTCTGAAATCAATAAAAGTAGATTAAAAAACCAAGAATGACTGCCAGGGGCACACAGCTCGGGGGGCCTGAGCCGTACAGCGCAGGACAGGAGGCTCCTGGCTCCCACAGCTGTGGGCGTGTGTCAGGATCCCCTCTTCCGAGCTGAGACCTGCCTGGGTGGAGGGGAGAACAGACAGGAGTTCCTGGAACAGAAGCGGACAGTGGCTCGAGCCCAGCAATGGGCCTCTGGCCTGACCTGGGACTGCCCCCACTGACTCCCAGGGGCGCATCGCCTCCGCAGTCCCAGCCTTCTCCACGTTCTCTGGTAGAGACACTGACTCATGGCCATAGATTTGACCACAGCCTGATGGCCTGACCTTTGTCTGTCCACCGTGGGGGTGTCACCCTCAGCTCTCTCTGTCTCTGGGGGTGCTCTTACTGTGCTATCTTCGATTTGGCATTTGAGGATTTGCATCCCTTGATGTCAGGGCTGAACCCCTGGCCACAGTCGTTTACAGCTCCCCTGCGATCCAGAGCCCACACACCCACTAATATTCCCCACCCCAGGTCCCCTGGGCCAGGCACCAGGCAGCTAGGGGTGGCCCCTGTGCAGCAAGGCCCCCAGGGATGACCCAACAAGCCAGTCCCAAGAGGTTTCCCTGCCCTGCGTTGCCTTTCCTGCTGGAACCCCAGTAAAGGCTCTAGCCTGAACCCCTCTTCCCCACTCCTGCCTCCTCACTGATACTGGTCTTCCTGGGGCACTGTGGGCCCTGGCATGTCCCCTCCACTAGGACATGCAAGTAATAAAAATCTCTCCCTGCTGCCCTGACCGGTGTGGCTCAGTGGATAGAGCGTCGGCCTGCGGACTGAGGGGTCCTGGGTTCGATTCCGGTCAAGGGCATGTACTTTGGTTGTGGGCACATCCCCAGTGGGAGGTGTGCAGGAGGCAGCTGATCGATGTTTCTAACTCTCTATCTCTCTTCCTTCCTCTCTGTAAAAAATCAATACAATATATATTTTTTTAAAAATCTCTCCCTGTTGCCACTCAGCCGTCTCCACAAATGAGACCCCACCCCCACCCCAAACAGTTGAAACAGACAGTTGTCTCCGACTGCCCACCCCTGTACCCTCATAAAATGCCTTTATTCAAAGCGGTTGAGCTTCAATCCAGGAACCAAGAGGTCGCCAGTTCAATTCCCAATCAAGGGCACATGCCCAGGTTTCGGGCTCGGCTAATCCATGATTCTCATCATTGATGTTTCTCTCTCTCTCCCCATCTCCCTTCCTCTCTGAAATCGATAAAAAAATATTTTTTTTAAAAAGGAAAGAAACGGAGCAAAATGTAAGCAGCTGGTGCATTTGCGGAGAATGTATTACAGAATTCCTTCAACTAGTGTTGCAACTTTCCTAGAATTTAAAGTTACATCCAAAGAAAACATTATAAAGAAATTGCACTTACTCTTTTGCCCCCTCACTATTTTTTCCCCCTCACTATTTTTTATGATAAAATACGCAAAATGTAAAATCTACCAGTTTAAGCATTTCAAAGGGTCTAATGCTGTGGCGTTTAGGACTTTCACGACTCATGCAACCGCCCCCACTACCCAGTGGCAGAACGTGTCATCACTCGAAAGGAAACCCTGTCCCCGGGCCACTCCCCGCGCCCCCTCACGCCCCGTCCCGTGGGTGGGTGTCCGTGGACCCGCCCGTTCTGGGTATTCATGGGAGAGAACCAAACAACACGAGGCCTTGGTGCCCTGCAGATTCCCGCCCGGGGGGCGGATGGTCTATTATAGCGGTTCTCAACCTTCTGGCCCTTTAAATACAGTTCCTCATGTTGTGACCCAACCATAACGTTATTTTCGTTGCTACTTCATAACTGTAATGTTGCTCCTGTTATGAATCGTAATGTAAATATCTGATATGCAGGATGGTCTTAGGTGACCCCTGTGAAAGGGTCGTTTGACCGCCAAAGGGGTCGCGACCCACAGGTTGAGAACCGCTGGTAGACTCTTGCTTCTCCACCGCCCCCACCGTGGGAGTCCACGCCCACACCCAGACTCGGGGGAGGAGGGGAGGGAGACCCCAGGAGGCTGCGCGCGCACTGGGG
>NW_005362885.1:797131-799402 GCF_000412655.1 Myotis brandtii
GAGGCGGAAACCTCAGCACCGTTCTCCAGGCCTTTGTTTCTCTCGCTCTCACGCCTCTCACCCCAAACCCCGTGGGACCCGGTGGCCAGGGTCCCCGCTCCGCCCAACCCGCCCCCTGTGTCCGCTTCTCAGCTCCCCTCCACCTGAAGCCCCGCGGGGCTTCCCGTCCCACCCCACTCGTTAGGAAGGCGAACCCAGCCGACTGGGTCCCTGTGGCCTGGTCCCCGCCCCCGCCCGCTCCCTCCTGTACAGCAGCAGCGTCTGCTGGGAACTTGGTGGAAGCGCGGAGTCTCAGGCTCCACGTGCCCCTGCAGCAGCAGCACTGGAGGGGGGCCCGGCAGTCCGTTCTAACAAGCCTGGGGCAACTCTGATGCCCAGACTGGAGAACCACTGAGCTGGGAAGAAAGGACCCGAGCCTTCACCCCGAGTAAAGGGTGGCCTGCAAGAGCCGCCCCGTTTGACGGAACAGATCCATTCAGGAGCGTTTGCATCACTGGCTCCCCCCCCCCCCCCCCCCCACCTGCCCTCGGACACCCTGCAGCTCCTTGCCCCCCGGGCCTTCCTTCCCTGCGGCCCTGCTCTGCCCTCCACCTGCTCTCCCTGAGGCAGCACGCACCTCTCGGCTGCCGTGGTCCACACGTGGATCCTGCCCATACTCTGAGCCGAGTCTGCTGGTCTCGTTCAGCTGTGTTCTCGGTGCCTGAGCGTGGGTTTGAATCAGCCCCGCTGCACCCGCTTCCCCGCTTGCTGAGAGGGAAGCTGGGGTTGGGGGACCAGCAGCAGCTTGGCTTGCTGCTGTTGGTGCTGCAGCCCGCGTGCCTGAACAGGGACACTGACCCCGTGCACTGTCACAGCAGCAGTCCCTGCAGAACCTCTGCTGGGAGGTGTGGGCGCCACGGACAATTAGTTATTTTTTTGTTGTTGATCCTCACCCTCGGGTGTTTTTCCATTGATTTTTAGAGAGGGGGGCAGGGAGACAGACACATCTGTGACCTAGGTGCGCGCCCTTCACTGGAATCGAACCCGGGACCCTTCAGTCTGCAGGCCGACGCTCTATCCACTGAGCCACACCAACTAGGGCTACAGTTGGTTCTTAAGCATCTCGATGTTTTCTTATTTCAGCTCTGGATTAATCGAATCACAGCTGCCTCCCAGGAGCACGGCCTGCATTACCCAGCGTTCGTTGGCAATTTAATTAAGGTATGGCTGAGGACGTGGCCCTGTTGCGATGTTGAGTGTCTGCAGAAACCGGTCCAGCTGGCGTGACCCCACAGCCCGGCAACGCAGTATTAGCACCTGAACACGGATTCGTTATCTGGGTGGAGTTCTGTCAGGTCAGGGTCTCCCCACGTTAGCTTTGCCCTTGTCCTGCTGGTGGTAGAATTGGAAATAGGCAAGACACAATTACCCTTTCTCCATCCAGGGAAAAGGGCAGAAACACTTGGCTTTAACTTTAAAGTTTAATTTCACAGTTTTCGCTCTGATGAGGCAGCAGAGAGTTGAAACTCATCCTATATAATAAAAGCTTAATATGCTAAGTGTCCAGTCAACCAATCAAAGTGTAATATGCTAATGATATGCTAAGGCTGCTCAACTGCTTGCTATGACGTGCACTGCCCTCCAGGGGGCAGACGCTCCAACCCGTAGGTTAGCTTGCTGCTGGGGTCTAGCTGATTGGGACTGATCAAGACCAACGGGCTGGACACGCCCTGGCTGGCCATCCTCCCGTGTCCCTCTCTGGCCCCAATCGTGTACCGGTGGGGTCCCTCGGCCTGGCCTGTGTCATCTCGCAATTTGGGAACCCTTGCGGGGGATGTCGGAGAGCCGGTTTCAGCCTGATCCTGCCGGCCTCTAGTAATGTCTGGAGGGAAAATATCTTGAAGGGGGTAGAGTAAATGTGTGTCACAAAACCTTGGTAATTGTTCTGTTTGGTGTTTATGCTATTTTCTGAGGGGTTGGGTGTTGCACTTCTATCTTGTACCAGTTTCTGTCTTTGGTAATTTTTTTAAAGCTTTTTATTACTTTGGTTAATCCTCACCTGAGGGTATTTTTTCCACTTTTTTAAGAAAATATTGATTTCAGAGAGGAAGGGAGAGGGAGAGATAGATAGAAACATCAATGATGAGAATCATTGATTGGCTGCCTTCTGCACGTCCCCTACTGAGGATTGAGCCCACCACCCAGGCACATGCCCTGACCAGGAATCGAACTGGCAACCTTTTGGTGCATGGGACCACACTCGCCCCCTCCCCCCCATCCCCCGATTATTGA
>NW_005362885.1:799418-803964 GCF_000412655.1 Myotis brandtii
GAGAGGGGGAGAGAAACCTAAATGTGAAAGTGGAACATTGATTGGCAGCCTTCTGCCTGCCCCCTACTGGGGATCGAGCCCACCACTTAGGGCTGTGAAGGGACTAGGAATCAGACTGGCAACCTTTCGGTGCACGGCACAGGACAGTGCCCTGCCAACTGAGCCACACCAGCCGGGCCTCAGTTTTCTAAAGTCACCTGCAGATGGACTTGACCGGTGACTTGGTTTGGCTGTCCGGCGGGAATTGGGAATGCCAGTGTGGGTCCCTGCTTCCTCTCCTCCTGTCTTATCATTGTTTGTAAATGGGAGTTGTCGTTTCCTCTTCTGAACTGACGTCAAGGCTTACCCCAGGCCCACAGTCGTAGCCTGTCTGGGTGAGGATCACTGACCCTAAACAGGATCCTTGGTTTTCTGGCATCAGGACTGGATGCCAACCTCCTCTCCGTCACCTCCTGCAGGGAAGCCCTCCCTTCCTTGTCCACATTCGTCCTCCAGCGTTCAGCTTGGAGGGATTTCCCTCTCCCCCTCCCCCTCTCGCCTCCCCAAACATGGTGTCCTTTGAGGGCAGAGCCTGCCCTGCAGCCGTGCAGGACATGCTCCTAGGAGTTGATCCAGCTCATGCGCTGGGACTAGGAGCTCGGCACATGCTCTTCTGCTGCAGAGAAATGCATTTCTGATGCTGAAACAGGCTCTACTTCTCTTCACAGTGCCAGGTGGAGCTCAACAGGAAAGTGCTGGCCGATCTGGCCATCTACGAACCAAAGACTTTTAAATCCTTGGCTGCTTTGGCCAAAAGGAGGCGAGAGGAAGGATTTGCCGCCGCCTTGGGGGACGGGAAGGAGCCTGAAGGGATATTCTCCAGAGTGGTGCAGTATCACTGAGGGGCGCTGGTGCACCTGCCTCTGCAGCGGCGTCGGAGGAAAAGGCGTCCCCATGCCACTGAGGGGCCTCTGCAGCGGCGTCGGAGGAAAAGGCGTCCCCATGACCGTCATGAAAACGGGCGAGAATCCTTGGCCAGGAACGTGTTAGGTTTGACTTGCAGTTGTGTTACTTGACATCTCAGTAACCGTGTGAGAGAGAAGGCCTGTCTGTCCTCCTTGGGACAGACCAGCGGCCGCTTGTAGATTGTGTCAATAAAGCTTGTGTGCTGGTCAGCGTCTTCACTGTGTCCTCTGTGCTCTCCCTCCATGTGGTGGGAGAGGCTGCCAGGGTGAGGGGTCAGTTAAGCATCTGCCTTCCTCTGGGAACCTTGGATCCTCTCCTGAACGTGAGGTGTTTGCACCAGGACTCTGAAGTCTGACCCTGGCTCCCCTCGGTGCTCTGGGTGCCCACCCAGCACACGAGGCCCCCGGCCCGCTGACTACCTATGCTTGCCTTCGCCTCTACCCTTCCTTCCTGCCTTCCCAGCAGGGACCCTGTGCCAGCCTGTTTCCCTGCTGTCTCCCTTGTTCCCCAGGCCAGGAGGGGCAGCAGGCAAGGGGGCTCTTCTGGTCCCACTCACCTTAGCCCCCAAGGATGGGTGATCACCTGGGAAGACCCCTCCCCCAAATACTCCACTTGATCCAGAGGCAAGCCCAGGAATAAGTTCTCAGCATGCTCGCCCCACTGATACTTCACAGCAGCTGTGCCAGCCCTGGCCCCCTCCCCCATCATCCCGTACATCATCCTACGGGAGATGTAGGGTGTGCTCCCTCCTGCTCAGGGCCAGGCCTTCGCCTTCTGGAGAGCTGGTTCCACGCTCAGCCTCAGCTTCTCTGTACTGAGAACACTCCACTTCTGGGGCATGTTCTTCCTCAGCCCCACTCTGGTCTCCACCTCTGGCCTGTTAGTCTGTATTCACCCAATGGCTCTCATCAAAGCCATCTTCTGGAACCCTATCCAGTGAGTACTGTCAGCCCTGGCCCCCAAAGGACCATGCACTTCCCTTCCCCCTTACTCCCCTCCAGGGCTCTGCCGGCCCAAAGCAGCATTCACTGCTTGCTGGTGACTCCTGCATCGCCCCCCCTCTCCCGTCTTCCCCACTTTTTTTTTTAAATCCTCACCGAAGAAGAGAGATATTTTCCATTGATTTTTAGAACATGGAGGGGAGGGAGAGAGAAAAACATCGATTGGTTGGCTCCTCGCTCTAGCCCCGACAGAGGCAGGGATTGAACCTGCAACAGAATCAAACCCTTGACCCTTTGGTCCGTGGGCTGATGCTCTAACCACTGAGCAAAAAATGGCAGGGCTGTCTTCACTCTTTTTTTTGATATTTACCTTTTTAAAATCTGTATTAATAGAAGGGTAATATGCTAATTAGGGCAGATGTCTTCCGGGTGTCCATCTGGAAGTCCATCCAGACAGCCACAGCGGCTGTGAGGCCCAGGGCTCATGGCAGCTGTGGGATCACAAAGGCCATGGGCTCAGGCAACCGTGAGCCCCAGCCGCTGCGAGGGCGGGGCTCAGGTCTCGCAGCTGCTGCAGCCAGTAGTGGCAGCAGCAGCGGGGTGATGGGATTTGGTGTGGTGTGAGCACAGAGCACTGCTGTGGAGGAGCTGCCTTTATCCAATGGGGAGCGGGCTTAAGCCGTCAGTAGGACATCCCCCGAGGGCTCCCGGACTGTGAGAGGGCAGGCTGGGCTGAGAGACACCCCACCCCCCCATGCACGAATTTTCATGCACCAGGCCTCTAGTATAAATATAATTTGAGATTCTTTTTAATATTTTATTGATTTTTTACAGAGGAAGGGAGAGGGATAGTTAGAAACATTGATCAGCTGCTTCCTGCACACCCCCCTACTGGGGATGTGCCCGCAACCAAGGTACATGCCCTTGACTGGAATCGAACCTGGGACCCTTTAGTCTTCAGGCCGACGCTCTATCCACTGAGCCAAACCAGCCAGGGCTTCCCTCCACTCTTACTGCTGCCACGCTGGGTCCTGTGGTGAGACCATCCTCCATCCTTGCCAGCAGTCTCCTGGAGGTCCTCTGGGTTCCTCCTCAGACTCAACGCCCGCCTCCAACCCCATCCAGAGCCAGTCAGGTCATGCCCATCTTGCCTGGTGACCTGCCCGCTTTTCTCCATCCTCACTGCAGGCCAACATCCCTTCTGGCTCCAGTCACTGCACTGGCCTAAGAACCCCCTCCTGGCCCTTGTCACCGCGTGCGATGAGGGCCACTAGACTGGAAACATTTCAAGGCTCGGGGACGAGTCTTGTTCCCTCTCATTGCACCTCGTGCAGGGCTGACTATGTGCACAAGGTGCTCAGTGCACACGCCCGTCAGTAAATGGCTCTTGGGCAACAGGGTGGCGGATACAAGGAGCCCTTTGCTGTGGTGTGAGCACAAAGCACTGCTGTGGAGGAGCTGCCTTTGTCTCAGTCAAGGATGGAGCGGGGGAGGGGGGGGAAAGAAGGCGGCAGACAACTGTGGGCTGCTCCCAGCCCTCCCCCTCCAACCACTGGACCATTTCCCTTCCCGGGCCTGGCCCTGCCTGGATAGAGCCATAAGCTGTTTGCTGGGCGTTCCAGACAAGAAGTTACTCCTCTCCCACCATTAGTTCTGGTGAGAGTTTGGGACAACTAGCAACAGATCAGGAATATTGCATGTTCCTCTGGTACAGCTGTGAGAGCAGCACGCTGTCAGGTGACGTCACCACCACCAGACGCTGGCAGCCACTGACCCAGAGAGCATGGGATACAACCGACCAGGAAGTGGAGGGTCAGTAGAGTCAGGAGTTCATCCAGGTGTCCGCACGGCGAGAGCGTCCACTGCTGGTAGGATGAAGTCCGAGGCCTTTACCACAGCCGCTGGGACATCCCAGCCTGGCCCCCTGCCCACGATGCCTTTGGGGTGCCATGGGCTTTGGGGAAACATGGAGTTCGGTGTTTCCAGCTACCCCTCTTCCGAAGTCAATTCTGTTCTGTTCTGTCTTTGGCTCCATTCTGAGGGCAAGAACTCTGGTGACCTCTTATTATTTGCACCCCAAACCCTGGGCTCACCAAGAACTGGAGAGTAGTGACAACGCCAGCCGCCACGTATTAACTCAGGCAAACAGAACACAAGAGCCCTCCAAGAACAAAACCCAGAAAACTTCACAACACAAAGGAGGGAGGTCGGGTCCTGGAGAACTTACCCTTTAGCTCCCGAGCCGAGAACAGGGAGCTTCGCTGGCCCTGTGGGCGCCGCACCTGCCCGCTCACCCGACCTGGAGCTACGGGGACAAGGGGTCTTTTCTGGGTCCCGGATGAGCCCCAAATATGCCGGACGTAAGGAGGGGAGTGGGAGATTGCAATCCGAAATGTGTCGTCAAGGCCGGCCAAGTGCAGGTTTCCGTCCGGAGGAAATTGGGTGCAGTACAGTCGAGAGCGGAAGAGGAAGTTAAGGGCAGGGGCCGGTCACCACCGTGGGGCTGGGTCCTCCGGCGACGGGGGTGCGAGAGCCCCTCACGCACGCGTCTAGGTCAACCTTTCTGACCTAAATGCTGACACCCTCAAACACCCCCCAGGGGCCTCCGGGGGTCCCGCCAGGCTCGGGGACGCAGCCCACAGCGAAAGAGCAGCCGCGGA
>NW_005362885.1:805215-814099 GCF_000412655.1 Myotis brandtii
GCCCGCTCTGGGCTGTCCTCGCCCCGGAGCTGCTGGAGGCCGGGCTCTGGCGCAAACACCTGCTGTTGCCGTTCAGCACGTGTCGATGGCCTGCGTGCACCTGGCCTCCAAGATCGAGGAGGCTCCGCGGCGGATCCGGGATGTCATGAACGTCTTCCACCGCCTCCGGCAGCTGCGGGAGAAGAAGTGAGTCGCACCTGCCCTGCCTGCCCGCCTCCCCCTCGCGGTCGTAAGGGACACGTTCCTGAAGCAGAGTCCAGGGTGTGGGGTGTTTGCTGTGGATCCTCACCCGAGGGTAGTTCCCTTTGGTTTTTAGAGAGAGGGAGAGAGCGAGCGATGTGAGAGAGACACATCGATGGTTGCCTCCTGCATGCCCTGGGTCAGGGATGCAACTGAGGTCCGTGCCCTTGACGGGGATCGAACCCGGGACCCTTGGTCTGCAGGCCGATGCTCTATCCACTCCGCCAAGCTGGCTAGGGCCAGGGTGTGAGGTTTTTAGACGCATGGCCAGAAGGGGGCCTGTGCTCGGGGGTCCCCAACACGCTGTGGAATGTGTTTAGGGACCGCGGTGCGGAGGGCACTGCGCCTCCAGGTTGCTGGGTGGGTTTCCTGAAGCTGATGGAAGTCCTTAGGGAACCAGCCCGGCTTCTAAAGGTTGAGCCTGGGCCTGTGGATCAGGAGGTCACGGCTGGATCCCCATCTGGGCACTTGCCTGGGTTGTGGGCTCCACCCCAGTAGGGAGCGTGCAGAAGGCAGCCAGTCGTCACCACTGATGTTTCTGTCGCTCTCTGTCTCCCTTCCTCTCTCTGAAATCGATAAAATGTATTTACGAAGCAATAGTAATAAAGGTTGTGCTTCCTTTGGCTCATTCGTCCTCAACACAGGCCCCTGTCCCTGCAGCCAGAGAGCACGGGTCCCGGTGCGGGGAGGTCTGAGCCCCTGGCCGCGCTGTGGGCACGGGAGGCTGCTGAGGAGGTTAGCGCTGGAGCTGTAGGAACACCTTGTGGTTGAAGGACATGAACTTGCCGTGTCTGTTCTGGGTGTTTACAGTAGATTCTCACTTTGGGGGGGGGGGGGGGGCTAGCCAAAGGATTTGAAAGCGTTCGTTTTGTTTGACGCACTCTCTGCTGTGCTGTCTTCGTAGGAAACCTGCGCCGCTCCTGCTGGATCAGGAGTATGTTAACTTGAAGAATCAGATCATAAAGGCAGAGAGACGAGTTCTCAAGGAGCTGGGTTTCTGCGTCCACGTGAAGCACCCGCACAAGGTGGGTCTGGGCCCCGGGGCTGCCGGGGTCACTGCTCCTTTCCCTCCGAGACCGAAACTCCGAGGACGAGTGAATGTGTCCCTGCTGGGCTTTCCGTTTTGTCCATCATCTGAAAGTGCTCCTTACCCTTAGCCTCTCGTGTTACCTGCTCATCTTAGGTGTTTCTAAGAGCTTTGGGAGTGGCCTTTTATGTTTGGTCTTTCAGAAATAGTGATGAAGTTGTAAAAATGGCACCTGTCCGTCTACCTTTTTCTTTTTCAACAATTTTTTTTGGTCCTCACTTGATATGCTTTTGCTTAAAAAAAAATGATTTTAGTGAGAGAGAGAGAAATATTGACTGCTTGCCTCCCGTATGTGCCCCAGCTGGCGATCAGGAACCTGCCGCCTTTTGGTACGGAGGACAACCTTCCACCAACTGAGCCACCTGGCCAGGTCTCAACAGCTAATTTTGTAACGTTGCTTTAGTAATGGCTTCATCTCCTCTTTTTTTTTTTTAATATATTGATTATTTACAGAGAGGAAGGGGGGGGGATAGACAGTTAGAAACATCGATCAGAGAGAAACATCGATCAGCTGCCTCCTGCACACTCCCCACTGGGGGTGTGCCCGCAACCAAGGTACATGCCCTTGACCAGAATCGAACCCGGGACCCTTGAGTCCGCAGGCCGACGCTCTATCCACTGAGCCAAACCAGTCAGGGCTCATCTCCTCTTATAATAGCCGTTTTGCGGGGAGTGTTAGCTGAGGAGCGTGGCTACTGTAGGATATTCTGGTTCCTTCTTTGTTCCACTCAAACACAAAACTGTTTTGTTGTTGTTTATTTTGATACTGATTTTAGGGGGGGGGGGGAGTGAGAGAATGGATCTGTTGCTCCACTTACTTACGCATTATTGGTTGCTGCTTGTGTGTGCCCTGAAACCCCTGCCTTTGGGTATTGGGACAATGCTCTAACCAACTGAGCTACCCAGCCAGGGCCCAAAGCTTGTTTCATTTTATTATTATTATTTTTTAAAAACATATTTTTTTTGCTTTCAGAGATTAAGGGAGAGAGGAGAGAGAGATAGAAACATCAATGATGAGAATCATTGATCAGCTGCCTCCTGCACACCCCCTACTGGGGATCGAGCCTGCTACCTGGGCATGTGCTCTTGACATGAATTGATCCCGGGACCTTCGTTCTGCAGGCCGACGCTCTATCCACTGAGCCAAACCAGCTAGGGCCCAAAGCTTGTTTTAAAAAATACTGCTATTTGCATCTTTTTCATCCCCTTTTTATTGGTGGACTTCCTCATACTCTCTTTTTTATTTGACTTTCTGGCATTAATTCAAAATCTCAGTCAATTACCATAGATTTAAGAGCTTTTCTTCATTTGCTGGAAGTATTTTCAGACCGTGTTTTGTGTAAGTTGGTGATGGGGTACAGAGCTGTTGAGGGCAGGCTGATGTCACGGGTGAAAACGTGTGAATAACAAGGCCTTCCCTGTGGGTGCAGGTTGGGCCTTGTGCTTTCTTGCTGCCTGGTGCAAAGGCAGGGAGATGTCAGCAAAAAGCCCTCCAGCTGAGCTGTCCACAGGGCGTGACCAGGAGCCCCCCTGGGATCTAGCATGAGACTTATTGCTGCTGGGCGCCCTCAAGATCTGAGATCTGGATTCCAAGGTTCTTGGTAATAACTGCCTGACCCGTATCTTCCAGATAATCGTTATGTACCTTCAGGTGTTAGAGTGTGAGCGTAACCAACACCTGGTCCAGACCTCATGGTGAGTTGATTTTCCTTGTTTTATGCGACCAGCGGGGCAGGCAGGAGTATGTGGATTTAAGGCACTTGGGCAGTGGGTAGTCGGTCCCGTGGCGTGGCTGTGGGCTGGAGTTGTCCGAGTGCCCAGTGTTCCTGCCATGTAAATCCAACCAGCCTCCCCAATGTCAGGCACTGGTGTGACGGTAAGGAGGCCCCCGAGAGCAGTCGGTAGGCTTCCGTGGGGGCTGTAGACGGCACCTGGGATCTTCCCCACGGGCGCGGGCATAGCCTTAGTCCTGTATCTGCTGTGAAATTGCTCCCGGCTGTCTCAACTAAAGGATCCTATGGGCGAAGGGGGTGTAAAGTTTATGTACAATTCTGGGGACTGGTTTTAATGCATATGTTAGAAATGAAGCCTGAAGTCACAGGGTAGTGCTGGGAGTTTTGTGAGTTTTTCCCACGGAGTTAGGTCTATAAGGGTCATATTTTGCTGCCTGAATTGTCTGGTGCTGTGCTGTGTCCAAGAGAACCTGTTTTGACTTTTCTTTTCTGTACTCTTTCAATCAAAGGGGAGCCTCTGAGGGTAAGTGACTAAGACTTCTCCTCTGCTGTCCAAGCGCTTCGGTGCAGGGACAGCGGCCGTCCTCAGCCACTCCGGGCAGGCTCCGCCGAAGGCTGGCCTAGATGGCGGTGTGCTCACGATAGTCTAGTGCTGGCCGACGCTGCTGTGGTTCTGATGGTTGCGCTTCTTGTTAACCCTCTGTCGTGCTTTGGTAATTGTATTGATTAGACTTGATAACTGTCTTGACTTGAATTTTGTCCCTTTAAAACTGCTGTACCTACCTGTGCACTAAAGATGCAATACCTGTCTTTGAGAAGAATCTATGGAAAGCTGTAAGAATTGGCTGATGGGAACTGGGACTTGGGTATGGGATTATGGCATCATTTCTGCAGGTTCTAGGGCTGCCCTTTTCAGCAGCTGCGTAAAGGTAATGCATCTTTAGGTGACCCCACGGGCACTTTATATTGTAACATTTCAAATGTAGCAATCAGCTTAAGTATATGTTTGAGGGATTTGTTTTGTTTTTAGGACTTAAAAGTTAATAGATTAATATTATCATCACTATTTGAGTATTGAAAATGTTTTATTAAGACCAGAAAACTTCTCGATGGTTATGTGTATAAAATGTTTGAACTGTTCATTTGCAATGCTCTGGTTCCGGGTCTTGGTGCCCTCACACTTGTTCTCGGTCACCTCCTGGTGCCGCCAGTCGGCATGTGCAGAGCTTGAGAAACCGTGGAGTGGATTTGTCTGTCACCTTCTCCAGGGCTTGGGAGCAGCGATACCGGGTGGGGGTGGGGCTGGGGGGAACATCAGTCAAATCACAGCGGGATTTGGCTCGCCTGTGGGTGCAGCTCGACTCAGGCTTGTCATCTTGGGGTATGTTGGGAGCAGTGACTGTGTGACTGTTCAACTGTTTTCTCATGGAATTAATCCTTGTGTGTGCAATATTATAAAGTTTCATATGAGGTCAGATTTTGCTCTGTTAAATCTTAGAAAATACATACGAAAGAAAATGTTAAATGTAGCCAATTTTAAAATGTTACCTTTTAAAAATGCAAGTTATTTTTGTATTTCTCTGTTTTCTATGATAAAGTTTTTTAATGTACTGATTATGGTGAAATTGTAGTATTTTGATGCTCTTGTCTGATTTTATGAATATTCATTTTAAGACTCCTTGTTGAAATGGGACAGTTTGGAAATGGTTCTTGGATAAGCCTGAGAAGAGGACTGCCCTCGGGGCACTGAGCCCTCCTCGGCACGCTGTTCCCATGCTCCCAGGGCGAGGCTCCCTTTCCCAGCGGACTCCCTCGTGGAAGAAGGAGGGCCAGGCTGTGGACACCTTTTGAAGGAAGAGGAACGCAAGAGGACGGCTTGTCTCAGAAAAGCCTGGTGGCTCCGTGCTCGGCAGTCCATTGAGTTTGCATGTTTCTCTGCACTACGGATTCTGAGCGCTTAGATTTCTTTAACCAAGTACTTTCTCACCCCTGTTTTCTTTCTGAGGCATTGTGCTTTGCATGAGAGCAGGCCAAAGTTGAGAGGGAAAAGTAAAGTTAAAGTTGGTTCTCTTTCATAGCAACACCGATTGACATTCAGCCAGCTTAAACATTTTTTTGCCAACAATTTCCCCATCTAACTGTCCTGTGTTCAGAAAAAGCAGTTAGAACGTTTTTCCCTGAACTCAGGAGTCGCAGGACTGTATCTCCGGTCCTAGCAGTAGGCTCCTTAGAGGAGCAGTGGCCTCCCTAGATAAGGCCGATGGGTGTCCTGGGTTGCCGGGGTGTTGCAATTCTTCCTACACTTGGTTTCAGGAATTACATGAATGACAGCCTTCGCACAGACGTGTTTGTGAGGTTCCAGCCCGAGAGCATCGCCTGTGCCTGCATTTACCTTGCAGCCCGGACACTGGAGGTCAGTGCTGCGCCCCCAGGCCCTGTCTCCAGCCTCCAGAACACTGAGATGTCGGGTTCAGGTTGTGCTTGTGGGTGGGATGAGAAGTCGCCTCGTGGTGACCAGCAGGGTGGCTTTCACTGCACTGAGCACCTTGTTGGAGTGAGGACAAGCATAACCGGTAGCATTTGTTTTCAGATTCCTCTGCCCAATCGTCCCCATTGGTTTCTTTTGTTTGGAGCAACTGAAGAAGAGATTCAAGAAATCTGCTTAAAGATCCTGCAGCTTTACACTCGGAAGAAGGTGGTTCTGTGTGTGTTTTTCATGTAACATACATGTTTGTGTGTGACTAGAAGCACCTGTTTCTGAACGGGTGGATCTTGGCTCTTCCAGGTTGACCTGACACACCTGGAAAGTGAGGTGGAAAAGAGGAAGCACGCCATGGACGAGGCAAAGGCGCAAGCCAGGGGCCTGCTGCCCGGCAGCACCCCTGCCCTGGACAGCACCTCAGGGTTCTCGCCTGCCCCGAAGCCCGGTGAGTCTGCTTCCTCCAGGGCGACCCTCCTTCCTGCAGACGTGTCTGAGCCCCGCAGGCACCGGGTCTGCCACGGGCACCTGGTGACCTTGGAGATGAGACAGGACTCCTCAAGGGATTGGCTCTCTCCTCGGTTTCTTGTCATTGCAAGGGCTGTGGACGGGCTTTCCAAAACGCTTTTGTTTACCCAGCCGACCCAGGTGTAGAGATCGGGAGCCCTACACTATGTTGTCAGGCCCTAGAGTTAGCATGACACCTTTCCCAGTCCCTGTGGGAAGCTGAGCCAGGCAGGCCGCCCTTCTGCATCTCTCCGGTGCATGTTCAGGTCCCGAGTCCCAGGCTGGGAGCAGGAAGTTACCGTTAGCATGTGTCTCCATGAGTTCCGTAGAGGTGGCGTTACATTGCTCTGCTCACCTGTTTTGTAACCGTGGTTTTCTGAATGTCAGGTCTTAACTTCTTGTACTTGGTTCTAGCGGAATCTCCCAAAGAAGGTAAAGGGAACAAGGCTTCCCCACTCTCCGTGAAGACTACCAAGAAGAAACCAGAGGGCGTGAAGAAAGCCAAGGCGGACAGCCCTGTGAACGGGTGAGTGCCTGAGTGCCCCAGTGGCTGTGGGGGTTGGCGGAGCGCAGGTCTCTAACTGCTGCTCCCTATTCTCAGGTTGCCGAAGGGGCGAGGCAGTCAGAGTCGGAGCGGGAGCCGGGAGCAGAGCTACTCGAGGTCCCCATCGCGATCCGCTTCTCCTAAGAGGAGGTGTGTGCCTGAGGGGCCTGCATCTGGCGGGTGGGCGTTTTTCCCAGGGTGCGGAGGTGAGGTGTTTGGGGTACTTGGTCATCGCTTGGTGCTGCTGTTCTTCACAGGAAAAGCGACAGCGGCTCGACTACTGGGGGGTCCAAGTCCCAAAGCCGTTCGCGGAGCCGGAGTGACTCACCCCCGAGACAAGCGCACCGAGGCGCTCCCTACAAAGGCTCCAAGGTGAGGAGCTATCGCAAGTCCAAGGACTGCAAGTACCCCACCCAGAAGCCACACAAGTCTCGGAGCCGGAGCTCTTCCCGCTCTCGAAGCCGCTCACGGGAGCGGGCAGATAATTCTGGAAAGTACAAGAAGAAAAGTCATTACTATAGAGATCAGCGACGGGAGCGTTCGAGGTCTTATGAGCGAACAGGCCACCGCTACGAGCGGGACCACCCCGGACACAGCCGGCATCGGAGGTGAGGCCTGGGGTCCGAGAGCTGCCCTTCCACCCTCGGCGTGGCTGACTGTGGCTCAACTCTCTCTGTAAATGGTTGGTGACTCTGGACCTGGTGATGAATTTGGAGATGGAATCGAGAGGATGGCACTGTGCCCTGCAGGTTGGCCTGGGCGAGGTGCACGCGGTCCTGGTGCAGGGCCCGTCTCGGCCGCAGCCCTGCGGCACAGGCTGCCGAGGAGGTAGTGCACATGCCGGTGGTGTGGATCGGTGCTAACGACAGGCTGTCTTCACTCCCATGCCGACACTCAATTACGTTAAACCAACGAGATGACTTTTAGGACCTTTGCCTATATTAGGTTGTACTTATGTACATATCTTGCAGTATTTCACAATGAGAAAATGGCCTTAATAGCCCCTATTCTCTATCCACGTTGTAAATAAACATGTGTTTAATACAAGTTAAAGCTATATATGAGAACTCAGAACTTGAATTCTGTCAGCCTAAAACTTGTGTAGAGAATTCTGATTTTTAAAATGTGAAGGTATTTAGATCTGTGTTGAAAGTCGTATATTTTTATCTGCGATGCTGAGTGCTGGCCACCAGCTCCTAAATAGAGGTTTCCTATATATGCATTTTATGTGGTTGAATAAACACAATTCTCTCTACTCAGGATATTTGGACGTTAAAGGATTTGTAGTTTGTCCTGCTTGTTACTGCGCCCAGCCCGCAGCGCCCGTTCTCGTGGTGTCTGCTGCCGCCTCTGATCTCATTAAAGCTGTTTTATATCAAGCTCCTGTGGCTGCTCTGTCAGAGGCTGGGGGCCTCAGCGGTCTGCCTGTTCTACAAAGGCTGCTCCCTGTGGGCAAGGGAAGGTGGGAGGAGTCCAGAAACAGCCTGCAGCCGAGGCCCATGGTCTGACCATTTGGAGCATCACCCCTGGCCGTGTCCCCGAGTGGGTGGCAGGCAGGTGGACAGGTAGTGGCCCAGGGGAGCAGGATGGACCTTGCTGTTTCCCAGTCGGTGGGCGGAGGCTCGAGGGCTGTTGGGCTGTCGTGTGCCCGGTTTGGGCTCTCCCCAGAACAGCGCCCCTAACAGGTGGGAGGGCACTGGTGCCATGGGGCCAAGGAGATGTCATGGTCAGCGCCTAGGTTCCAGGGGGTGCTCTTTATGACCAAATCATAGAAGCCCGGATACTGCAGCTGAGGTGGGCTGGCTACACGTTCACAGACCTTCCTGCTCGGGCAGCCCCTCTGGACGGGAGGGCACGGCGCCATCCTGTGGCCTCAGTGGAGAGCCGGGCCTGGAGCCTGTGGTTTCGGCCGCCCTCCCTCGGGTGGATGCAGCACTCGTTGCTTAATGAGGTTGGGGCCTGAGATGGCTGTTTGGACTCGCTGGTGGAGCCACCAACGGGCACTGCACCCTTCTCCCCGGCACCCCTGCCGGTCCTTCCAGCCCAGGCCAGAGCGAGAAGGGGTCGCGGGGCCCTGGAAGCCCCCACCCTGAGAAGCAACCGGCTCAGCCAAACCCAGTCCTCGCCGGAGGCTCTTTTGGGTTTTGGACAAAAACTGAAGTTTCTGATTTCTCTTTCCACAGGCACAGTTGGGAGTTCGCTTTTAAAAAGGAAAGGAACTCCACCTCTGCAAGGCGCGGGCCTCCGCACTGGCGGGGAGAGGAGGCAGCTACGCCAAGGGGCTGGGGCGGGGC
>NW_005362885.1:814648-817805 GCF_000412655.1 Myotis brandtii
GTACCGCAGTCGCTTTGGTCGCCCCGCGCACTCCACTTCCGTCGCCGGGATGACAGGCCTGTCGCAGTTCCGGAACCTCCCTTCCGCCTGCCTCGGCGAATGAGTCCTGCTGGGCGTGAGTTCGGTCGCGCAGGCGCAGAGGGCATCCCCTAGGATTCTGGGAGATGTAGTTTTCTTCTCAATGGCTCCGCAGGGCTGGGGGCGTGGCGTGGCGGCTCCTCTGGCCGGAAACCGTGGCTTTCTGGGCCCGCTGGGGCCTGAGCCGACGCGGAGTTGGGCTCTGTAAGCGTGCCAGGGGGCGCTAGACGTAGGAACCGCCAGGCGTCACCCGGGCTGAAGACCGGACCGGAAGTGCCAGCGCACCGCAGCGGAATGCTCCGCTGAGCACCTGGGCTGCCACCCGCAGACCATGTTCCTGGCGTGTCTGATATCTCAGCTGCTGTGGGTTGCGCCCCGGGCAGGCCTCCGTGGGCCCTGGCCTGTCTCAGGGGTGCCAGGCAGCCATGCCTGCAGGCCCCGCTACAGCATGCAACCAGCAGGCCCGAGTAGGGTTGCTGTCCTCCCGGGCAAGGGGGTCCAGCTGGAGCTCGAGGAGACGCTGGTCCCCAGGAAGATGTCCATCAGTCCCCTGGAGAGCTGGCTGACCGCCCACTACCTGCTGCCCAGACTGGATGCTGGGGTCCCAGGGACTGCGGCACCGGCCGCTGAGCACCTGGGCCGCCACCCGCAGACCATGTTCCTGGCGCGTCTGACGTCTCAGCTGCTGCGGGTCGCACCCCGGGCAGGTAAGCGCTCCCGAGGGGCCAGACGGGCAGGACACGCAGCCGGGTTAGGAGTATGTGCCTCACCATCCACGCCAACTGCCCTGCAAACATCCCAGCATCACAAAGGGGAAGTCTGTCCCGCCCCCGCCCGCCTCTCCCCCAGAGCATCAGCCGGGGTTCCGACCAAGACCAAGGCCATCCCAGGCTGTGATGGCGCTTCTGCTCCCAAGTCCTGGCAGGTCCGGCCGGCCGAGCGCAGGCTAGTGCAGACCGATGGGTGGTGACTGGCATCGTGTTTCCTGCAGGCCTCCGTGGGCCCTGGCCCGTCTCAGGGGTGCCGGGCAGCCATGCCTGCAGGACCCGCTACAGCACGCAACCAGCAGGCCCAAGCAGGGTTGCCGTCCTCCCGGGCAAGGGGGTCCAGCTGGAGCTCGAGGAGACGCTGGTCCCCAGGAAGATGTCCATCAGTCCCCTGGAGAGCTGGCTGACCGCCCACTACCTCCTGCCCAGACTGGATGCTGGGGTCCCAGGGACTATGGCGCCGGCCCAGGTCTACGAGTGTCCGCCTGGCCAGGTGGGGGGAGGGGCCGAGCAGGGGCGTGAGGAGGTGCAGGATGCACCCCAGATTCAGTGCAAAAACGTGCTGAAGATCCGCCGGCGGAAGATGAACCATCATAAGTACCGCAAGCTGGTCAAGAGGACCCGGTTTCTGCGGCGGAGGGTCCGGGAAGGACGCCTGAAACGGAAGCAGGTACGTGTGGGTCCCGGGGCCTGGATCCGGGCAGGGTGGCCGAGAGTGCGTGGCCGTGCCACCCACCGGACGGCGGTCCCTTGCTCTGCCCTCGCAGGTGAGGTTCGAGAAGGACCTGAAGCGCATCTGGCTGAAGGCGGGCCTGAAGGAAGCCCCTCCCGGCTGGCAGACCCCCAAGATCTACCTCCGGGGCAAGTGAGTGCGGGCGCCCCTGCCCCGGCGCCGCTGCTGTTCTCTTGTAATAAACGTTGACGAGCTCCGCCGCTCCTGCTGCCTGGACCGCCTCCTGCCTGGTGTGAGCTGCCTTGGGGTTGAGGCTGGGGCCGGGCTCTGAGGCACCAAGGCCCCCGGGGCAGATGGGCGGCCCCTTCCCCGTGCCGGCCCCTGTCCTGGTGCCAGGCCTGTGGGAATGACAGCCTCGCTGTTTAGGAACGAATGCCGGGGAATCGCTGTGATCAGAGGCCCAGCTCTGCCCGCAGGGCACTTTGTCCCCCTGGGCCGGCAGCCTCTCATTGGTCACACAGATGGCGGACGTGCCCGGGCAGCGGTAGGGCCGGCAGTGCCCAGGCTGAGGTGTAAGAGGGGGCTCAGGGAGCGCCTCCCTGGGGAGACGGGGAGGGAGTCAGGAGAGGCCCCGGTGCCCCCAGGGAGGATGGGCGATGCTCCGCAGGCTCCGAGGACCTGGGTCTCGAGGGACCCCCTGAGCCACCCTGCTCAGCTGGGGTCGGGGCCTCTGCCTCTTCTGGGCCTGAGTGGGGTATCTGGAGGGTGTGCCCCAGCAGGTTCGGGGTTGCGGGTGGTGAAGGTGTTGCTGGTGGGGCTGGAGAAGCCCTAGTGTGAGCCAGCAGCCCCGTGACTCGGGTTCCTTCTGGGTGGGGAGGGGAGTGCGTTATCCCTAAAAGTGGGGGCCTGGAGGGGCTGGGCTTCTGCATGGGCTTGGGGGCTGGGCTGATTTGGGGAGGCCAGTTCCCACCCTCAGACGTGGGACCAAGTCCGAGGAGAGGAGACCAGCGCCTTCCTGTGCTGCCCGACCCCCGCCAGGGGGGCCCCCTCCCGTGGGGGTGGGGCTTCTTAACTGGCCCCTGAAATGTGTGTGGGCCTGGGTTTGAGCTCCCTGGGAGAAGGCAGGTCTTGGGGAGGCTTGAGTGCGGTTTCCCAGCAGCTCTCCTGGGACGGACCAGACCACGCTGTGCGGTAACCCCGTTGCTTCAGGGAGCCGGCCCACCCAGTGTGAGCTGGGCGGGCACGCAGGCTGCTGACCGCGGGACCCATCAGGGGACGTGGGCCTGCAGGGCCTGCACTCACCAGTGTGCGGTGGCCATGACCTGGGGGGGACCTGGGGCCCGCAGAGGGCACAGGCCTGCTTCTGCTGGTGGCCGCCAGGGGGCAGCAGTCAGAGCACCCTGCTGCTAGGGTCACCGACATCCCCTGGGTCTTGGCTTCCCCCACAGTGGGTGGTGGCTGATGATGGTGTGAGGCCCCTGGGCCAGGGTCTGGGTGGTGAAGCCGCCGGGGGTGGAATGGACCCTGCCTTCCTGGTGCCAAGTGTGGCCTCAGCCACGGCAGCTGCCCGGGCTGGCGGGAGGAGGACCAGCTCAGTGGTCAGAGCATCGGAGACAAAGCCTCTCTCTGGAGCTGGGCC
>NW_005362885.1:817863-821744 GCF_000412655.1 Myotis brandtii
GCGGCTGGCCAGCTGTGCACCTGGGGGCTGGTGGGGCACCACAGGGCCCCCTGGGCCAGCCTCCTTCATCCTGGGCAGGGCCAGCAGAGCAGGCTGCCCGTGGCCTCCAGGGCATCTGGGCACATCTCGGACATCGGTTGTGACAGTGGAGGTACAGTGGGTGGAGGCCAGGCTGTGCTGAATGCCCTACTGTGCACAGGGCAGCCTCCCCCCGCCCCCCCCCCCCCCCAGATCGGAGTCCATGTCTGATTCATCCCTCCAAAGACCCTGGTCCAGTGTCACCAATCTGTCAGCGCAGCTCCAGGGCCTGCCCAGCCCCTCTTCCTGCCCCTCCTGGGTGGCGTGTGCACGGCTCATGCTGCCTGTGGCTTGGATGCCTGTGGGCCCCAACCACAAACTCAGGAGGCAGAAACTGGGGTTTTATTTTTATCTCGACAGCCCTTCCCAGACCGAAGGAGGCTGCCCCTCCCTCTTCCCTGTGCAGCCTCCACCCTGCCCCCCAGCTGTGGGGAGTGCAGCCCCTTCTCCCTGTTGTCTCCCCGGTTCTGACCCCAGGCACCCCCTGAGCGAGGGTGCAGGGGGGCGGTAGTGGGGGCCGGCAGGCTGCCTGCCTGGTCCTGGCTGTGGCCCACCCCTTGCCTCAGTCTCCCCTGGCAGGTGCCTAGGGCTAAGGTTCCAGCCGGGGGAGGTCCCCAAGGCACAGCTGATGGGGGTGGTGGGATGCACTGGTGGGGACCCTGCCTCGGGGGGCTCCTCCATGCCCTGGCCTGGGCATTCCCACCCACATGGTGGGCCAAGGTAGGAGCCGGGCAGGCTCAGGCCCTGTGGGAGGACCCTGGGCCTGGTGAGGGCCAGGGAGCTCTTCCCAGCTCAGCTGCTCAGGGGCAGACACAGCAGGCACTGAGCTGTGAATGAGGCTGGGAAAAGAGACTGCTCCTGGCCAGCCTGCTCCGCTCTGGGCTCCCCAGGGAAGGGCCCAGGGTGGGGAGGCGGAGGGTGCGTACTGCAGGACTGAGCCGAGAGGTCCAGATCTGGGTGCGGGCCGGAGGGTGACCCCTGCCGCCTGCTGGGCACCCAGAGGCCAGCCCATGCTCCCCGACAGTTGGATTCCATCCTCCAGTTGTGCGGCTGGGAAGCTTCCTGAGCTTGTGAGTGTGGCTCCAGCCTGTCTCCCTGGAAACCACACGTGATGAGAGTGATTAGAAAGTCTGTCCAGTGGGCGGAGCTGCTGTGGGTGTGAGCTGAGGGCGTGAGAGTTCAGGGAGGAAAGGAAGTTGAACTTTTTAAAAAATGTTTTTATTGATCTTAGAGAGGAAGGGCGAGGGAGAGCCATAGAAGCATCAATGAGCGAGAAACATCAATTGGCTGCCTCCTGAACGCCCCCTACTGGGGATCGAGCCTGCAACCAGTGACCTCTTGGTGCCTGGGCCGCTCAGCTACTAACTCACACAGGCCGGGCAGCACTGACCTCCTAATGCCTGAGGGGTGTCCACCCTTTAAGAGTTATTTTCTTGCAGAATCAACAGAAGGAAGGAGAGCTGGGTTGATCGCTGGGTGAGATGAGATGTAAATCCATGCGGAGTGCCAACATTGCGAGACCACCTCACGCAGCGAGACTGCAGTGTTTAAGTCGGGCCAGGAAGTGTGGATGTTCATATTTATATTAGAAAAAGCTCAGATGATACATTTTTTAAAGAATTTTTTTATTGATTTCAGAGAGGAAGGGAGAGGGGGAGAGAGCTAGACACATCAATGATGAGAATCATTGATCGGTTGCCTCCTGCACGCCCCCTACTGGGGCTCAAGCCCACAACCCAGGCATGTGCCCTGATCAGGAATCAAACCTGGGACCCTTCCGTCTGCAGGCCGACGCTCTATCCACTGAGCCAAACCAGCCAGGGCTCAGATAATACTTTTAATCAACATGAGACCTTGGACAGTTCAGTCTGGCTTCATACTTTTGATTTACTGCAATGATGTAACCTGGGTGGGGGGCTCTGTGGTTAGGACATCGGCCTGATGCGCCAAGGTTGCAGTTCGGTCCCTGGGCAGGGCACACACAAGACCCAGCCAGTGAATTATAAACAAGTGGAACAACAAATCCAGGTTTTTCTCTCAAATCAGTCGGAGAAATGAAAACTACGATGTATCTCTCCCGGACGTTATGACGCTATAAGACAAGGTGACCTGCCCTGGGCGGTGTCGCTCAGTGGATAGAACGTCGGCCTGCGGACTGAAGGGTCCTGGGTTCGATTCCCAGTCAGGGCACATGCCTGGGTTTCAGGCTTGATCCCCAGTAGGGGGTGTGCAGGAGGCAGCCGATCCATGATATTCTCTCATCATTGATGTTTCTCTCCCTTCCTCTCTGAAATCAATAAAAACATTTAAAAAAAAAGAGAAGGTGGCCCTAGCCGATTTGGCTCGGTGGATAGAGCGTCAGCCTTTGGACTGAAGGGTCCCGGGTTGGATTCCGGCCAAGGGCACATGCCCGGGTTGCGGGCTCGATCCCCAGTAGGGGGCATGAAGGAGGCAGCCGATCGATGATTCTCTCTCATCCTTGATGTTTCTGTCTCCCTCTCCCTCTCTGAAATCAAAAATTTTTAAAATAATTAGTACATTTTACAAAGGACATAAGCCTGAGACAGTGCTCTGAGCTGTTTGCATTTCACGGCTCCTCTCGCCTCCCATGGTGTCACCTGTGAAGAGGGCACAGCCCCCCCTCGCTGCCCCTGAGCCCCTGGGCCATGTGGCCTGGCTGCTGCTCCATCAGCTGGGTCTGCCCCTCCCAGGGGAGGTGGTCCGAGGCCAGGCTCAGGACTTTGGGCTGGCGGCCTCCCCGGCTGGGAGGAGCCAGTGAGGAGGTGATGTGGGAGGGGAGGGCCATGTGGCCAGAGACAGGGCCCGTGGGCAGAGGACCCAGCTGGCCGGGCAGAGCGGCTGGGCACTGGCGTCCCCACAGGCGTTAGGAGGGTCCCCCGCACAGAGGACGGCCCTCTAGTCATGCGGTCACTTCTGTCAGCCTGGACGCCCGTGGTCACTGCTTTACTGGCTCCCGGCCCTGAGCTGTCCGGTGGCTCCTGTGCCCCCTTGACAGCTGTCACTCATACGTCAGCACTGGCTTCCCTGTTGACTCAGCAGGCCCCTCCCCCACGGCCTAAATAAGCCATTTCCCTGGAACCAGGACCTGGGTGCTCCCGCTCTGCACCTCCTCAGGTGACGGCGAGGATTACCTGTGTGTACGGGCCCAGGTGCACACGTGATAACCGTTTCTACGAGGCGCCAAACGAGCTCACATGATGGCCGAGGCGGGGCCTGTGCGAGCTGACCCTCTCCTGTCGGGGCCACACCCGCATGAAGCAGATCCATCCGTCACCGAGGCCACGCTGGCCGGCACATCGAAAGGCAAACCTCCCAGGTCAGGTGTCGGGAGCCACGGCTTAGCCACCAGGACAGCCCGACAGGTGGGTCATGTGGTTCGTAGGTGCCAAGGTGTCAGTTCCATCCCTGGTGAGGGCACCTTCAAGCATCAACCAGCGATGCAGCTCTCAGTGTCTCCCTCCCTCCCTCTCTCTCTAAAATCAATACATTCTTCTTAATCCAGCGCCTTAGACCGCTCGGCCACGCTACCTCACAACATTCTTCTTTATAAAAAGGAAAGCCAGATGTACGTCACGTGTGGGCTTCCGACTCCCAGGAATGTGGGCGGACATCTCCCTACAGGTAGAGGCACCGCAGGTGCAATCTGATACCAGCAGGTTTTGAAGCCGACAGGTCGGAGGGACAGCAAAGGACCATGTCTGGCCTGATGGGCAGATCCGAGTACAGAGGCCAAGCCTGCGCCCAAGGCCCCGGTGCCTGCAGGCCTGACCGTGAGCAGGCTC
>NW_005362885.1:821874-823827 GCF_000412655.1 Myotis brandtii
CCTGGACTCCTGGACAGTCCCAGGATGCGATGGTGTCCCCGTGTTTCCAGGTCACAATGCGCATGATGGTCCCCCAGCAGCTGGGACAGCCGGTCCTCGGAGCAGGCGAGACCCTGCCTCTGTGGGACGCTCCGGGACTCAGGCCTGGGGCCTGCAGAGCCCCTGCCTCCTGCAGACCATCAGGACAAACCTGTACGAGTGACCGAGCGACGGCCGCCGGGATGACCCGTCAGAGCCGGCAGGAAGGAGTGAGCGTGACCCCCCCCCACCTCACCCTCTTGTGGACGGCACCGATGGGCTTCCTGGGAAACACCCGGTCGGTCCCGCCCTGGCTTCGCTCGGAGGCAGTCACTGTGTCTTGTGGCTGCGTCTGGGGATCCCCACGAACTGAGCAGCGGCACGCAGCTCCCCGGCCTGCCAGCTGGTCCTCGCAGGGTCACAGGGTCGGCGGTGAGGCCTCAGCCGCTGCATCCTCCCGCGCAGGTTGCTTCCCGCTGGTCCAGGTGGCGGGCTGATGGGTTCTCCTCGGGCTGAGGTCCAGGCTCTGGTTGGCAGGGGCTGGGGCTGCCTCAGGGCTTTGCCTCGTGGTCCCCCCTCAGGGTGAGGTCCTAGCACTTGGCCATGTGGGTGCGAAGCGCTACCCACTGCAATCACCACTCCTGCCCACGCTCACGGGCGGGCGCCGTGGGGAGGGGTGGACGCTGTGGCGGGAGCTGCCCGCTGCCTGGCCCTTGCGCAGTGTTTCCCTTCTGGTCCTGAGTCCTGAGGCCCCACATAAGCCGCACCGACCACCTTGGCATTTCCTGCATCACAGCCCACATCCCTGCGCGCTCAGTCCCTCCAGGCCCGGCTCCCCTCTGAGCGGCCTTGGCCAGGAAGCCAGACCACAGCACGGCTCCCTCTCCCTCCCCTGGGAGGGGCTTCCCTGGGCCTTTACTGTGGGTGTCGCCCCCTCAGAGGCCACTGAGGGAAGCCAGTCGTCGGGGAGGTGGCCCTGCTGCCCCCTGACAGCACTTCTCACTGACCAGCGGGCAGGTCTGCCCTTCCTCACGGCTCCAGCAGCGGAGCCTGGCCTCCGCTCGCTGCCTCCCCCGCTGGCGCACAGTAGGTGCTCAGCGCACAGCAGGTGTGACCACGTGGGAGCGTGTCTGGTGCCTCGCTGAGTGCCTGTGGTTTTCCTCCCGATGAGCCAGGCTGCCTGGAATGTCCCAGTCCCGGAGCCGGGAGCCGGAGCCAGAGTCTGGTTCTCACCCCGGCTGCCGCTGACACCCCTGCTCAGCCCCGCCCCCCAGGGAAGGGAGGTGGCTGCAGGGCTCTGGTGGGGGTGCGGGGGATAGGGGGGCTCGGCCTGAGCTCCAGGCCGGACTGTGGGGATGCTGCCAGCGTCCTCGCCCTGGTCTGCTCTGTCCCCGGTGGAGCGGTCAGCTGAGGCCTGGGCCAGCAGTCCGGGCACTGGAGAAGGAGCGGAGGCCCAGCCGGCTGTGGGAGGGGCAGTGGCCTGGTCCTGCTGCGCTCTGCTCACATCTGTGCCATTTCCTACCGAGGACGGCGGGGTGGGGGTGGGGCGTGCAGCCCTCTGCTGCTCCTCTTGGCTCAGCTGGCCTCAGCGGAGAGAACAGGATGGGGCAGGAGGAGGGGTTGCAGCCCTGGCTGCTTCTGTCCATCTTGCCCGCTGTGGCGAGGGGGTCAGGGTGCACTCAGGGGCGCCCCCCGCAGACGTCTTCCTGCATTTGGATCTGCAGCAGGAGGCCCAGGGAGCCTCAGTACAGAGGGCCCGGGGCCGGGACCTGCTGGGAGGGGAGGCTCTGCAGGAATTTAGGGTGTAACCGGGTCCCCTCAGACCGAGTGGCCGGCCCAGGCCATCCTGCCTCTCTCCAGCTGCTTGGGCGTCTTCCCTCCACGCAGGAGAGAGGGCGGCCAAGAGGCGGGACGGAGGATAGAGATGGAGAAACA
>NW_005362885.1:823996-825077 GCF_000412655.1 Myotis brandtii
GGCACCAGCACTAATATAAACCAGTTAGAAAAACAAGGGAGGCCAGGCCTCGAGGCCCAGGGCGGAGGCCGGCTTGTTTTTCCAGAATGAAAGGCCCAGGAGGAGCTGGGGGTGAGGGGAGCCGGTTCGATTCAAGTTTGGAAAACGGACCCCGCCCCCCAGGGCCTGGACCTGCTGAGGAACCTCCGTTAGGTCTGTGGGTGTGGGTTGGCCGAGACCCCAGCCCACCAGGGACAGCTGGTGACCCACCCCAGCCACAGGGCCGCCCGCGGAGGAATGCGCTGTGGGTTCTGCAGTGGCTCCGGCTGGTTTTCTCCTCTGAGGTTTGCTTAACTAGAAGGAGCGGGCTTGGTACACAGCTGCTCTGTTATTTCCCGTTTGTTTATGTGACTCCGTAGGTTTTCCCAGTTTCAAATTAGTGCCTTCTGGCGGGGGGCGGGGGGGGGGCCTCCCGTGCCCTCTCCCTCCCCTCTCCTCCGGGTGGGGGTGCTCCTAGGAGCTGTGTAACCCAGGTTTGAGTTCAGGGACCCCGATTCTGCCCTGGATGGTGGGCAGATGTTGGGGGGGCAGGCCGGAGAGGTGGGCGTTGCTTCCCACTGGCCCCCCCAGTGCTCAGGGTCCCCCCCCTTACTCCATGGCTCCTGTGGAGGGTGAAGATGCCTGGAAACCACCAGGGCCTCATGCTGTGCCCAGGCCCCGCCCCAGGCTTCCCCCCAGGGCTGGGCTGTTCTGATCCCCGGTTCCTAGATGAAGAAATGTGGGGTCATCACAGGCTAACGGAAGAGCCGGCGGTTTGGCAGCCTGGATCCCTGGGGGTCCCTGCCCGGATGCCTCCACCCCGGGCAGGGGTCAGGCTGCCCACAGGGGGAATGCCCTGGGCAGTGTCCCCCCTGCAGAGGTGGGGTGAGGGCCCCACATGTCACAGCCGCCCACCCGCAGGCATCCTCGGGACCTCACCCTCAGCCCTCCCGTCCTCCAAGGGCTGGGCGGCTGCCCCTCCCCAGGACCCGGGCCAGAGAGAGGTCGCTCTCTGCCTGAGGCCCTCAGGGTCCGGAGCGCAGTGGCCACAGGGCCCCCTCCC
>NW_005362885.1:825117-825718 GCF_000412655.1 Myotis brandtii
GCCCAGAGCTCCGTGATGTCATGGCGGTGCCGAGGGGGAGGGGGCCGGGCTGTTTTTCTGGAGAGTTAGAGCTGGAGGGAGGGAGACAAAGCCAGGCTGGCGGCGGCACCATGGAGCTGCGGGCCCGCGTCCTACTCTGGAAACTTCTGCTTCTGCAGAGTGAGTGCGGGGTGCGGGGCTCAGGAGGCGCCAGCCACCAGTGCGTCCAGGGAGTGTGGTTTTAGGCAAAGCCGCCTGCCTGAGCTGGAGCCCAGCGCGGGCTGCCCGGTGGGAAGGGGACAGTCAGGGGGACCTCAGGGATGATGAGCTGGAGCCCAGCGCGGGCTGCCCGGTGGGAAGGGGACAGTCAGGGGGACCTCAGGGATGATGAGCTGGAGCCCAGCGCGGCTGCCCGGTGGGAAGGGGACAGTCGGGGGACCTCAGGGATGATGAGGCCCGGGACCCAGGAGGGTGTGAGCCTTCACACGCCCTCCTCACGCGGGACCTGGAGCCAGAGGCCAAGGAGAGCTGGGGGGGGGCGGGAGGGGGGCTGAGGCAGCGGCCTGGGTCCCTCAGGCAGGGGGCCCCCAGGCCTGTGCTCCCTGTGGGCGGGGGGGGGGGC
>NW_005362885.1:825742-826574 GCF_000412655.1 Myotis brandtii
CCGGCACATTCCTCCGTCCTGGCGCCCAGCCGCAG
Source organism: Myotis brandtii (assembly GCF_000412655.1). Lineage (NCBI taxonomy): Eukaryota > Metazoa > Chordata > Mammalia > Chiroptera > Vespertilionidae > Myotis > Myotis brandtii. The sequence goes on from NW_005362885.1 coordinate 825,778, forward strand.
CCGAGCAGGAGCCTGGCTGTGAGGTGGCCGATGTGGGGTCGCTCCTCGCCCAGCCTTTTGGTGCTTCAGACCCTGCCCTGCAGGACCAGTGGCTCCAGCCCTGAGCCCTGGGGTGGGGGTGGCTCCCAGGTGCGGTCCTGTGCGCGCCCCGGCAGGTGCAACGCCTGCCTCCCCAGACGCCAGCCTCCCTGGTGCCCAGGCTCCGGGGCCTTGCGGGCAGCCTCCGTCCCCTGGGGGGGCCTTGCTGACAAGCCTGCATTCCAGGGCCAGCCCGTGGGTTCTAACCCAAACCCACCACCCACTACGCACCCCGGAGGGCATGGTGTCCCTGTGTTCGCTGGGAGGATTAAGGGGGACTAGAGAGACCCCACCTGTGTCCTCCTGGCTTCTCCGGCTTTGTCCCCACCCATAAACCGGGGTTAGCACCCACCTCAGTGGGGCCTACAGAGGGACAAGGGGCCCGGCCGGCGGGGCTCAGTGGTTGAGCATCGACCTATGAACCAGGAGGTCAGGGTTCGATTCCCTGTCAGGGCACATGCCCAGGTTGCGGGCTCGATCCCCAGTGTGGGCGAGGAGGAGGCAGTTGATCCATGATTCTCTCTCTCCCTCTCCCTTCCTCTCAGAAATCAATAAAAAAAAATAGATATTAAGAAAGGTGGCGGGGACAAGGGCCAGTGCCCCTCCCCGGGCTGTGCCTGGGATGGAAAGGCCAAGGCCACCCCTCCCCCACTGACTGGTCCTTCTTGTCCCTCCAGGCGCCGCCGTCCTGTGCTCAGGTGAGTGGCCAGCCCCGGCCC
>NW_005362885.1:828479-832843 GCF_000412655.1 Myotis brandtii
GGCGGAGTTTCCTGTGGCCACAGGGGAGCAGGCTTTTTACAGGAGTGAGGACATCCAGCTAGGTGAGGCGCCCGCCACACGGGCACGCACACGCACACGCACACACACATGTGCACGCGCACACATGCGCACACACGCGCACACACACGCACACGCACGCACACACAGTGCACACACACATGCGCCCGCGCACGCACATGCACACGCGCACGCACAGTGCACACACATACACGCACACACACATACAGTGCACACACATGCGCCCGCACACACACATACATGCACGCGCGCACACACACAGTGCACACACACACGCGCCCGCGCACGCACACAGTGCACACACACATGCGCCCGCACGCACATAAAGTGCTCATACATGCACATGCGCGCACACACATACATGCACGCGCGCACACATGCACACGCACCCCTGTCCCAAGAGCGAACACAGGTATCTGAATTTTGGGGGGTGAAGGTGGGGGAGTATGGGCGCTAGGGTTGAGGAGTCAGACAGTGTCCCAGAAGCTGTGACCCCAGTGACAACGGAGAGCCCCAACACAGAACCTCAGGGCTTGTCTGCTCCCAGAGTGGGGCAGGCTGTGGGAAACAGATGGGACCCTAGAGGCTAAACGCACCTCAGAAGCCAAGATGAGCCCCATGAGTGATGCGCATCAAACTCCTAATCAAGAGAACTGACAGCCAGGAAAGAGCGTTAATGTAACAGAAAAAGAATCTGGAACAAATGTGCTGCGATATGGACCCTCAGAAAGGCTGACTGGAGAATTTGGAAAATTAGAATCTGGTCAGAGGGGACACCACTCACTGGGCTGCACAGCAGCAAGGCCAGGGCTGCAGAGCAAGTGTGTGATTGGTGAGCGGAGCTGACAGCTTATTGCAGTGGTTCTCAACCTTGGCTGCACATTAGAATCACTTGGGAATCTTTTTAAAATCCTGATTTCTGGGTCTCGTCCCGGGGGCGCAGCCGGGAGCCTGGGAGCTGGGTCAGCCTGAGGCTGGCACCGCCCCTTCCTCACGCCTTCCTGGACGGAGCTGCCCTCTGGCTCCAGGCTGCCCTGTGCTGATAGCCCGGCTGCCCTGCGCTGGCTCGGGGACTGAGGACTGATGCCCCTCTCTGCGCCGCCAGCCGCCCGGGGCTGCCCGGGCCCCATCCCCGCTTCCCACTCGCTCCAGCCTCCTTTGCAATAAGCTGCCTTGACGGTCCCTGGGCTCCGGGTGACTTTGGGCCCCTCCCTGGGCTGGAGTCTGGGGCTGGGGCATCATTTGGCTTCTGTTTTGTCCGAGGACGGAGGAGGGTGGAGATGGTGCCAGAGTGGCCCCTGCAGCCACTCAGGACACACGGCATTGGCTCCTCCTGGGGAATGGCCACCATCACAATAAAGACCTTTCTGATTTGTAGACATGGCCTCTGCAGCCCCCTCCTCCTCCCAGGGGCAGCCTGGGCCTTGGAATCCCAGATCCCTTCCTTCATCTGAAGCCCCCCCGTCATCACCCATGAGTGCAAGGTCTGGGTGGGGTGTCCTGGGAAGAGGGACCTCGGGATGTTTCAGCCTTTACGCCCGGTTGGGATGAAGTGTGTGTGTGTGTGTGTGTGTGTGTGTGTGTGTGTGTGTTGTTTCAATATTTCTTCACTGATTCCAGAGAGGAAGGAAGAGGGAGAGGGAGATAGAAACATCAACGATGAGAGAAAATCATTGATCGGCTGCCTCCTGCAGGCCCCCCACTGGTGATCAAGCCAGCAACCCAGGCATGAGCCCTTGGCCAGAATCGAACCTGGGACCCTTCAGTCCGCAGGCCGAGGCTCTATTCACTGAGCCAAACCGGCCAGGGCTGTTTTGTGTGTTTTTACAAAAATATTTTTTTTATTGATTTCAGAGAGGAAGGGAGGGGGAGAGAGAGAGATACAGAAACATCAATGATGGGAGAGAATCATGGATCTGCTGCCTCCTGCACGCCCCACACTGGGGATGGAGCCCGAGACCCGGGCATGTGCCCTGACCTCCTGGGTCATAGGTCGACGCTCAATGACTGAGCCACGCCGGCCGGGCTCCGAGGGTTTATATGAAGGTGGGGGGAGGGGAGCGTGCTGGTGGATGTGAGGACAGAAGGGGTGGTGGTAGCTCAGGCCTCTGAGAAGCAGGTGGGACTGGAGGTGGAGGTGACAGGTGGAGGAGACAGGTGGAGGTGGCAGGGCACCGCAGAAGGTGCAGGTGTGACACCCCCGGGGGAGGGGCTGCGGCAGGAAGGTGCCCTGTGTTTCCCCAACCCTGACCCCATCCTCCAAAGCCCGGTCAGGACAGCAGGGAGCGGGAAGCTGCTGGTCACCCTGCGTGGGAAACGTCCCGGCCGGGGTGTGAAGAATGTGACCTGCTGAACGAGGAGGCAGAAGCCACCCACACAGGTGGACGTCCGAGCTCCCAGGCGGGGAAAGGAAAGCTCTGGGCTGTTTGCATGAAGACGCCGTGTCAATAAACTCACACAAAGGAAGTAAAGTTGAAAGATGTATTACTTTGCAGATCCCAGAATCGGGGGCAGCGGGCGAGGCAGCCCTCCGCCCCAGGTCTCAGCCTGCAGGAGGCAGAGCAGGTAGAAGCACCTGTTACTTGTAAGGTGGTTGCTTGGAGGTCACTGATTTCTCAGAGGCTTTACTTTGAGTGGTTATTGTATTTTTAAATTTTAAAAAAAATATATTTTATTGATTTTTTTACAGAGAGGAAGAGAGAGCGAAAGAGAGTTAGAAACATCAATAAGAAACATTGATCAGCTGCCTCCTGCACACTCCCCACTGGGGATGTGCCAGCTACCATGGTACATGCCCTTGACTGGAATCGAACCTGGGACCTTTCAGTCCGCAGGCCAACTCTCTATCCACTGAGCCAACCCGGTTAGGGCTGGTTATTTTATTTTTAAATATATTTTTATTGATTTCAGAGAGGAAGAGAGGGAAACATCAATGATGAGAGAGAATCATGGATCTGCTGCCTCCTGCACACCCCACACTGGGAATCGAGCCCACAACCCGGGCCTGTGCCCTGACCGGGAATCGAACCGTGACCTCCTGGTTCTTAGGTGGATGCTCAACCGCTGAGCCAGACTGGCCGGGCTGAGTGGTTATGTTAAAAGGTGCCCAGGAAGAGCGAGGTGGGAACTTGGGTGGGAATCCTAAGCTCTGGTCCTTGCCTGAGACCAGATTCTGGTGTGAGCAGGGTTGTCACATGGTAAAATGCCCAGGCGATGACTCAAATAGCTGCCCCCCACCCCACACACACAGGGACGCATAGTGGCCCAGGCAGGGAGGGAGGCTGGCCGGGACCTGTGGTTTGAGAACATGCCTCCCTCCCAGCCCGGTGACCCCTGGCCCCACAATGGCCACCACTTCTACGGAGCAAGGCCCCACCTGGAAGGGCTTAGGCCCTGGCCACACACTCAGCCCTGCAGGGCCTGAGCCTGACCACGTGGCATTGGCTGGGCTGGGCTAGAAGCGTCTCTCCTACAACCTGGGCTGTCAAGTGGGACATAACCTTGGGGGCTGGAGTGCAGCCGGGGGATCAGGCCACCCCATCTGTGGGTCTGGTGTGGAGGATGCTGGACCCCATGAGCTCTCAGGCGAGGCCCTGTCTCCCTCCTTCCCGGAAACCAGCTGAGAGAGCTGTGACGGGCCCTCCCTCCAAGGCCATCCTGCTGGCTCCTCAGGTTTCCTCCGAGGAAACCGAGACCCGAGGGGAGAAGGCCCGGCTTTGCCGAGTGGGTGCCACCCTCACGGAGCCAAGGGGACTGGAGGTCAGGGCCCCTGGCCCAGGCTGACCTGGCGAGGTCCCCAGCCTGGGTGCCTCTGGTCAGTAGTGGCCTGGTGGGGTCTCCTGCCCTGGCCCACGGCCCGAGGGTCAGGCCCAGGCAGATGAGTGATTTCCAGGCTCCAGCCCCCCATCCCCGTCACTCTTGTTATTCTCGCCAGTGGGGCTCCCTCCAGTGCCTCCTCCCGGGAGCAGCGCTGCTCAGGGTCTCCCTCGAGGGAGGGCCTCGCGCTGGTTTGACTGACAGCGGCCCGGGGCGGGGGGAACCTTCACCTGTGGCCTGGGCACCGCTGCACACGTGCGCCCTAGAGCTGCGTGGTGACCCCCGCACCCCCCCCCCCACGCTGTCACCTTGGCATCTCATACGTGTGCTCACACCTGGACCCGAGTCCTGCCCACATTCACGTGGCCCGTGTTTCTCAGTCCCCGTGGGCACCGGCACGGGGAGCTACGTCTGAGCTGGGATGGGCGGCGCGGGGCGCAAGGCTAGCGGTGTCCTCCGCTCCCTCCTGCGGCGACAGTCCTCAGCCTCCTGGAGGCCCCGCAGCCTCG
>NW_005362885.1:834063-834619 GCF_000412655.1 Myotis brandtii
CCCGAGTGTGTGACCTGCGGGTCCACGTCTGTGGCCCAGGGCGACCCCGCAGTCCCATCGGGGGACCTTTCAGACTCGGGGCCCGCTGGCCCCTCTGGGGGGGCAGGTGCCTGGAGAGCTTGTGACTTATGGGGCCGGGGTCCCAGGAGCATCTCCTGAGCGTCGCTGGGGAAGGGGCGGAGGTGGGGGCAGAGTCCCGCCACCCAGTGGGTCCCCTGGTTAGCGTGGGGGGAGCAGGTGACCTGGCACGGGGGACGGATCTGTCTGTCTCTGGGGCCTGTCGAAGTTTCTGGAGGCTCAGGACAGCCTACCCCTGGCCCCCTCCTCCGGGTTCCTGAGGTCAGGGCAGAGGTCAAGGGTCACTCCACCCACCCCCGCCCTGGGGTTGCTTGCCATTGGGACTCTGTCCCCGCTGAGCCACTCAGCACTCGGTGTCCTGGGAGCTGCCTCTGGTCAGCGTCCAGCTCCTGGTCCTGGTGGTGGCCGTCCGCGGAGAGGACTTCCCACTCCGCCGGCCGGGCCTCTGGGGCCGGGAGCAGGAGGCGGGCTGTGGGCT
>NW_005362885.1:834651-834854 GCF_000412655.1 Myotis brandtii
GTCCTTGTGTGGGGGGTGTCTGGGGACTTTGACATTGAGGCCACTTCCTGGATTCTGTGCTGGGCCCGGGCCCCGGGCCGCCCAGGCCGGGTCGGGCTGGGACGGGGCTACTCTGCAACTCCTGAGGACCTGAGGGATGTTTGGGCAACGGGACTCTCTTGCCCTTCTGGCCGCCGCCCCCCACCCCCCCAAACCAAGGGGCG
>NW_005362885.1:834930-838148 GCF_000412655.1 Myotis brandtii
GTCCGCTCTGTGAACGGGCACTTCTGCTTTTAACTTAGTCTATTATTATTTGTTTTTAAAATATAATATTTTTATTGATTTCAGAGAGGAAGGGAGAGGCAGAGAGCGATAGAAACATTAACGATGAGAGAGTTTGAGCCCACACCCCCGGCATGTGCCCTGACCAGGAACAGAACCTTGACTTCCTGGTTCATAGGTTGATGCTCACCACCGAGCCACGCCGGCCGGGGGGACTCGGTTTACTACTTATCGAAGTTACCAAAGCCACACACGCTCTCTGTCAGGAACTGAAGCCAGCACAGGCCTGTGGTGTGGCCAGGCGTGTGCCCAGGCCCCAGTTTGCCGGCCTCGGGGTGGGCAGACTGTGGGGTCTTGGAGCAGCACGAGTTCTTCAGGGGCTGCAGAGCCCCCCACCCCACATGCACGCCCCGCAGAGGCCGGCCTGCGGGGGGATTTGCAGGACACGTGGGTCCCTGGCTGGGGAGGAGGGTGGGCAGACTGTGGGGTCTTGGAGCAGCACGAGTTCTTCAGGCCTGGAAATGGCTGGGTGCGGGGGAGGGAGCAGGACCCGGCTGGGAGGCAGGGGCAGCTCTGAGCTCGAGGGGGGTCAGCAGGGGAATGGAAGGCACAGTGGGCAGACGGCACGGGCTCGCTTATTTCCTCCCCGGATCGCTGGCTGGTGGCCGGGTCACCGAAGACCCCCATCAGCTGCCTCCTTTCTCCCCTGCCCCCCAGATCTGTCTGCAGAGCCCCAAGGTCTGCCTGTCCTAGAACCATTTATTCGGGGGCTAAATGGGAGGGGTAATCTGTTACACTTTAGTGTGAATGAGACCTGGTTGCCTAGCGGACCTAACTGGAGCTGTGGGGAGGGCGGGCAGGCCCATGACAGGGCGGCCTCACTTGGGGGGCTGTGAGGAGCATCCTGGTGAGCCTGGGCCTCCTGCTCCCCCCCCCCCCCCCCCCCCGCCACTGTGGGCTGGGCCTGAGTTCCCTGAGTGTCTGTCCTGGCCACGGCGGGCCACCTAGTGAGGGAAGCTCTCTGCCACCTTCCTGCTCTGTGGCGGGAGGAGAGGATGGGGGGCCCCGTGCTCCTGGGGACGCACTGAGAGCTGCCCCACGGGGAGGGGCTGGCCCCTCGGGTCCTCCTGGTCCCTTGGCCACATTCGGCTCCCAGGGTGGGTCTGCAGGGGTGGCGGGTGGGGCCGGGCAGCCACCAGTTGCAGGTTCACTGGGATCTCACCAGCAATTCTGAGGTCAAGGGCAAGAAGCCACCAGGGGTGCCTGGGTGGCCTCAGTGGAGATGCTGCGGAGGTCCACTCCCTGCCCAGCGAGGTCCACTCTCCGCCCTGTGGGTGAATCAGAAAGGGGGGAGCTTGGTGAGGCAGGGAGGCCGCCGGAGGGGCCACCTGGCTGTGTGGGGACCGGGTCTCGCTGCGTCACTCAGAGACCGTGCTCTGGCCCCCACCCCCTCCTCTCCCCCCTCCCTGGTCAGTCAGCTGCAGCTGGCAGAGTCCCCATGTCCCCGGCCCACCCCAGGTCTTCCTGTGCTGACCGCCTCGGGTCTGGGCTAGGTCACGGCCTCCTTGGCCGCTCAGGTCTGCAGGGCTGTGGCGCCTGAGTGGGGGCAGCAGATGTGGGGGCCACTCTTCCTGGGGGGTGGGGCCTGAGAAAGACCTTCTCTGCAGGTTGAGGTGCCCAGCTTATTGGTGCCTGTGGGGCTGGCCCTGGAAGGCGTCTGGGGGTGCCCCCTCCCCCCAGGTTGGCCCTGTCTCCTCCATCTCCTCTGCCCCAGGGTCCAGGGCCCCCTCCCTGTGTGTGAAGCCTTGCTCCCTGGTCGGGAGTGTGGGGTGCCAGCTCGGGGGGCTCCTGTCACTTGCTTCTGCCCAGGACTCGCTGAGGGAGGCTGTTTCTCCACTGGGCTCAGGTCTCGGGCATGGAAATCCTGCTGTGCTGGGCGGGGCTGGGCGGGGCTGGGCTCCAGGCCCCCACCCTGCCTGGCCTGCTCCCTGGGCCTCCAGGGGCCGCAGTGTGGGGTGTGTCTGGGCCACAGCACATGCCTGTCCTGCCTGCCCCAGGGCCCCTTGCCAGCTGTGCTGGCTGCTGTCCCCCTCACCTCTCTGAACCTGACCCTTGACCCCCACACACACCTGTTTCTGAACCCAGGGGTCATGGGCCTCCTTCCCAGTTAGTGTTGCCCTGACCTCTGCATCCTGCCCTCCACCACCCTCAAGCCACCTGACCAGGGGCAACATTAAGAAATAGGCCTGGTGCCTGGCTGGCGTGGCTCAGTGGTTGAGTGTCGACCTATGAACCAGGAGGTCACGGTTCAATTCCTGGTCAGGTTGCAGGCTGGGTCCCTAGTGGGGGGCGTGCAGGAGGCAGCCGATCCATGATTCTCTCGCATCCTTGATGTTTCTCCCTTGATGTTTCTCCTTCTCCCTTCCTCTCTGAAAGCAATAAAAATACTTAAAAGTAATAATGAAAGAAAGAAATAGGCCTGGCTGCTCGCTGTGCAGTGGGTGTGGCCACTGTGCAGCGGTCAGGGAGGGGCTCGCTGACCTCCGAGGCTGGCCTGTCGGTGGGCCCAGCTGGCCTCTCGGGTCTGGAGTTGGGCAGGTGCAGCAGGTGGGGTCTGCTTGTCTCCCTGGGTGGGCAGGTGGCCTTGGAGAGCGCGTGCGTGTGTGCGTGCGTGTGGGGGCGTGTGTACTGTGCCTTCTCAACCCGCCTGTGTCCATGGGGTCCTGGCTGAGGCTGGGGGAGGGGTGCAGAGGAGAAACCAGGCAGAGCCCCTCCCTCGCAGCTCTTCCCATGGGGCGCACACAGAGCAAGGTGGACTCGAGGTGCAGGTGCTGCAGGTGGTGACGCCCAGTGCTGAGGGCCGGAGGTCTGGCCCCTGGGACTGGGCCCTGGAAGGGGCCCTCAGGGGGATGACAAGAGCCCCAGGAAGAGACTGGTGGGCGGGACATCCACTCAGACTGACAGCTGGGCGTGTGCTGGGCGCCCTGGTCGGTGGGGGCTTCTCCCCGGAGCACACTGGGGAGACGGCCCTGTGCGGGGGCCTCACGGAGGCGTCTGCCCGCAGGGTGGTCAAGGAGGAGATCTCGGCGGACAATGCCAGGCTGCCCTGCTTCAACGGCCGCGTCGTCTCCTGGGTGAGTCTGGGGCCTGGGCAGGAGCACCGGCCGGGCTGGGGGTGGGGCTCAGGCTAGCTGAGCGTG
>NW_005362885.1:838410-840415 GCF_000412655.1 Myotis brandtii
GGGGTGGGGGGCATCGGGGACTCCCGGCCCCCCTCTTTCCAGTAAGAACTCTGGGGGCCCCTGCCTGTCGGGGGGTGGGCAGCTGAGCAGGGGGGTGGAGCCAGGGTCTCGCCAGGCAGGGAGGAGGCAAGGGCCTCGAAGGGCCCCCGTTGCCCAACGCTCTTGTCGGCACAGCCCGAACGTGGCCAGCAGCCGTGACGGGATGGACAACGAGACCGGCACCGAGTCCGTGGTCAGCCACCGGCGCGAGCGAGCCCGACGCCGGAACCGGGAGGAGGGTAACAGGCCACACCCTCCACCCCAGACCCCAGAGCACACCCAGGTCCCTGCTGCCCACGAGTTCCTGCCCCGGCCAGGGGGTCTCTGGGGAGAGGTCCCAGGCCCGACGATCCGAGGATCTGACCCCTCCTCCAGCAGCCCCTTAGTCACGCGGCCCTGCTCTGAGGTCAGCAGGGGCTGCCGCGACCTCCCGGGAGCCCCGTCTTTGGCTCACTTCCCTCTGTCTCCGCAGCCACCCGGGCCAACGGGCACCCGAGGGGGGACCGGCGGCGGGACCTGGGCTTGCCCCCCGACAGCGCCTCCACCCTGCTGAGCAGTGAGCTCGAGTCCAGCAGCTTCATCGACTCTGATGAGGATGATAACACAAGCCGGTGCGCGTTATGTGTTTTGACATGTGTGTAGGCGTGTGTGTGCATGTGCAGGCGTGTGTGTGCATGTGTAGGCGCGTGTGTGCATGTGCAGGCGCGTGTGGGCATGTGGGGGGGCATGTACACATGCATGGGTGTTGTGGCCGCGCGAGTGCACGGTGTGTGTTGTGGGTGTGTGCGCAAATGGGCACATGTGTGCACATGGGTGTGTGGGGTGTGTATGTATGGTGTACACACACATGCACGGGCGTTTCACAGGCGTGTGTGCATGTTGTATACATGGGTGTATGCGCACATGGGTGTGTGGGGTCGTGCATCTGTGTACATGAATGTACGTGCGTGTTGTATACATGTGCGCACACAGGTGTGTGTCCATATGCACTTGGTGCATGCATGAGTGTGTCCATTGTGGAGGCCAGGAAGGCTTACCTGGTGTTTGCATGTGTCTCCATGTTCACCTGGAAGCAGTGATCCCCGTGGGTGTGGGTTTGCGTGTGTCACACATGCAGGGCGGGGTGTATGCAGCCAGGAGCTGATCCTGACAGACACCACCTGCCTCACCTGCCACCTCCGGTCCCTCCCCCTAACGATGTGGAGGGGGTGGGATGCCTGTTTGTAGGCACCGTCTCCCTCCCTGCAGCCCCCCTCTGGCCCCTGACCTCTGCACCCCTGACCTTCGTGCCCCCTGACCCCCACGCCCCGACATCTGCAACCCCAGGCTGAGCAGCTCCACGGAGCAGAGCACCTCGTCCCGACTCATCCGGAAGCACAAGCGGCGGCGGCGGAAGCAGCGCCTGCGGCAGGCGGACCGCGTAGGTAGCGGGGAGGGGGGGGGGCAGGGGTCTGTGCTGCCGGCACCGCCCTCACCTGCGCCCGCCCTGCAGGCCTCGTCCTTCAGCAGCATCACCGACTCCACCATGTCCCTGAACATCATCACCGTCACGCTCAACATGGGTGAGGCGCACGGTGCCCCGGGCGGCGTGGGGTCCGGGGCTGTGGGGGCCCCGGGCTGGGCTGCTGACTGCTCCCCCTCCCAGAGAGACACCACTTCCTGGGCATCAGCATCGTGGGCCAGAGCAACGACCGGGGGGACGGCGGCATCTACATCGGCTCCATCATGAAGGGCGGGGCGGTGGCTGCCGACGGCCCTGAACCCCTGTCCCCCAGGTGAACGATGTCAACTTTGAGAACATGAGCAACGACGATGCCGTGCGTGTGCTGCGGGAGATTGTGTCCCAGACGGGGTGAGGCGTGGGGGACACGGCGGGGGGGGGGCCCACGTGGGGGACACAGGGCCTGACGGTCACATGGGGCCTCGCACACATGACCGGCCGTTCCTGCCCTGCAGGCCCATCAGC
>NW_005362885.1:841117-843147 GCF_000412655.1 Myotis brandtii
GTCGGAGGCAGGGCCGACACCTGGCCTCCGGCTCATGCTCCTCCCGTGCACGTCCTGTGCGGTGGGGGTGGAGGTGCCCGAGGGGCCGAGCCAGCCTGTGTCCCTGCCCAGGGTCTTCTGTGGCAGGGCAGGCCACTGCATGCCCGGGTGTGTGCATGTGCGTGCATGTGTGCATGTAGGTGTGCACTCGTGTGTGCGTGCCTGCGTGGAGCCCCATCTGCTTTCTGCCTCTAACACGACTGACAGCCTGAGGAAGGGGGGGCTGATGTCCACGCAAGGCCGTGGCCATGGTGGGGGCGGCCTCACCCCGATTCGTGCCCAGATCCTGTGGAAGCACCTACAGGAGGGGGAGACTGTCCCCACACGCCCTCCTCGCCTGGGGGTCTCCACGGCACCGGCCTCGGAGGGGGTGCAGTGGGCACCGTGGGCGGGGGCCTGTCCACTGAGGAGGGGCGTTCCTTGCAGAGCTGGAGGAGGCGCCGCTGACGGTGAAGAGCGACATGGGCGCCGTGGTCCGGGCCATGCAGCTGCCCGACTCGGGGCTGGAGATCCGCGACCGCATGTGGCTCAAGATCACCATCGCCAACGCCGTTATCGGTGAGTGGTCCCTAGATGCAGGGGCGGGGCGGGCGGTGCGCACACATTGCACACACATATATGTGCACACACAAACATGCACGCACGCACACATGCACGGCTGGACCCCTGCCTGACGCGAGCCTCCGCAGGCGCGGACGTGGTGGACTGGCTGTACACGCACGTGGAGGGCTTCAAGGAGCGGCGCGAGGCGCGCAAGTACGCCAGCAGCATGCTGAAGCGCGGCTTCCTGCGGCACACCGTGAACAAGGTCACCTTCTCCGAGCAGTGCTACTACGTCTTCGGGGACCTGTGCAGCAGTGAGTGGGGCTGTGGGCCGGGGGTGCCCGGGGGGCCTGCCCACACCGCCCTCACCCGCCCTCCCCTCTTCCCAGACCTGGAGGCCCTGAACCTCAACAGCGGCTCCAGCGGGGCCTCGGATCAGGACACGTTGGCCCCGCTGCCCCACCCGGCTCCCTGGCCCCTGGGGCAGGGCTACCCCTATCAGTACCCAGGGCCTCCGCCCTGCTTCCCGCCCGCGTACCAGGACCCTGGCTTCAGCTACGGCAGCGGCAGCGCTGGGAGTCAGCAGAGTGAAGGTGAGAGCCTGCCCACTGGTGCCCGCTCCCTACTGCCTGCTGCCTGCGTGCCCGCCCCTCTGCCCTGCGTGCCCGCCCCTCTGCCCTGCGCACTCCGCCTGCTCTGTGCTTGGAGTTCGGGTGGGCTCCCTTTGGAAGGGATGAGTGGTGGAGGGAGGTGGGGAGGAGGAACCTGGAGGCTCTGGGGGTGGTGGGGCAGAGGCAGGAAGCCAGGAGATGGTGAGGGAAGGGCGGGTGGTGGCCTGGGCTGGGGGAGTGCAGAGGGGCCCCAGGACATAGTGGAGGACAGACAGCTGGGGGCCAGAGGCAGCCCGTCACCGATAGCCATGTCCCCGCGGGCATGTGGGGAGCTGAGGAGAGGGGTTGGGGACGTTCCATGAGGAAAGCTGGCCTGAGGCTGCATGGAGACCAGTGAGGCCGGCGGGCATGCCTGACCCAGGCAGGAGAGGCGGTGCCGGAGGGGAGGCCATGGCGGGCAGGCCGGGTAGGAGAGCAGGCGGCGTGGGGGCCGGGCCGGCCTGGTGTGTAACTCGTGCTATCCCTTGCTTTGTGCTGAGCAAGCCTTAGACTGAAGGACTAGCGGATGGACCCTCGGGGCCGGTAAGCCAGGGCCCTGCCCGGTGTCCCTCGCCGGCCGGCACCCTCGGGTTCCCGGCGTTTGTGAGAACCCGGGACAGGGCTGAGCCGAGCCGTTAGCCAGGGCCCCAGGGTCCGGTGGAAGGTGGGTCTCAGGGTGGGGGGCCCAGGTTGGCCAATGGGAGCCGGCACACGGGGTCTCACGGTGCCTCAGTTTCTCAGGGGCAAGACCAGGCCCTCAGTGCAGGCTTTGGAGTGAGGTGTGGGGGCACCAAGCTG
>NW_005362885.1:843812-845125 GCF_000412655.1 Myotis brandtii
CCCCTGACAAAGGCGTACTCGGTGGTGGGCGGGCCGCCTGGGGGGCCCCCCGTCCGGGAGCTGGCCGCTGTCCCCCCAGAGCTGACAGGCAGCCGCCAGTCCTTCCAGAAGGCCATGGGGAACCCCTGCGAGTTCTTCGTCGACATCATGTGACCGAGGACAGGATGCCTTCCTCCGAGCGGCCTTGCGGTGGGGGCACGGGGGTCCTGCTGTCCCCCAGGAGGCGCTGCATCTGGAGCTTGTGTGGCCTCGCCTTAGCTGTGGCCGTCAGGGGTCAGGCAGCTTTCCACGTGCACCAGGGGCCGTGCTGTGGGTCTGGGCTGGACAGAGTGGGGGCAGGCTGGAGGGCTGGGGGGCGCGTGGCCCGAGCCCCCTTATTTGGCCTCAGCAGCCCGTCTGTCCCTGGTCTGAGCAGCTGTGTCCATGCGGACCCAGGGGGCCTCTGTGCTCAGGCGGATCTGACCTGCCCGGTGGGTGGGCCTCAGGGACCCCCGTTTGCCCACAGCACTGCATCCAGGTCCCCAGGCCAAGCTGAGAGGTGGCTGCTGGGCCTGGTCGCTATGGTCACCCAGTGTGCAGGCCCTACGCCTCTTGCTCAGACTGGGGGGCCATGTTGGGGGTGGACGGGAGCCCCCAGACCTCCCTGGCTGCCTGGGTCGGGGTGTAATTTATTTATTTATTTCTTGGCCTGAGCCCTGTGGGAGGTGGTGGCCAGGTCAGCCGCGCACCAGCTGGAGCAGAGCTGTACGTCCCCCCACCGCCGGGTCTCAGAGTGAACACGGAGACACGGAGTGTCTGAAAGTGGGGGGGCCAGTGAGGGGGAGACGGCAGGGGAACATCTCAGCAGCGGGAGGAGTGGACTGTGGCCCACGGATGCTCAGCTGCTGCAGGGACAGGTCTGGGGAGAGGGGCCAGCCCGCCCTCCTGCTGACCTCAGGTGACCCCTTCCTCCCCTCCCCCCCACACGCGCTTCCTCCCAGTGAACTGGCCTGCACGTGTCTGCAATGTGGATACTGTATCGCGTCTGCGGTGTAGATACTGTATCGAGTCAGAGGTCGTCTGGATAGTTAATAGAGCTGCTTCTGTGTAAATGCTATTTTAAACACTAAAAAGCATTTAATTTTATGGGACTGGCGCGTGGCCTGTGTCTTTTCTCTCCTGCCAGCTCCCCTCGTAGATTGGGGTGTGGGGCTGGCCAGCCGGCAAGGTCCTGGCGGGGCGTCTTCTGTCCGTGGTGCTGGCTCCTGGCTCCAGGGGTCCTGGCGGCGGGCGCTGGCCTTGGTCCTGAACCCCCCACCCAGCCAGGGTCTGTC
>NW_005362885.1:845288-846119 GCF_000412655.1 Myotis brandtii
AACCCCCCACCCAGCCAGGCGCTGTCCGCGGTGCTGGCGGTGGGCTGACCCCGCTCTACCCGCTCCGGCCAGGACAGGGAGAGAGAAGGAAGCTGGTGCCCCTCCCCAGTGGCCTCTGTCCTGCACGGGGGCCCATGGTCAGGGCGGCTGAAGCCACTCACCACCTCCCACCCCAGTGGTGACTGGAGGGGTGCTGGGTGGGGGGCCTAGGCCAGGCCCGGCCAGGTGAGTCATGCCCAGCTTGACCTGCAGGTGGCGCAGCTGTGGGCTTCCCTGAGCCCTCAGTGTGGGTTGGGCCCGAGGAGCCCTCTGTTGGCGTCTTCCCAGCGGGGTCACTGGGCAGGCCTTGCTGGACAGGACAGCTGACTCTCACAGGGCCCAGCGCAGGCCCAGGGGTCGTTGGGTCACGGCCAGCAGGCAGCCTGGGGTCAGGACCTAGAGGTGGGCCTGCAGGTTGCTCTGCAGGAACTAGGTCTGGGCGCACTGGGGCGAGGTCGCTGGGTCATGGGCTCCACCCCCGCTGCCACCCAGCCCACTGGCACTGCCAGGACCCCCTCCCAGGAAGAACTCGGGGGGGGTGCCCGCCGGCTGCCGCAGCAGCAGGTGGCACTTGGGCAGGTGGAAGGTGGCCAGGATGCCCAGGACGCAGAGGAGGCTGGTGCCCATCTGCACGGCGGGCTGGTAGGCCACGGGCACGCTGGCGAAGAGGGGCACAAAGGAGACCCAGGTGATGAACCAGGACGCAGAGGCTGGTGCCCATCTGCACGGCGGGCTGGTAGGCCACGGGCACGCTGGCGAAGAGGGGCACAAAGGAGACCCAGGTGATGATGA
>NW_005362885.1:864427-865524 GCF_000412655.1 Myotis brandtii
CCCCCAGGAGGCGCTGCATCTGGAGCTTGTGTGGCCTCGCCTTAGCTGTGGCCGTCAGGGGTCAGGCAGCTTTCCACGTGCACCAGGGGCCGTGCTGTGGGTCTGGGCTGGACAGAGTGGGGGCAGGCTGGAGGGCTGGGGGGCGCGTGGCCCGAGCCCCCTTATTTGGCCTCAGCAGCCCGTCTGTCCCTGGTCTGAGCAGCTGTGTCCATGCGGACCCAGGGGGCCTCTGTGCTCAGGCGGATCTGACCTGCCCGGTGGGTGGGCCTCAGGGACCCCCGTTTGCCCACAGCACTGCATCCAGGTCCCCAGGCCAAGCTGAGAGGTGGCTGCTGGGCCTGGTCGCTATGGTCACCCAGTGTGCAGGCCCTACGCCTCTTGCTCAGACTGGGGGGCCATGTTGGGGGTGGACGGGAGCCCCCAGACCTCCCTGGCTGCCTGGGTCGGGGTGTAATTTATTTATTTATTTCTTGGCCTGAGTCCTGTGGGAGGTGGTGGCCAGGTCAGCCGCGCACCAGCTGGAGCAGAGCTGTACGTCCCCCCACCGCCGGGTCTCAGAGTGAACGCGGAGACACGGAGTGTCTGAAAGTGGGGGGGCCAGTGAGGGGGAGACGGCAGGGGAACATCTCAGCAGCGGGAGGAGTGGACTGTGGCCCACGGATGCTCAGCTGCTGCAGGGACAGGTCTGGGGAGAGGGGCCAGCCCGCCCTCCTGCTGACCTCAGGTGACCCCTTCCTCCCCTCCCCCCCACACGCGCTTCCTCCCAGTGAACTGGCCTGCACGTGTCTGCAATGTGGATACTGTATCGCGTCTGCGGTGTAGATACTGTATCGAGTCAGAGGTCGTCTGGATAGTTAATAGAGCTGCTTCTGTGTAAATGCTATTTTAAACACTAAAAAGCATTTAATTTTATGGGACTGGCGCGTGGCCTGTGTCTTTTCTCTCCTGCCAGCTCCCCTCGTAGATTGGGGTGTGGGGCTGGCCAGCCGGCAAGGTCCTGGCGGGGCGTCTTCTGTCCGTGGTGCTGGCTCCTGGCTCCAGGGGTCCTGGCGGCGGGCGCTGGCCTTGGTCCTGAACCCCCCACCCAGCCAGGCTCT
>NW_005362885.1:866805-867253 GCF_000412655.1 Myotis brandtii
TCGGGGGACCACTGGTCCTGGGCGCACGGGGTGCAGAAGAGGTCGTCTGTGGGCCGGGAGGAGAGAGAGGGCACGGCTGGGGCACGGCTCCCCTGGGCTGGCCTCTGCCTCGGGCTCCGACTTGGGTGTCAGCCTCTGAGCCAGGACACGCCAGGACCCTCTCGGCCACGTGTTCCTCACCCGGCGGGACCCTCCCCACACCTGCCTCAGCCGCACAGACCAGGGGGAAGGGGCTGGCCGGGGAGGGGCTGACCTGGGCTGCGCTGGTAGCTGCCTGCCTTGCAGTCCACGCAGTCGTAGCAGCAGGAGTGGAACCCCTTCACCCGGCGCACCTGGCCCTCCTGGCACTGCCTCGAGCACTGGGACACGGGCCTCTGGAGCAGGGTCCTCGGACTCAGGCTTCGCTGGGCTGGGTGCACCCCCAGAGCCTGGGGACGGGCCCCCCTCG
>NW_005362885.1:868532-868804 GCF_000412655.1 Myotis brandtii
GTGGGGCCCGACGACGGCCAGCACGCGGGGCTGGTACCGCGAGTAGTCACAGTAGGCGGCGATGTCGCAGCTGCCCGCCTTGGCCATGAACACCAGGCTGGGCTTCATGGCCACCACGGGCTCCGAGCAGGTGTCAAAGATGTCATGGCCCAGGCGCAGGCCGGGCAGCAGGGCCGACCCCCGGTTGATCTCCTCCACGGCCATCTTCATGGCCAGTGCCCAGAGCAGGCCGAGCGACGAGAACCTGGGGCCACACAGGGTTGCAGGGGAGG
>NW_005362885.1:868908-871717 GCF_000412655.1 Myotis brandtii
GCACGTAGTCCCCCTGCATCCTGAGCTGCCGGGACAGACACAGCGGGGCCCCTGCCCCGAGGCCCAGCAGAGCCGAGAGGCCCAGCAGAGCCAGGCCGGACATGGCGGTGGCGGCTTCTGATGGGAACGGCCAGCGGGTGGGCCCAGGTAGGGTGAGCCAGGCTGGGAGGGGTGGAGGATTTGTTTAGCAAAACCCTCCTCCCCTGCCAAGCCCCGGGGGCCCCTGGAGACGGCAACCCCTCCCTGGGCCCGAGGTTTGCACACGTCAGGGTCTGTTGTCCTAATGCGACCAGGCCCTCTGGCCGACAGTGACCTGGGCAGGCAGGCTCTGAGCAGCTACTGCCCGTGACCTCATTACCTGCAGGTGCCCAAGCCCCTCACCCCACCCACTCCTGGAGGGGAGGAGGGACACCCAGGATTTTGCCCGCAGGTCCTGGCTCTCCAGCTGCCTGTGGGAGGGGCTTGGAGCGGCCCCTGCCTCGGGAGTAGGCACCGAACACTGGTCTCTCCCACCCTGGGGAGGGCCATCCGCAGTCAGGAGGGGCTCCATCTGCATCTCAGGGGCAGGCAGAGGGGGGGCCGGGGGGCCCCGCCTGCCCACCTGTGGCTGGGGTGGGGCCATGCCTCTCAGCCTGGGAACTGGGCACCGTGGGGTCTGGGAGGTTCCGCCACCAGGGCCGGTGGCCTGGGAGCTTTGGGAGCCCTGTGGCTGGCTGTGCCCCACCCGGCTCTGGGCCCCTGACAGAGCAGGTGCCTCCCTCTGGGCCCTCAGGGGGTTGCATGCAAAGGAGGGAGAAAAGCTGTAACCAAATGGGCTGCAGCGGCTGAGGTGGCACCAGGTGTGCAGAGGGCGGTGGCAACGCCGTCTCCCCCGCACCTGGGCCCCGCTGACCCCGTGCTGGGGGAGGAGGTGCACCCAGAGGAGCTGGGGGAGGGGCTCCAGGCATTTCAGCCCTGGCTGGGCCTGGCAGACGTTTACAGGAAGTGCCTCCACTGGCCTGTGGGGAGGGCCCACACTGCTCGGCACACGCAGGACATGCACACGACACCCACAGGTGCCCCCCCCCACACACACACAATGCACTGGACCTGCACACCCATGCTACACACATGCAGTGCATTTTACATGCACACCCGTGCTACACACACACACACAGTGCGCTGGACCTGCACACCCATGCAGTGGATTCCTGCACCTGCATGCTACACACGCACAGACCACTGCACCTGCATGCTACACACTGCAGTACATGCGTGCAGTGCACCTGCACACACACGTGCAGCCTGCGCTCTCTGGCCCCCGTGGCCCCAGGCTGTTCTCCCAGCCAGTCCTACACTGTCATTGGCCTGTGCTGGCACCACCTGGGGCTCGGCTCTGCTTGGCGTGGGAGCAGCAGCGGAGCCGGCACTGCATTGGGCCCTGATATTGGGGCGCAGTGATCAAGGGGACCCTCCCCGACACTGTGTGGCAGAGCAGCCCCACCCCCCTGGGCCGGCCCAGGCCCCGCCCGCCCAGCCCAGCCCCTCAGGTGCTCTGTGTCTGTCTTCTCATCAATAAAATGATAGTTCCGTGACCTCGGTAGAGGGGGGACCATGGTGGGCGGGGCTGACTCTCCCGGTGGCTGCCTTGCCCTGCAGTCCTGGCTGTGGGCTCAGCCGCCCCCTCTCCCTGGTAAGCAGATGCTGGGCACACGCCACACCCCCTTCCTGGAGTGCAGAATAAGCTTCTGTAATTGTAATTTATTGATCACCCGTATTGCAGTGTTCAAGGGTCCCCGCGAGCTCACACTTGTGCTCACACTCGTGTGCGACGCTGCACGGCAAAGCTGTGGCACCAGGGTCCTGAGGTTACAGTGAAGAGCCAGTGGGCAGGCCAGGCTGGGTGAGCCCGTCTGCCAGCCCGTCAGGCAAGAGGTCCAGGCCCCGCTCTGTTGTGCATCCTGGGTCTCTGGGCTCCATGGGGACGGGCAGCACGGGGCAGGGAGAGGGGATGCAGCAGTGCTGGGTGCCAGGGAGGCCAGCGGGCCCAGCAGGCGGGGGCTCCGGGGCTGAGCTGTGCAGGCTCACAAGCAGCTGCCTGGGGGAGCAGTGTGGTCGCAGGAGGCTGCAGCCGTGCGGAGGGCATTTGGGCCCCGGCTAAGGAGATGGGGGGCAGGGAACGAGACGCAGCGCTAACGCTGCCCAGGCTCCCTCCCTGCCCCAGGGACAGCCAGCCCACCTGCCACCGACACCAGGACCCAAAGGGCCCGAGAAGCACACACTCGCTGACCGTCGGCGGGTGAGGAGTCTGCTCTCCAGGGACCTGGGACTCTCCGGCTGCGCAGACTGGACTCACAGGTGAGGGCAGCCTCCTGGGCTTTTGCGTGAACGCTGATCCTGCCCCACCTTCCCTCCTTCTGCCCTTCACCCACCCACCCGGCCGGCCGGCGCCAAAAAACTCCGTCTGCAGCCCACGTGGGCCGCGCCAGGCCCATGGCTCCCCACAAGCTCAGCGGGTGGGGGAACAGCGACGTTTCTGCTCCGGGAACCCCCAGAAAGCTCCACGGTGGGACTGCTCTGGGGCAGGGGAGCCGGGCCGCTGGCTCCTAGGGCAGGTCCAGCAGGGCGTGCTCGGCGTAGAGCTTCTGCGAGATGTCGTACACGTGCTCGATGAAGGGCAGGGCCTCGCCCAGCATGGCCACGGCCTGCTCGGTGGACCCCACGTTCATGGCCTCCAGGAAGACCTTGCGCGTGGGCAGCGTGCAGAAGGCCACGGTGACGGCCCGGCGGATGATCCAGGGGTGGTAGGCGGCCAGCGAGGCGTTGTAGG
>NW_005362885.1:871924-873726 GCF_000412655.1 Myotis brandtii
GGGTGGCGGGAGCGGCGCTCCAGGTCCACCATCTGGTTGCCCACCTCGTAGGCCACCATGGACTGCAGGCTGCTGTAGTGGTCCCGCTGGGGGCCGCTGCACAGGCGCTCCATCACCTGCAGCTTCGTCACCACGTCCTTGGAGATGAAGGAGAAGATGGCGCCCAGGCTGTTCAGGACACCTGACCAGCCCCCGCCAGCCGGCGAGGTAGTGCTCCAGCAGCACCTCCTCCTTCTCGTTGAGACACTGCTTGAAACTGACCAGGACGACCTTCAGGTTGAAGTCCGACTCCAAGTCGTCCATGTTCACCTGCCCAGAGGTGGGGCTGGGGTTGTCTTCCTGGACTTGGCTCATTCCTTCGGGGGAGGGGCAGGAGCAGGAGAGAAACCGCTGGGGTCCCACGGCTCCCCAAGAGCCCGCCTCACTCTCTGACACCCACCTGACCCTGAACAGGGGCCCACAGACCTCAGCACGGCCTCTCCCTGCCCCTCAGGTGTCTCCCGCCGGGTTTCCCTGCTCACTTGGGTGTTGTTCGTCTCTCTCTCACGAGAACGTCTGCTCTCACGACGTGGAGAAATACGTGCTGAGTCCCCACCCAGAGCCGGGCAGCCTCTGGGCACTCGGGTGTCAGTGACAGAGACAAACCGCCCAGTCTCGCCAGGGCAACATTCTAGTGGGGGCGGGTGAGGCGATAACGAAGACGGGAAATCCCGGCAGGGTAATGAGGGGATGAGTAAAAAGACAGTGAAGTGCGGTGCGGTGGCCGGGAGGGGGCTGGGCAGCCTGGCCCTTCCCCCCGCACAGCTGCCCCCACCCTGAAAGCCAGCAGGTCAGCGTGTGCTGGACAGAGGGGCAGACACCGGTCCTTTCCCGCCCTGGATTCTGCTGGCGTTCATACAGTCGCTCCACAAACATCCAAGCACCCACACACCCAGTGGGTGCCACTGAGCACCCAGCACCTGCCTCCCCGTGCGCCCAGGGCCGGCATTGAAGTGTGGCTCTCAGCGGCCTCTCACCTCAAGTCTGGGACAAGCTCTCATCCCATGGGCCTGGGGGTTCCCCTGCCTTTGGTGCTGGGTGCCCTGCGGGGACCGGGCAAGGGAGGGAGGCCACCCAAGCTGTGCAGCCAGGAACCGGACATCTGGGCGCCTGTGCAGGCTCTGCCTCCCACTCTGTGGGCAGGTCACTCACCATCCTGACTGGGTCCTTCACCTCTGGGCAAAATGGGTCAGCACGCCCTGCCCTGTCCACCAGCCAGGCTGACTGGACTCAGTGGGTGCTGAGGCCCTGCAAGGCCCCAAGGGTTGGGCTGAATGCCTGGCATGGGGTGGAGCCCTCAGAGGTGAGCACACCCCGTCTCAGGGGTGGGGGCAGCCAGGCCAGGCCCCAGGAAGATACATGTCCCTCTGGAGACCCCCAGCACCCCACCCCCAGGGCCTCGGGTGTCTGCCCACTGAGCAGATGGCCTCAGGGCCACCTTCCTGGCCAGCAGACATCCTGTGAGCCTGGCCTTCCTGCCCAGAGCCCAGGCCAGCAGCCCACAGGAGCTGCCAGGAGCCTCTCAGAGCCTGGAAGCAGGAAGGACAGTGCAGCTGAGCGGGGCAGCCGGCCAGCTCTGGAAGGTGGTGCAGGACACGGCCAGGGCTCCCCCAGGGGCACCCTCGGCCCGAGGTCAGGGCTCAGCGGGAGGGCGACCGAGCCCCGAATCCTATGGCTGACCGCGGGCTCCGGTCTCCCAGGAGAAGGCAGCACCCGCCCCTGCATCCGGGCCCGGAGGGTGGGAGCGAAGTCCGGTCCGGGAA
>NW_005362885.1:874575-877007 GCF_000412655.1 Myotis brandtii
CCACCTGCCTCCCGCCCGCTCCCCTGCAGGTCCCACCTCCCCAGCCTGGGGGTCCACCCTCAGTCCAGCCCTTGGTTTACTTGATTTCGTGACGTTAAAAAAAATAGCTTCTTTTCTTTTCTTTTTTTTAAATATATTTTTATTGATTTCAGAGAGGAAGGGAGAGAGAGAGAGAGAGAGAGAGAAACATCCATGATGAGAGAGAATCACTGATCGGCTGCCTCCTGCACGCCCCCAGCTGGGGATCGAGCCCGAAACCCGGGCCTGTGCCCTTGACTGGAATCGAACCCGGGACCCTTCAGTCCACAGGCGATGCTCTATCCACTGAGCCAAACCGGCCATGGCAATAGCTTTGCTTCTTGAAAAAGACATGCGTGTGCACGTTTATTTGATTACTCCTCACTTGAGGGTGTTTTTTCCCGTTGCTTTTTAGCGTGGAAAGGAGGGGAGAGGGAGGGGGAGAGAGACACACACATTGGCTGGTTGCTACGGGCTGCCTCCCGCAGGAACCCCTGCCGGCGCCCGGGGGTGAACCTGAAACCCAGGTACCTGCCCTTGATCAGGAATCCGACCCTGACCCTTCGGTGCTTGGGCCGGTGCTCTAACCCATGAGCAACACCGGCCAGGGATGCATGTGCACTTTTAAAAGCCTGAACTGTCCAGAACAGTGCGAGGGAGGAAAGGTCACGCAGAGCCCAGGGTTCCAGCAACAAGTGGGGCCGTCGTCTGCCGGCCACCCTCCCGGATTCTCCAGGCATCTCCCCTGCCCTGTTCCAGCCCCTGCCTCCCCCACTGGGCAGGTGTCCCACGTACCTCCACGTCCTTGCTCCCTCGGAAGAGCCCTCCCGCCCCCAGTTGGGACGCTGAGCTGTGACCACCGCATGGCACAGCCAACGCCTCTGCCCCTGCCCGCGCGGGGGGTGTGGGGGGTGCACACATCTCAGTCCACCATGGGCACGTCACACCCACGGCCTCTTGTAGCTGCTGGCGCAGGGCCCCCTCTGGCCATGGGCCCCACACCTGCCCCTGCCCCCAGCTCATCTCCGGGGGACTCTGCGGAACCCTCCCTCCAGCCCCCTTTCCATTGGCCCGTTTTGTCGACAAGCACTCCCCTCCCTCCTCGAACAGTCCTCCCTTTTCCTGGCTTCCCTGACCCCAGTCTGCACCTGGGTGTGCCCCCAAGGTCACGCAGCCTCATCACCAAAACAGAACTTCTCCACGGTCTCCCTTCCCCACTTTCTGCCTTGTTTGTGGGCTCCCTGGTCAACCTGGGCCAGGTACAGTCTCCGAAATCACCTGGGCCACAGGGCCTTTGCACACCTGCCTCCCCCCTGCCATCCCATCCTGCTGGGAAGTCCTGAGCCTGTCATGGTTCTGGAAGTTTCTGTGGCCCCTTCCCTGCCCACCTTACCCCCCTGGCACTCCCCTCCACCTGGTGGGCTCGGCGTGTCTTGTCTGTGTGCTCACCACCCGTCGCCTTGCCCCGGACCCTGAGCTCCTGCAGACAGGCGTCTCCTTTCTTTTCTCTTGGGTCCTGCCCCCATGTGTGCCCGGCCTCTCCCCACATCTCCCGCCCAGTTACGCTCCCTGAGGTGGTCGTTGGGGGCCGGCGGCCAGGGCCTAGGAGCTGGGCTCTGGAGTCCGAAGGCCGTCCCTGGCCCATGCTGAGGAGCCATGCGTCAGGGGCAGAGGTGGATCCCACCAGACGGGTGGCCCCTCCCCGCCCACAAATGTCTGGAGGGCCTCTGAGCTGGCACGGAGGGAGCAGACAGCGACCACTGCTCTCGGGCGGCCGTCCTGGTGGAGACAGGAGCCTGTAAGAGACCTCCGGCCGCCACCTGTGGCTGGGCTGCCTGAGGCTTCACAGAGCTCTTGGCTGGCGTCCCCGCTGTTGCCATGGGGATAAGCGTCTCCAGGACCGGTCCCCTCCTGCCTGGCCATGGTCCTGTCACCTTTGTGTGTGGTGCCAACAGAGGGTCGGTGGCCGGCAGAACGCTGGTCATTTGCTGTTATCAGGCCGTACAAGGTGGTGTCCATTTCCTTCCGGCCCCGAGGCCACAGATGGCCTAGGAGGTGGCCTGGTGTGCCCTGTGGCGGCTGGAGCAGCGGGCAAGGCTGGGCAGTAGGAAGCGGATGGGACTCAGGTTCAGGTCTGGTCACGGCAGGTGGTTGTTGCTGGACAGTTGGGGCCGTGCTTCCCTGTGGCCAGGCGAGAGCCGCCTGGGAGCCTCTGCGGAGGCACCACCAGGAGGAGACCGACCTGGGGGAGGGTCTCAGCCCAGGTTTCAGGAGGAGGGAGGCCCCCAGCGCGGGCACGCCAGCCCGGCACCCACTACTCCGCCTTGGCCTTCCGGGGGCGGGGGGGCGGTGTGTGTGTGTCACAGCAGGTGGCTGCAGCCTCTTCCACCCGAGCCTGGGCCTGAGCCTGGGCA
>NW_005362885.1:877113-878146 GCF_000412655.1 Myotis brandtii
TTGGAGGACTTGGCACTCTGTCCCCTCCCTGCGCCTTCTCCTTTCTGTCTGCTGTGGGTGTGGCGTGTTCTCGCCTCACATGTCCACGCCGCCGTCATGAGGTCGTTTCCCAGCCCGAGGGCTCTGCAGGCCAGGGGTCC
Source organism: Myotis brandtii (assembly GCF_000412655.1). Taxonomy (NCBI): domain Eukaryota; kingdom Metazoa; phylum Chordata; class Mammalia; order Chiroptera; family Vespertilionidae; genus Myotis; species Myotis brandtii. Next base: position 877,254 of record NW_005362885.1, read on the forward strand.
AGAGTGCCCAGGGGGCCTGGGACAGGCAGCTGGGCCTTGGCCTTCGGGGCGGGGGCAGAGGGCGGTGGGAGAGGGGAGGGTGTGGCAGCACCTCCCTGGCCCTGTCCCTGCAGGGGCTGGTCAGGACGTGGGCCGGAGCTGCATCCTGGTCTCCATTGGGGGCAAGAACGTCATGCTGGACTGCGGGATGCACATGGGCTTCAACGATGACGTGAGTCCGGTGGGTGGGCGGCCGGGGCACCTGTGGGGCTGGGAGGTCCTGCCCCCCAGCCTGGCCCTTGTCGTGGACCTGGGGGACCTAGGGTTTCAGGCTCCGACCCATGGGAGGGGGACAGTCTTGGCAAGTGGGCAGGTGGCAGGTGGGTCTGGGGCCACTGCCTTCCTGGGCAGCCCCCACCATCACATGACAGAGGGGGTGTCCTGCAGGCGTCGGTCAGTCCAGAGAAGGGCTTGTGGGCTTCTGCAGGGCTGTGTGTGGTGGGCTGGGCTCGGTTACTGGCTCCGGCACTTGACCCCTGTGCTTAGAGGCTGTGAGCAGGCAGTGGTCCTGGTGCCGCCGCCGGATCCGGGTGTTGGTGTCCTGCTGCTTGGAGCACTGGCTGCCCCGCCCGTCACCTGAGACCCAGGCAGCCACTGCCCAGCGACACCCCACAGCCTGCAGCCTCCACAGGCAGAGCCGGAAAGGCTCGAGGAAAGGGTTCTGACGCTTTCTCTTGATTCCTCAGAGGCGCTTCCCAGACTTCTCCTACATCACCCGCAACGGCCGGCTGACCGACTTCCTGGACTGTGTGATAATCAGGTGGGCGCCTGCCACAGGGCTGGGGGACAGGGCTGGGGGACAGGGCTGGGGGGATAGGACTGGGGAACAGGGCTGGGGGACTGGGCTGGGGGGA
>NW_005362885.1:878396-880529 GCF_000412655.1 Myotis brandtii
AGGGCTGAGGGGCAGGGCTGGCGGTCAGGGCTGGGCTGGGCTGGCTTGAGCCTTTCCTGCTTGGCCTGCGGAGGCTGCAGGCTGTGGGGTGCCGCTGGGCGGGCTCTGTCCCGGTTCCTTTGTGGCTCACCCCAGGCCTGGCCCTCCCTCTGGATGCTGGCCTTGGAGGTGGTGTCCGTGTGTGTGTGTGTGTGTGTGTGTGTGTGTGTCCGTGTGTGTGTGTGTCCGTGTGTGTGTGTGTCCGTGTGTGTGTGTGTATGTGTATATGCGCGCACGCGTGTGTAGGTGTTCATGGCTGCTGCTTGGTGGGCTGCCGTCAGCTTTCTGGGGGGAGGGGGACACACAGTGCTATGCCCCCCAAGTGTTATGGCGGGGTGGGGGCCGTTCCTGGGCAGGAAGGGCCCTACTCCTGTTGAGGCCCTACTCCTGGTGAGAGCCCAGGTGCCCCAGGAAGATGAGGCCACGTCCACTGGGCCCTCCCCATCCTTGAAGGCCTTTTTATACGACCTCGTTCGTCCTGCCCTGACCTCTAGTCCCACCACCTGGCTGAACCCTCGTGTTCCGCCCAGACAGTCTCAAACCTTCCAGGGATCCAGCCCCTCAGAACCCTGACCCTCACATGGCCTGGATGACCCAGCAGCCTCCTGCTGGTCCCCCTCCCCACCCTCCAACTGCAGCCAGAGGTGCCCTGTGTTGTGTCCCGTCCTCAGCTGCTTGAGGCTCCTGTGATCGCGTCACTTCCAAGTCGAGGACTCGCACCCGCATCTGCTTCAGCTGTGGACGGCACGGCGCTGCTGTTCCCACTGCCCCAGTGCCTTTCCAGGCCTCGTCCTGGCTCTGCCGCCTCCTTCCGCCTCGGTGCACGGACCCCGGTCGGGGGGTGGCTCCTGGTGCACTGTCCTTTTAGCTGCTCTCTGTTTCTTCAAGAACGTGTCGCTGTCGGACACACATCTTAACTGTTTGTGTGCTCATTGCTGAGTAGCTGTTTAGACCGTGAGGTCCAGGGAGACAGCAGTTTGTGTCTGTTTGCTCGTTCCCCATCCCCAGCACTTAGGCCAGTGATGGCGAACCTTTTGAGCTCGGCGTGTCAGCATTTTGAAAAACCCTAACTGAACTCTGGTGCCGTGTCACATAGAGAAATTTTTTGATATTTGCAACCATAGTAAAACAAAGACTTCTATTTTTGACATTTATCTTATATATTTAAATGCCATTTAACAAAGAAAAATCAACCAAAAAAATGAGTTCGCGTGTCATAGGTTCGCCGTCACTGACTTAGGACATGCCTGGCGCACAGGGAGCCCTCAGTGAGTGAGTGAATGAAGGACGGATGGGCGGGCGGGGTGATCCGAGTGGAGCTGGCGAGGAGGGGCTGTGAGGGGTGGGTGCAGTGGCCGCTGACCCTGATGCACCCCCAGCCACTTCCACCTGGACCACTGCGGGGCGCTGCCCTACTTCAGCGAGATGGTGGGCTACGACGGGCCCATCTACATGACCCACCCCACCCAGGCCATCTGCCCCATCCTGCTGGAGGACTACCGCAAGATCGCCGTGGACAAGAAGGGCGAGGCCAACTTCTTCACCTCCCAGATGATCAAGGACTGCATGAAGAAGGTGGTGGCCGTGCGCCTCCACCAGACGGTCCAGGTCAGTGTGTCAGGCCTGGGGGCCACCAGGGGGCAGCAGGCGAGAGGGCAGCTGGTGGGCACTCCCGCGTCTGAGCAGGGCGGAGCTCCGGTGTGCTGGCCCGGGAGGCAGGGACTGGATGGAGCTGGGCTGTGGGGTTTGGGCTCCATCTCAGTCACTGCTGTGCGCGCGTCAGGGTCAGACGGAGGGCCGGCAGCAGGCGAGGGCATCAAGTGGGCAGCATTTGTCAGAGACGTTGGGTTTGTCTGTTTCCTTAGAGTCTGGGTTTTGCTTAGTGTTAGGTGCCTAGACATTTTGGGTCATTTTATCCTGTTTGAACCTCTGTCAATGTGAAGTGTGTATGCTTATCTACACTAATAAAAGAGAAACATGGTAATTGGCGTACGACCGCTACCCTTCCCATTGGCTAATCAGCATATCCTTATGCAAATTAACTGTCAGCCAAGATGGCGGCTGGCAGCCAGGCAGCTGGAAGCGAACATGAGG
>NW_005362885.1:881897-883184 GCF_000412655.1 Myotis brandtii
TGCACCGGGCCTCTAGTCCTATATAATAAAAGCCTAATATGCTAAGTGTCTGGTCGTCCGTTCAACCAATCAAAGCGTAATATGCTAATGATATGCTAAGGTTGCTCAACTGCTTGCTATGATGTGCACTGACCACCAGGGGGCAGATGCTCTGACTGGTACATTAGCTTGCTGCTGGGGTCCAGCCTATTGGGACTGAGTGAGACAGGCTGGACATGCCCTGGAGCCCTCCCACAGCCCCTCCCCGGCTCGCCAACCTCCACATCCCTCCCCGGCCGATCGTGCACCGCTGGGGTCCCTCTCACAATCCAGGACCCCTCGGGGGATGTCGGAGAGCTGGTTTCAGCCCAATCCCGCAGGCCAGCCGAGGGACCCCACTGGTGCACGAATTCGTGCAGTGGGCCTCTGGTCTTTAGTGATGCTTTTCATCTTAGAGTCTGTTTCCTGGGAAGTGCGCTGACACCATCCCCACCTCCCCACCTTTGGTTAATGTTTGCATAGAATGTCTCTTTCCGTGTTTTCGCTTTCCCTCTTCCTTCATCATATTTCCAATGTGGCTCTTTTTAGTAACGTGTGGTCAGGGTTTGTAAGACCCAGTCTGATGTCCTGTCCTTTAGACGAGCTTAGACCCCACATTTCATAAGGCAGCTGGGTGTGGCTGTGCTGTCACCATTCGCTTCCTGTAACTTCCCTGCTCTGTTCTTCCTTTTTTTTTCATTGCCTTTTTTTGGTTTTTCTTTTCTTTTTCCTTTTTAATCCTTACCCAAGGATATGTTTTTATTGTTTTTTTTTAGAGAGGAAGGGAGAGAGAGAGAGAGAGAGAAAACATTGATGTGAGAGACATCATTGGTTGCCTCCCATGTGCACCCTAACTGGGGATCAAACCTGCAACCTTTTGATGTCTGGGATTGCTCCAACCAACTGAGCCACACCAACCAGGGCTGGATTGATTAAAAAAACATTTTTTACATTGATTTCAGAGAGGAAGGGAGAGGGAGAGATAGAAACATTAATGATGAGGTAATCATTGATCAGCTGCCTCCTGCACACCCCACACTGGGGATCGAGCCTGCAACCCGGGCCTGTGCCCTGACCAGGAATCAAACCATGACCTCCTGGTTCATAGGTCGACGCTCAACCACTGAGCCAGGCCACTGGGCTTTGCCAACACTTCTCCTGTCTTCTCTCTGGGGATGTGCTGGTCACAGTCCTCCCTCGGAAAGCCTGCCTCTGGGAACGGCAGGGCCCCAGCTTGTGCGGCTGCCTCCCAGGCCCTCTGTGGTCCTC
>NW_005362885.1:883329-886367 GCF_000412655.1 Myotis brandtii
TCCCAGGTGGATGAGGAGCTGCAGATCAAGGCCTACTACGCCGGCCACGTGCTGGGGGCAGCCATGTTCCAGATCAAAGTGGGCTCGGAGTCGGTGGTCTACACGGTCAGTGGCGCCCTCGGGGCACAGGCGGGCTGCTGGGCGGGGAGAGGAGGCCCCTCCTGAGAGCTGCTCCCCTGCAGGGCGACTACAACATGACCCCGGACCGGCACCTGGGGTGAGTAGGTGGTGGTTTCATCCAGTGGCCCCCCCCCCCCCCCAAGCCGAGCGAGGCAGAGTCTCTCCTGTCTCCCCGAGGGCTGCCCTGCCTGCTGCTGGGCCTGTGCAGAGGAGGCCGCCCATCAGGTCCTGGAGGCCTTGGCGCGAGCGGGCTGGGTCCGGCGTGATGCTCCCCACCTGGAGGCCGTGTGGACTGTCCACCTCAGGCCACGCCCACTCTTCCAGAGCCGCCTGGATTGACAAGTGCCGCCCCAACCTGCTCATCACAGAATCCACATACGCCACGACCATCCGTGACTCCAAGCGCTGCCGGGAGCGGGACTTCCTGAAGAAGGTCCATGAGACCGTGGAGCGCGGCGGGAAGGTAGCGGCCGCAGCAGGGGCAGCGGGCAGGGCAGGCACCGCGTGAGGTCGGGACGGTGCTGTGGTTCTGGGCTGGGGAGGAGGCCCTACTCCTGTTGGGAAGAGAAACGCCCTTTGACCCTTTGGGGTACTGGTTTCCCCTCATCTCAGGTCCCACCACGGGGCTGGCCAGAGTGTCCACCAGGGTCCCTTGGGGATAGAGAGTGGCTGGAGGCAGGAGTGGGAGGGCAGGATGCAGGGGGGCCTCCAGCTCTCAGGGATGCCTGGCCATGACCTCTCAGTGGGCGTGGCCTCCGGCATAGGCACTGCCAGCAGGGCTGGACTCAAACAGCTGCCCAGCCACCGTGTTCACACGAGCGCCACCTGGGTGAGCAGGTGGCCAGGGCCCCCACCCACGCCAGCCTTGCCCCGCTGCAGGTGCTGATCCCCGTGTTTGCGCTGGGCCGGGCTCAGGAGCTCTGCATCTTGTTGGAGACCTTCTGGTGGGTGCAGCGGGCAGCTTCTGGGAGCCCTGGTCTGAGTGGGCGGTTGAGTGGGGCTGTGGGGCCAACCTGAGCCTGGGGGCCCAGAACAGCACATGGGACCATCGTCCTGCACTGAGGCCTCCACACACGTCAGCCCTGACGCTCTGTAGGAGGAGGCAGGCCGAGGGCGTCGGGGGGACATGCTGGTCCGGCCCTGGCGGCTCCTCCACGGCGGCCCCCACTGTCCACAGGGAGCGCATGAACCTGAAGGCCCCCATCTACTTCTCCACGGGCCTGACGGAGAAGGCCAACCACTACTACAAGCTCTTCATCACCTGGACCAACCAGAAGATCCGGAAGACCTTCGTCCAGCGGAACATGTTCGAGTTCAAGCACATCAAGGCCTTCGACCGAGCTTTTGCCGACAACCCGGGCCCAATGGTGAGGCCCTGGCCTGGAGGGGTGGGAGCGCGTTCCTCCTCCTTGTCTGGGGCCTGCCAGGGGTCCCTGCCTGTGAGGCCCCCTCCCCATGGAGTGGGGCACGTGGTGCTGGAGGGATTGTGGGTGGAGCAGGAGGCCCTGATGGTAGGGAGGACCAGGTGTGCTCAGAGCCTGGCTCTTGGTCAGGTGTGGCATGGGCCGCCCTGACTGCCCCCATGGTCGCCCCCTAGGTCGTGTTCGCCACACCAGGGATGCTGCACGCTGGGCAGTCCCTGCAGATCTTCCGGAAGTGGGCCGGGAACGAGAAGAACATGGTGAGGGTCTGGGATGGCTCCTTGGAGGGCTGGAGGTTGGGCAGAGGTGGGGAGCAGGGCCCTGGCTTGGGAACACTGCTGCTGTCAGGAGGGGTGCAGTACCTGGGCCCAGTGTCCGACCAGGCAGCTCAGAGGTCACTGTCTCTGCCCGTCCAGCATCAGGATCCCCTCCTGAGCAGGGGCCGTGGTGCTCAGGCCTGAGCTGGAGATGGAGGCTGTGCAGGCGGCTAGCAGCTCTGCCCTTTCTGCCTGCAGGTCATCATGCCCGGCTACTGCGTGCAGGGCACCGTGGGCCACAAGATCCTCAGCGGGCAGCGCAAGCTGGAGATGGAGGGGCGGCAGGTGGTGAGTGCCACCCTGCCCCTGCTCCCCGGGCCCCCCTTGGGCGGGTGCTGACAGCCTGTGCCCTGTGCCACTGCAGCTGGAGATCCGGATGCAGGTGGAGTACATGTCCTTCAGCGCCCACGCGGACGCCAAGGGCATCATGCAGCTGGTGGGCCAGGCGGAGCCCGAGAGCGTGCTGCTGGTGCACGGCGAGGCCAAGAAGATGGAGTTCCTGAAGCAGAAGATCGAGCAGGAGTTCCGTAGGCAGCGGGTGCAGGCAGGGTCGCCCCACGGGGTCAGCACAGCGGGGCTGGCCAGCCCGACCTGACCTGCTCTCTGCCCCTGGCCCAGGAGTCAGCTGCTACATGCCGGCCAATGGCGAGACCGTGACCCTGCCCACAAGCCCCAGCATCCCCGTGGGCATCTCGCTGGGGCTGCTAAAGCGGGAAATGGCGCAGGGTATGTGGGGCAGGCATGCCCGCTGGGCGGAGTCAGATGGGGCGGAGCCAGGCAGGCGGTGGCCCTGGCAGCTCTGATCCCTGCTCTTCTCTCAAGGGCTTCTCCCTGATGCCAAGAAGCCGCGGCTCCTGCACGGCACCCTGATCATGAAGGACAGCGTGAGTGCGCGGCAGGGCAGGCGCGGTGGGGGCGGTCAGGGCGGCACCCTGATCTTGGACAGTGTGAGTGCGCGGTGGGGGCGGGCAGGGGCTGCGCCGTGCTCTAACTGCCCTGCCCCACAGAACTTCCGGCTGGTGTCCTCTGAGCAGGCCCTCAAGGAGCTGGGCCTGGCCGAGCACCAGCTGCGCTTCACCTGCCGTGTGCACCTGCACGACTCGCGCAAGGAGCAGGAGACGGCCATGCGTGTCTACAGCCACCTGAAGAGGTGGGCGCAGCCTGGCCCCCGGGGGTGGGG
>NW_005362885.1:886426-889292 GCF_000412655.1 Myotis brandtii
GGGCCTGACCGTGTCTCCACGCAGCCTCCTCAAGGACCACTGTGTGCAGCACCTCCCCGACGGCTCGGTGACCGTGGAGTCCATCCTCATCCAGGCTGCTGCCCACTCCGAGGACCCAGGCACCAAGGTGCTGCTGGTCTCCTGGACCTACCAGGTACGTGCAGGACCCAGGAAGCTGGCACCGGGCAGTGGGTCAGGACAGGCGGGGTCACCCCTTCAGCCTGGGCTGCCTGGGTGGGGAGGATGGGACGATGACTCCTGTGTCCCCTTGTAGGACGAAGAGCTGGGGAGCTACCTCACATCTCTGCTCAAGAAGGGCCTGCCCCCCGCCCCCAGCGGAGGCAGCTGACCACTGCAGGCTGCCTGCCCTTCCCTCGCCCAGCCAGGGGCCCTGGGCTTCCACTGCAGGACAGTTTCTGTGCCCTGGGCTTCCCTCTGTGCACGTGCAGCCCGCAGCAGGCCACAGCCTCATGTGGGGCAACACCAGTGCCACATGTCTGCCTGAGTGGCCTTTTGGGTGGAAGAAATAAATAACCCTGAAGACCTCTTCACGTTTTATTTCTGCGTCTGCGCCCGGGATATTAATTCCCAGTAACAGACCCAAAGGCTGCTTGTGTTCCGTCTTGGTGCTCACACCTGTCTCCTGCACCTACGCCCAGGGCTGCCCACCGGGGCAGATGGGCACCCAGGGTGCTGGGGGCTTGGGGAGCAGGAGGCCGGCTGTGGCCCCAGGCAGCCGAGTGCTTGGCAGCACAGGGCGTGTGGCATGTAGAGCTAGGCAGGATCCAGTGGCCAGGCCGAGGGAGCCACGGGTGCTCTGGCCTTGGCTCGGCACCTGGGGCCACCTGTGGCTTCCGTGCTATGGAGCCTGCAAACCTCGAGGCCGGAAGCTTTGGGACTGCTGGAGGCAGGACCTGTGGACAGATCCTAGGTCAGCTTGGGAGCCCCCCCTCAGCCTCCCTCCCCCACTGGGGACTCGGGGTGTGTGGGCTGAGGGGGCTTGGCCCTAAGGGGCATGGGCACCTCACTCCTGGCCGCCTGCCTTCGGGCCGCCGGTCTCCAGCCTGAAGTCTTCTGACGAACCCGGAGCCTCCCTGCCCCCTGGTCCCTGGCTCTCCTGCTGGGCACAGTCTGGACTCCCAGCTGCTAGAATGAGATGAGGGCTGTGACAGCACGGGCTCCTCCTCCCGCAAGGACCCGGCCTGGACTGGGCCCGTCAGCGGGTACAAGCAGGGGCCTCCCCAGGCACCGCTCACCGGAAGGCACCGCTCACCGAGGTCGCTGAGGCCCCCGAACCGCACCGACTTCAGGAACAGGCCGTGGGCTGGGGCCACCCGCGTCTGGTGCCTGCCCAGCGGGTCCCGGCTCTGGAGAATCATCTTCACCTGAGTCGGGGTCACAGCCCCCAGCCCCACGGCCACCAAGATCGCTGTCATCCTCCGCACCTGCAACCCAAGGCTGAGCCTGCCACCTGGGCCCGCGTTCCCGCGTTCCCACCTCCCCCCGGGCGGGCCCCAGTACACAGCCCACCTGTCTGTACAGGAAGGACTGGCTCTCAAACTCCAGGCTCCAGAACTGCAACCTCCTGGGGACACAGGCACCTGTGATGTCGGGGCCACAGGGCAGCCCGGCCTCGTTTGGCCCCAGAGAAGGGAAGTGGGCTGGGCAGGGCAGAGGCCCAGAGACGTACCCACCCTCTCTTCCACCCCAGGGGCCTCCTAAGGGAGCTGTAAAACCAGAGGGAGGGGCAGCGGAGCCTTCTGGGGGCCTTGCTGTGGGGACAGGGCCTCGGGAGATGCTAAGGTCCTGGCATCAGGTCTGAGGCTCTGACGTGAGTCTAAGGCTGACCGTGCAGAAGGCCCTCCTCCCTCCAGAGCTGGCCCCCACTAGGAAGGTTCTAGAAGTCAGCAGCTGCCATGTGACCAGAGGCCCGTGGGACAGTGCTGAGGCAGTGGAACCAACCGTCAGGCTGGGCCGGAACCAATGCCTGGAGCTCCCCCAGCAGGACCTTGTCAGCAGCTGCCAAGACCCACCCTGAGCAGTGAGCTCGGCAGGGCTGGGAGCCCTCAGGGAAAGCAGCCTCGGCCTGGGGGGAGGCACCAACTGCCCAGCACGCCCCCAGCGGGTGCCCACACATCCTGCCTCGGCACTGCCCTCAGGGAAGGCGCTGGGCCTCATGCAGCCCCCGTGGCCTCCGGACAGCCCACGGGCTGCTCTCCTCACCTGCTCTCCTGGGGCAGGACAAGGGGGCTGGCTGGGTCCAGGGACACGGAGGCCCGGCGCAGCGTGCGCACCGAGCTGGCAGAGGGGCTGCCGGCCGACTGGAAGGCGCTGAAGTCGTGTGTCCCCAGCAGGTGCTGGGCAGCCTCCCGCATGGCAGCCACGTCCAGGCGGCTGCAGGGAGCCAGCTGAGTGGTCAGGAGGAAGTGGCCAGCCAGGTGGGCCTTCCCCCCCGCCCCCACTGCCACACACACCCACTCACTCTGCGTGCACAGCCCAGCATCGGTTTCGCTCAAACACAGACAGCTGGTCATGCCGGGGGCAGCCGGTGACCAGGCGGTACAGGTAGGTCCGGGATGTGGCAGCGTAGCGGGCATGGAAGTCACTGGGCACACGGAAGGCCTGCAGGACCCTGTGGGAGGAACACGGGGAAATGACCCCCCCCCACACACACACACACACACATGTGTCCCCTTGGTATCTCCCCAATACCCCGAGGAGGTCTGTCCAGACACAAAGGCCTCCCTGACCCCGCCTCTACCCGCGGTGGATCCGAAGGTCAGAGCAGGGGGTGCTCACCGGATGGCGGGGTGCCTCAGGTGGGTGTTGAGGGCCTCGGTCAGGACCTCGGGGGCGAAGGGCGGCT
>NW_005362885.1:891070-891714 GCF_000412655.1 Myotis brandtii
TCCTGGGAGGGCAGGCGTGCGCACTCGTGTGCAGCACACGCACTCCATGTGCCAGGTGCACACGCGTCTGCCCTCTGCCTTGGGGTGCCAGAGCCGGGGTGTGAACGTGGGGTGAGCCGAACCCCCGCGCTGGCCTGCTGGGCCCATGTGTGCACAGCAGCCCTGGGCGCGGGCACGTGTGTCACCTGTGGCTTCTTGGCGTGGACGTGGACGTGTGCTGTGTGTTTTTCATGCTGGTGTGAGTGTTGCCCCTAAACACGCATGTTAGTTTGTTCATGTGAGTCCCAGCCCCGGGACACGCGTCGCACGTGTGTCTGCGTGTGCACTGTGCCGCCGCACACAGGCACCTGGGATGGCCCAGGAGCTGTCTACGGTGCCTCTGTGCACAGAGCACCTGGTCACGGGTAGTGTGCGTGCCGGGTCCCCGGGGGGTGCCAACAAGGGGGCCGTGTGGGCGTGCAGCCCCCTGCAGCAGCCTCTTGCACAACCGCCTCCCCAGGGAGGCTGGGATGAGGGGCCCGGTCGGGCCAGAGTGGCCCAAGCCCTGGGCGGAGGGAGGGGTGTGAGCAAGGGGTCCGTGCACCATGCACGCGTGGTTCTGGCCCCACCTCTGCCCCCTGCCCTCCGGGCCCCAGCGGTGGGGG
>NW_005362885.1:892448-894466 GCF_000412655.1 Myotis brandtii
CCCCTGCAGCATCCTCTTCGCGGGGGGTGGGCCTTCCCTGCCTCAGGAGGGACTGTGAGGGGACGCGAGAGGCCACAGCAGAGGTCAGGGTCCCTGGGCCACACACCTCAGGCCACACTCGGGCCGTTGGGATGGGCAGTCCTGGGTGGGCTGTGGGCACCTGCGGGGGCCGGGGCCGGGGCAAGTAGTCACCCCCTCCGACCCCTCTGCTCCGGGGTGTCTTCCCCTGAGCCCTGGGGAAGGGACGGGCTGCTCAGAGAGGAGCCGTGTCCTGCCAGGTGGCAGTTGGGGACCTTACGAGGTCCCTGCCCCCCCCCCCCCCCCCCCCCCCCCCAGGTGAGCTGCCATTAATCTGCGAGGGACCAGGTCCTGCCCCCAGCAAACCTGGGAAATCCTGGAGCACGCCCCTCCCTCCTGCCGCCTCCCCTCTGCCTGACCCCGCCCAAGGCCTGTCTCAGGAGGCCTGCCTCCCGCCCTGGCCTGAGCCCCATTCCCTTGTCGCTCACCCCAGGAGGCCAGATGGGCCCAGCTCACCAGCTGAGGGGGTGGGGGCACCAGGATACTGGCCCGATTTTCCTATTTCCTGTTCCCGGAGCATTGGGGGGGGGGGGGGTGTCACGTGCCTGATCCATCTGCCTCTGCCTTCCGGGGATTCTCCTGTCCTTGGCTCCTCGGTGATGTCATGTGTTAACTCTCCCCTCCCCTCGCCCCTCCCGAGAGAGCTCACTGTCAGGCTGCCCTGGGGGGGGGGGATTTGGGGGGGGACGGGACCTGACCCTCCCCTCTCCTGGCAGATGGTGCCATTCTTTCTTGTTTGGAGGTCGGGGCGTCTGAGGGAGCCAGAGAGAGGTCTGGCTGAGACCAGCGAGCTGCAGGGGCCACCAGGCTGGGGGAGCCCAGTTGGAGTCTGGGCTGGGCAGGGGTGGCTGGCTGCCCTGGCCCCGCCCTGCGTGTGCACCTGCACTGGGTCCCGGCCCCTCTCTGTCCTCAGACGCGTCTGACCTCTCTACCCGGGGCCGCAGCAGCCCGACCCCAGAGGAGGGGGTCCCATTGGACAGGGCCTCTTTCTGCCTGGGGTTGTGTGGCTCTGGGCAGCCCTGGAGTCAGCGGGATCTGGGTCCCTGTCCTGCCTCCTCCTCCCAGGCGGCGGCCTCTCCCAGCTTCCGTTTCCTGGCCTGTCTGAGGGCCGTGGGGCCGCGGGGCAGCCGACAGGAGCAAGCAGCCCTGGGCCAGCAGCCCCGTGGGGAGGGGCATGGGGAGGTGAAGGTCCAGCCTGCCTGACGCGGGGTCAGGGCAGCTGGCTGCAGGCTGACCCCTGGCCGACCTCTTCCCATTGCAGGGCGACTATCGACGAGGTGGAGACAGATGTGGTCGAGATCGAGGCCAAACTGGACAAGGTGAGGGGCTGGGGTGTGCGGGCTCCAGTGCCGCTCCCTGCTCCCCAGGCCCGGCCACCACTGGTGTTGCACGCACGTGTGGGAGCGCAAGTGTGTTACGTGTGGGGCATGCGGCCCGTGTGCGTGCACGAGACGTGGCTGTGTCCCCTCACCACAGCTGTACCTGCCATGCCCGTCCCCGGTGCACACGCTGCACACACGTGTGTGCGCCTCTGGGTCTCCCATCAGGTGGGGGTGGGCCGTGGTGCGTTCGCTCCAGCGAGTCTTCAGGGCCAGAGACAGCCGCTGGGAGGCTGTGGCTCTGAGTGACCAGGTTGGGGGCCCCGGGGGACTAGGGGGAGCAAGGAGGGCACACTCCTGAGCCCCCTCGGTGGCTGCTCCCGCTGACCCTTGGCCAGGCCCACGTGCCCACCGCCCTGGGTTCTCTGCTCGGCTTCCCGCTCTGGAGCCCAGGCCCAGGTGGCTCTAGGCTGACCCAGCGCCCAGTGGGCTCAGGATGGAGTGCGGGCAGTGGTGGTCCCCCCAGCCTTGGGCAGCTGTGTTCTGGGCACGGCCGGGCCCTGAGCTGCATTCCGCTGCCCCAGCCGTCGGCCGTGGTGAGGGCCGGCGAAGGCCGGTGGC
>NW_005362885.1:894569-900529 GCF_000412655.1 Myotis brandtii
GGCCTGAGTGTCACGCCCCCTGTCCTGTCCGCAGCTGGTCAAGCTGTGCAGCGGCATGATCGAGGCCGGCAAGGCCTACGTCACCACCAACAGGCTCTTCGTGAGTGGGGTGCGCGACCTGTCTCAGCAATGCCAGGGAGACACCGTCATCTCGGTGAGGCCCCTGACCTCTGACCTCTGTTAGGGGCAGGCAGCCCCTGGAGGGCCCCAGGCCCTGGGAGCACGTGGGCACCTGTGCGGGCAGCATGGCTGTTCCGTCTGAGTGAGGGTCTCCCCTGCCCCCCAGGAGTGTCTGCAGAGGTTTGGAGACAGCCTGCAGGAGATGGTCAACTACCACATGGTGAGCCTGCGGGGGGGGGCGGGGGTGACGCGCAGGAGGGCCCGTGCCAGGGCCTGTCCGAGGGGCTAGGCTGCCGGCGGGGCCAGCTCTGGGAGAGCCCTCGCCGCGCTCCTTCGTCTGTGGGTGGGAGACGCCACGGGGCTCTCGTGTGTCCCAGGTGAGGGTCAGCCGGGAGGGGGGGGAGGTGGCAACATAGCCCAGGTCTGTGGGCAGCGGGCTCTCAGGGTGGGAGACGCTGTGGAGGGTCACCCAGGGCCCTCACCAGGCAGGTCTCCAGCCGTGCGTGCAGCGAAAGCACCTCCCAGGCTGACCCCTGGCCCCTGGTGACTCTGGCCTCACGGCTCCCGGTCGGGTCTGGATGACCTCCAGCCCTCGGGGCCACCAGCACGGCCTCACGGAACGGGCCTGAGGCACACGTGGGTGGCTGGACAGTGGCCTGGCAACCGGAGCCCCAGACTAAACAAGGGGCCCCACCCCCCAGGGGAAGTTCAGAAATAAACCAGCTCAGAACAGCACGTCCTGCCCTGTCTGTCTGTCTGTCTGTCTGTCTGTCTGTCTGAGGCACGATAGGCCCCCTCGTGGACAGGTCTGATTCTGGCCCCTGATTCTAGATCCCCTAAGTGCTCGAGAGCCCTCCAGCTCCCCACACCACCGCCCCTGCCCTCAGGCCAGGCCTTGGGAGCTCCGGCTCCGACCCCATCCTTCCTACCTCAGGGCTGGTCCTCCCCAAGGTGGGGTCTCAGGGTCGGAGGTGGGGGTGTCACAGGTGCTCTGTGCTGCCCTGTGGGTGGAGCAGAGGAGGGGCCCATCTAGGACAGCTCTGGCCTCTGGTCTGGCCGAGAGCCAGGAGGGGACGTGGGCAGGTGGTCACAGCTGTCGCCTCTGGGCACCGACCCAGGCCTGGGGCCACCCCCGCTCCCCTGACCCTGTGAGGTCGGCTCCGTGGGGACGATGGGCTGGGGCCCAGGCTGGGCTGGGCGGGACTTTCCCTGGTTCTCACCTGAGAGGGATGGGGGCCTGGCCCCTGGGGTCATGTGGGGACAGACCACTAACACCCCCTGTCCCGTGACCCCCCCAGATCCTGTTTGACCAGGCCCAGAGGTCCGTGCGGCAACAGCTCCACAACTTCATCAAAGAGTGAGTGACTCGAGGCCCCTGGACCCCAAGGGGGGGCCTAGCCTCTCCCAGCCCGGGAGGGGCCCATGGTGATTTCTGTGCTGGATCTGGGGGGTCCGGGGGTCTGTCTGGGAGGGGCCTTGGCCCCAGGCCTCGGGCTCTGGGTGGGGGCTCAGCGTGGGCAAAGGCTTGGAGGGGGACAGGGCTGGAGGGTAAGGTGAGGGTCTCGGGCAAGGGGTGAGGGCATGACTGTGGGAGGAGTCAGGGTGGTGGTGGGAGGAGGTGAGGGTTGGTGGGGGTCTGGGCTCAGCACCTGTGTGTGCAGTTGGGGTGCCTATGGGACCCCCAAGTGATGTCACATTGAAGTTGGGGGCCTGAGCCTGGAGTCTGGTTGAAGCTGGGCTCACCCCAGGTTGCACTGACCTTAGGATTGAGGTGGTGAAGGGCAAGGGTGGGCCCTGGGTCAGGGAAGGGGGCCTCGAGGAGGAGAGGAGGGAGAAGGGGGAGGCAGGGAGGGGGATGAGGGGGACACCCAATTCGATGGCTGCAGGGGGGTGCAGGCAGGGAGGCAAGGGAGGGAGGCCCTGCCCAGGAGCTCGGAGGGGCTGGGAGCGGGGGGGGGCATTTCAGGAAGGGGACACCCCATGTCCGCCCCTCCTGGGAGCCCCCGACCTGACCCGACCCCCCCTCCCCCAGGGACGTGCGGAAGTTCAAGGAGACCAAGAAGCAGTTCGACAAAGTGCGGGAGGACCTGGAGCTGTCCCTGGTGAGGAACGCCCAGGCCCCCAGGCACCGGCCCCACGAGGTGGAGGAGGCCACCGGTGCCCTGACCCTCACCCGCAAGTGCTTCCGCCACCTGGCACTCGACTACGTGCTCCAGGTCAGCCGCTGGGCACGGAGGGGTCGGGTCCTGGAGTGGGGTGGGAGGCGGTCCTGCAGACGGACGGGCGGACGGAAGGACGGATGGAGCTGGCGTCAGGAGAGGTGCCTCTGGCTCCAGAAAGCTGATGTCAGGTCCTGGGAAGGGACCAGGTGGGGGGCAGCCCCAGCGGGGCGGCTGCAGGTGGAGGCCGGGGAGACCTTGCTGAGGGTGCAGCAGGGGTGGGAGTTCCTGACTTTGCCCGTTGGAGGGACCCACCGTCCTGACCTGGGAAGGGTCCCGGACCGGACCGTGGGAGGATGGGGTTGGCCCAAGGGCAGGGATATGAAGACGAGCTGGGGGTCTCAGGGAACCACCAGCAGCCCGAGCGGACTCGGTGGCAAGGTGCCGGCCGTGGGCTGCCTCGACCCCGACACCCCTTCCCGGTTCACCCCTCCCCCGGCAGATCAATGTCCTCCAGGCCAAGAAGAAGTTTGAGATCTTGGACTCTGTGAGTGCCTGGTGCGGGGTGGGCGGGGGCGCTGCCCTGGAGCTCGGGCCTGGGCAGCAGGTGTGCCGGGGGGCTGGCCTCACCTGCACCTCCCGCCTGCAGATGCTGTCCTTCATGCACGCCCAGTACAGCTTCTTCCAGCAGGGCTACAGCCTGCTGCACCAGCTGGACCCCTACATGAAGAAGCTGGCGGCCGAGGTGAGCCTGGGGCGGGGGAGGGGAGGGACCCGCCAGGGTCTCAGGGAGAGGGGTCCCTTCCCTGACGCCCCTTCCCGTAGCTGGACCAGCTGGTGATCGACTCGGCCGTGGAGAAGCGGGAGATGGAGCACAGGCATGCTGCCATCCAGCAGCGGGTGAGGCCCCCACCGCCCTGCACCGGGGGTTGGGGGTGCGAGGGGCACCCCGTCCCGCTGACCTGGGAGGTCCCTGGCACATACACACGCTCCGTCCCTTCCCCCAGGCCTGCCACTCTGCTGAGATCCCCATCCTTAGGGCCTCGGCGTGATGGAGCAGGCCCCAGTTCGATGGCTGCAGGGGGGTGCAGGCAGGGAGGCAAGGGAGGGAGGCCCTGCCCAGGAGCTCGGAGGGGCTGGGAGCGGGGGGGGGCATTTCAGGAAGGGGACACCCCATGTCCGCCCCTCCTGGGAGCCCCCGACCTGACCCGACCCCCCCTCCCCCAGGGACGTGCGGAAGTTCAAGGAGACCAAGAAGCAGTTCGACAAAGTGCGGGAGGACCTGGAGCTGTCCCTGGTGAGGAACGCCCAGGCCCCCAGGCACCGGCCCCACGAGGTGGAGGAGGCCACCGGTGCCCTGACCCTCACCCGCAAGTGCTTCCGCCACCTGGCACTCGACTACGTGCTCCAGGTCAGCCGCTGGGCACGGAGGGGTCGGGTCCTGGAGTGGGGTGGGAGGCGGTCCTGCAGACGGACGGGCGGACGGAAGGACGGATGGAGCTGGCGTCAGGAGAGGTGCCTCTGGCTCCAGAAAGCTGATGTCAGGTCCTGGGAAGGGACCAGGCGGGGGGCAGCCCCAGCGGTGCGGCTGCAGGTGGAGGCCGGGGAGACCTTGCTGAGGGTGCAGCAGGGGTGGGAGTTCCTGACTTTGCCCGTTGGAGGGACCCACCGTCCTGACCTGGGAAGGGTCCCGGACCGGACCGTGGGAGGATGGGGTTGGCCCAAGGGCAGGGATATGAAGACGAGCTGGGGGTCTCAGGGAACCACCAGCAGCCCGAGCGGACTCGGTGGCAAGGTGCCGGCCGTGGGCTGCCTCGACCCCGACACCCCTTCCCGGTTCACCCCTCCCCCGGCAGATCAATGTCCTCCAGGCCAAGAAGAAGTTTGAGATCTTGGACTCTGTGAGTGCCTGGTGCGGGGTGGGCGGGGGCGCTGCCCTGGAGCTCGGGCCTGGGCAGCAGGTGTGCCGGGGGGCTGGCCTCACCTGCACCTCCCGCCTGCAGATGCTGTCCTTCATGCACGCCCAGTACAGCTTCTTCCAGCAGGGCTACAGCCTGCTGCACCAGCTGGACCCCTACATGAAGAAGCTGGCGGCCGAGGTGAGCCTGGGGCGGGGGAGGGGAGGGACCCGCCAGGGTCTCAGGGAGAGGGGTCCCTTCCCTGACGCCCCTTCCCGTAGCTGGACCAGCTGGTGATCGACTCGGCCGTGGAGAAGCGGGAGATGGAGCACAGGCATGCTGCCATCCAGCAGCGGGTGAGGCCCCCACCGCCCTGCACCGGGGGTTGGGGGTGCGAGGGGCACCCCGTCCCGCTGACCTGGGAGGTCCCTGGCACATACACACGCTCCATCCCTTCCCCCAGGCCTGCCACTCTGCTGGGATCCCCATCCTTAGGGCCTCGGCGTGATGGAGCAGGCGGGAGGGTGGCCAGGGCAGGGGTGGGCAGAGGCCAGGGAATGCCCCTCTTCCTGCAAGGCCAGGGGTCGCCTCTGGGGCCTCTTTGGTCACCTGCCAAACCGCTGCCCCCACGCTGCCCAGGACGGATGGGCTGCAGGCAGAGCTGCCATTTCAGAATCACCAAGAGCCTGGGCGGGTGGGGGGCTGGCACTCACCGCATTCTCTCTCTCTCCTCCCACCCGCTTCTGCTCCGCCCAGACACTGCTGCAGGTGAGTGGGCGTTTGCCCTGGGGGCGTGGAGAGGAAGGGGAGGGCCACATGGGTGAGGCACTTCAGCACCAAGGACACCTCCCAGGCACCTGTGGGCGCTGCACGTACCGGTGGCTGGCACCAGCGAGGACACGGGCTGAGCCGGGAGCGTCCCCCGTGGGAGTGGCAGCAGCTGTCCCTCCCTGCCCCCACTCAGCCAGGGCAGCAGGTGGCTGGGCCTCCGCTCCCACCGCCACACACAGGACACACTCAGTGTCTCCCCAGCCTGGTGAATGGAGCTCTGTCGCTGGGAGCAGGCCCAGCTGGCAGCGTGAATGGGGACGCGGGGTGGGGGGGCAGCTTCCTTCCTCATCGCACAGCCTGCTGTTCTTTGGGGCTGGGTGGGGGCAGGGCCTGGGCTCTAGGCTCGAGCCCCGGCGGGGATGTGAGTGACTCCTGCCCCCCGGAGATTTGGGGCAGGGCCGTGCTCAGGTCCGGGGTGGGCATTCATGGGGGCCCGGCTCCCACCCCCAGGACTTCTCCTACGATGAGCCCAAAGCAGAGTTTGACGTGGACGCGCCTAGCGGGGTGGTGATGGAGGGCTACCTCTTCAAGAGGGCCAGCAACGCCTTCAAGACATGGAACCGGTGAGGGGTCCTCCTTGGGGGGCAGGGCACTGGGGCGGACGTGAGGTCGGCCCGCCTGACCCCTCCTGGCTTGTCCCCCTGCCCAGGCGCTGGTTCTCCATCCAAAACAGCCAGCTGGTCTACCAGAAGAAGCTGAAGGTGCGTGCAGGCCCCTCCCCTCCTGGGCCCGGAGTGGGCCGGGGACAGCCATGGGCATCACGGCCTGAGTGGGCGGGGGACGGAGAGCACGTGGGTCTCAGACGGCCTGCGAGGCAGGCAGAGCAGCATGTGGGGGGTCGGGGCGGAGCTCGAGGGCCCGTGCTCTGCCCGCAGGACGTGCTGACCGTGGTGGTGGACGACCTCCGCCTGTGCTCCGTGAAGCCGTGCGAGGACATTGAGCGGAGGTTCTG
>NW_005362885.1:900655-901082 GCF_000412655.1 Myotis brandtii
CAGGGAGAGCCCGGACAGCTGCTACAGCGAGGTGCGGCCCCTGCGGGCGGCGTCCAGCATGTGTGGGCAGTGCACGCGTGCATGTGCGTGTGTGGGCACGTGCACGTGAGTGTGCCTGCACACGTGTGTGCATGGGCTTGGCTTCAGGGTCCAAGCCTGTGCCGGTGCCTCCGGCTGGGGAGGAGGTGCGGCCGCTGGGGGAGCCAAGGCTGGAGCCCGAAGGGGCTTGGGCGTCCACTGCTCCAAAGTGCGGTCCCTGACGCTGGACTCATGGGAGCCTGAGCTGCTGAAGGTGTGTGGGCCCATTGCAGGCCACCAGCCGCCGGCGTGGGGTGCAGGGGCTGGTTCTGCAAGCCACAGTGTCTGCAAGCCGGAGCTGAGGCCTGGGGGTGTCTGCAGGCTGGGGCTGAGGTCTGCGGGTGTTTGT
>NW_005362885.1:901266-901846 GCF_000412655.1 Myotis brandtii
GTGTCTGGGGGCTGGGGGTGTCTGCAGGCTGGGGCTACGGTCTGGGGGTATCTGTGGGCTGGGGCTGAGGCCTGGGGGTGTCTGCAGGCTGGGGCTGAAGCCTGGGGGTGTTTGCAAGCCAGGGCTGAAGCCTGGGGCTGAGGCCTGGGGGTGTCTGCAGGCTGGGGGTGTCTGCAGGCTGGGGCTACGGTCTGGGGGTATCTGTGGGCTGGGGCTGAGGCCTGGGGGTGTCTGCAGGCTGGGGCTGAGGCCTGGGGGTATCTGCAAGCCAGGGCTGAGGCCTGGGGCTGAGGCCTGGGGGTGTCTGCAGGCCGGGGCTGAGGCCCACATGCCCTGTCTCCCGCCAGCTGATGTGTGAGCTGGGAAACAGCACTGTGAACCAGATCTACGAGGCCCAGTGCGAGGGGCCGGGCAGCAAGAAGCCCACAGCCAGCAGCCCCAGGTGAGGTGGGCGCAGCATGGAGGGGGCGGCAAGCCCCAGCCCTGAGCGTGGCCTCATGTCCACCTCGGTCCAGGCAGGACAAGGAGGCTTGGATCAAGGACAAGTACGTGGAGAAGAAGTTCCTGCGGAAGCCGCCCT
>NW_005362885.1:902658-903692 GCF_000412655.1 Myotis brandtii
CCCACCCTCCCCTGGCCAGGCCGCAGGGCAGCACCAGGCAGGGTTCACCGGGAGGGTGGACACCTGGCCATTTGCTGGGGGATTGTCAGGAGGGACAGGGCTTGGAGGTGGTGTCGTGGGAGGCTGGTCTGGAGTGGGGAGAACGGGGTCAAGCGGGCCTAAGGCTGGGATAGTACCTTGAGGGGCTGGGGGCAACTAGGGCATCGACTTGGAGACGAAGGTCATGACCCCTGAGTGATGTGTGTGTGTGTGTGTGTGTGTGTGTGTGCTGTGTGCACACAGGAGTAGGTGTATGTCAGGGTGAGCACACAGGTGTATTCTGTGGGTGTCTATGTGTACCTGTGTGCTCGGGGCCTGGAAAACTCGGGACACACATCTTTCTCACCCCTCTTGGGGTTGGGGGGCAACTGCTATACCTCGAGTTCTCCCCTGAGGGCTGCCTGCTAACGGGTGGTCAGCACCTCCTGGCACGTGTGGGCAGAAGGCAGGGCCCTCGGCCAAGAATTGGCAGGGTGACCGCGGGCAGCAGGGGGCGCTGCCTCACCATCCCTGAGCCTGGGGCTCTTCGGGGTTGCCCTTGGCTGAGACGGTTGGTGCTGCCTGGGGCCGCCTCCAGGGCTTGGCCAAGACCCCCTCCCTGGGCAGTGACCTCCTCACATGCACTGGCCACAAGGAGGGCTGAGCACCCACAGCCTCACACGCCCCCCATCCTGCGGGCTGACCTGCCTGAGGGCGGGTGCGCATGGGCCTGCCCGTGGCTTGTTTTGTCCCCTTTCCTCCCATCCTCGCAGGCCGCCCCCTGCCCCCGGGGCACCCCTGGAGGATGGTTGGGGTCTGGGGAGGAGTCGGGGAGACTCAGGACCCCCTCTGCCCACGGATCCCGCAGGTCTGAGCAGCGACAGTGGCTTAGGGGGGAGCTCCGATGGCAGCTCCGACGTCCTGGCCTTCGGCGTGGGCTCCGTGGTGGACAGTGTCGCTGAGGAGGGTGGGTGCCATGCCTCCCCAGCCCCCCCTCCCCTCCCCCACTGGGGCCT
>NW_005362885.1:904115-904442 GCF_000412655.1 Myotis brandtii
GGGGGTGAGCAGGGCTGGGCTGGCGCCGGACACAGGTGCGCGCCAACCTGTTGGCCTCTTCAAGCTTCTACCCCTTTGGTGGCTTGTACCCAGGCCCCTGTTGGAGACCGGGCTCGGTCCTCGGTCCTCGGTCCGGTGGGGGTGCCCGGTCCGGCAGGGGTGCCCGGGACCCTCCTAGCAACCATCCCCTGGGCTCAGCATGGCCTTCCCCGCCCCCTAGGGCTCCTTGATCGTCTGTGAATTCCTCCTGCAAAACGGGGCGGACGTGAACCAAAGAGACAGCCGGGGGCGGGCGCCCCTGCACCACGCCACGCTCCTGGGCCGCAC
>NW_005362885.1:904896-905554 GCF_000412655.1 Myotis brandtii
CCCCTGGGGGGCAGCAGCCCCACGGAGCTCCAGTACCGCAGGTGCATCCAGGAGTTCATCAGCCTCCACCTGGAGGAGAGCTAGGGCGGGCGGGCCTGGGAGCGGTGAGACCGGCCCCCTGGCCCATTTCCGGAGCATCCGGGGCCCGCAGCCTGCTCTGTCCTCCTCGGACGGGCAGGGCAGGGACCCTAGCCCCGAGTCTCCGAAGCCCCACGTCTCCCCAGAGGTGCTGACCCTATGTCCTCAGGTGACTCCCTCGGGGCCTGGGCTGCTCCTGTCACAAACCACTCTCAAGGCTCCGGGTGCCCCTACCGCCCGGTCCCCAGGGCCAATGTCCTTTTGTGTCCCTCTGACCTGGGGCCCATGGCATCTGGTGTCCCTCTGTCCAGAGGCCTGTGTCACCGTGTGCCCCCCCTTTATTGCCCCAGACACTGACCTGCTAGTTGGGTCCCTCCTACACCCCCGGAGCCCCCGCACCAGGCCCCCCTGAGGCTGGTGGCTGGCCATCAGCCCCGTGCCAGGGCAGAAGGGGCAGCCCATCCAGGGAATCAACCCGTGTACCTCACTTAGCGACCCCAGCGTCCCAGCTGGGCTTCTCGGGTGCTGGGGGGTGTGTGGCATGGGGTCTCAGCCCTGGCTGGACGCAGGCGTCCCGAGG
>NW_005362885.1:905888-907620 GCF_000412655.1 Myotis brandtii
CGTGCGGCTGGCCACGCGAGCCTCACGCCGGGCAGCCCTAGGCCAGCCCTGCCTCCTCCAAAGTCCTGGGCCCAGAGCAGGTGCATAAAGGACGTTGGCACTTTGCACCCCTGCATCTGACGCTTCCCGTGGGCGGAGGGGCTCTCTGCAGCCCCCATGTTCTCACTTGTCTCGCCTCTTTCTCTGGACTCAGAGGACACCTTGACCCAGCTCTGTCTGCTGCCGGGGGAGGCCCCTGCAGCTCTGCCCCCCACTCGCCAGCTTGCCGCCCGGGCAAGGCCCTCTGATGGGTCCCAGGTCCCTCCGCTCACTCCCCAGGGCCCACACTGCCTTCTGTGTCCCCGTTCCTGGAGCCCTGGGCCTCTCCCCAACTTGGGTCCTGGATCAGGCCAAGGCCAGCCCGTTGGTCACTATGCAAAGGCTGCCCAGGAGGCTCCATGGGTGGCCAGGTGGGCACTGACCGGGCCCCCCCAAGACCCTCACCTGCAGGCTGTGACCCCTAAAGAGCAGAATTAACTCCTTCCTCTCTTCCTGCTTGAGCTCTGCCCCACCCACTGCCTGTCAGTGCCTCTCGCCTGGGCCTCAGGCTGCTGGGACCGCCCACTCCAGATCACTCAGTAATAAACTGCCGCTTGCACCGCTGCTGCCGTCCATGGCTCACCGGCCTCACTCCGCTGTCTCAGCCGGGGAGGGGGGTCTCTGGGTCCCCGGCCTTCGCGGAGGGGCGGCTGAGGAGGGTGGGACCAGAGCCCCACAAGGACGCCTTAAGCAGAACCCGGGGGCTTGATGGGGGGCTTCTCTGATGAAAACTGACTCCTGGCACCCAGCTCCCATCCCCTCTGCTCCTCTCTGGCCTGGACTGTGGCTCCTGGTAGGAGTGAGGGTGGATGCCACCTGGCGAGGATGGTCTGGACCTGCTCTTGTCCCCTGGGCAAGCCCTGGCCCTGAAGGTGGCCCCGTTCGCAGTCTTCCTGTCCCCCAGCCCACAGAGTGTCTGTGGCTCCAGGCGTGTGGAGGTGCAGTCCGAGGGGTCAGCTCACCCCGGAAGGTGACGGGGAGGCCCTCGCGTGTTGTAGCTCCAGGTGGAATTGCCAGTTTTATTACAAAGCAGCCCAGCCTCACCGAGGGCCTCGGCCTGGCCCTGCCGCGAGCTGAGGTGTGGGAAGACATGTTGACACAGGCAAACATATAATTCAAACACAGACACGCTCCCAGGTGGAGGCACCCCTACATGTACATTTACATGAAGGCATACACATGCATGCATGCACACACGCATGTATGGGTGTGCACACACAGACACACACACACACACAGGCGCTCAGTCAAGGGTGGAACATAGGAATCAGAGTGGTGGGGACACTCCTCCTCCCGGCCCTGGGCTCCTTGAGAACCGCGAGGCCTCCATGGGGCAGGTGGCTGTGCCAGTGAGAGGCCCTGATGTGCTGGGCGCCCTCGTGCCTGCCTGCCAGCCAGCCCTTGGGCTCCATGCTGCTGCTTCCTGGGCCCGAGGCTTTGCTTGGCCGCCAGGGGGCCCCTGTGGTGCTGGGCAGGCCCCCCTGGGAGGCCGGGAGGGTCCACTGAGCCACAGCCCCCAGGATCAGACTCAGGTCCGGCTGGTTCAGGTGTCAGGAGTCTTGGGGGACCCACACTTGACCTAACTCTTCCGCTGAGACTCCGGCCAGCGCCCCGGGAGGCGTCGCCGACTGGGCCCCTGGGTGTGTGGCGTCAT
>NW_005362885.1:907730-908089 GCF_000412655.1 Myotis brandtii
GCCCTCCGGGGGCTCACCCCTGACTTGGAGGAAGGCCACCGGGAGCTCCCCGCTGACAGCTTGAAGGAAGACTCTCTAGGAAAGACAGACCCGTCACGTCACACCCGCTCTGAGGTGCCCAGGCCGTGAACCCTGACCCCAGCCCTCCCCACTCACCGGCAGGGCCGGGGGCATCGAGAGGAGCAGGGCAGCCGGTGGGTCTCCAGTTTCCTGTAGAGGCCGTAGAAGCAGTGGCCTGGGGGCGGGGTCGCAGGGGAATCCGTTAGGGGAGACCCAGGGGTGGCGCGGAGGTGTGCGGGTTGACAGGTCTGCTGTGTGCGGCCCAGCGCAGGTGAGCGGGGCGGGGCCATGGGCGGGGC
>NW_005362885.1:909530-910510 GCF_000412655.1 Myotis brandtii
CCACTTTGTTCTGGCTGCCCGGGCCACTCAGCCGCTCCAGGCGGACCCTACGGTCCAGCTGGAAGGCGGGCTCTGGGCCCGGGTCCTCCAACGGGGGGACGGCCCTGCTCGTGCTGAGGTTGAATCGATAGAGGGCGTAGATGTTCTCCTGGGCAAACGCGTCCAGAGCCTGCAGGTGTCTGCGCACCAGGCTGGGCCTGAGAGAGGGGGGAGCCGGGTCAGTCACCCCCAGGCCCCCCACCTGAGTCCCAGGGCATCGCTGGGGCCAGCCTCTCGGCCCCGAGTCAGCAGACAGCAGCCCCTTCCCGTGTTGGGATGCCCAGACTGGAGACCCCTCCCAGCTCCCCTCATGCTCCCTGGCTGCCCGGCCCCAGGTGCCTGCCAGGTGGCACGGACCCACCCCCGCGGCAGGTCTGAGAGGTCCTGGCTGCACACAGGGTGGGCGAGGTGGAGTCATCAGTAACCCAAGCACCCGCCTGGCCAGTGTGGCTCAGTAGTTGAGCGTCAACCCAGGAACCAAGAGGTCCCAGGTTCGATTCCCTGTCAGGGCACATGCCCCGGTTGTGGGCTGAATCCCCAGTGTGGGGCGTGCAGGAGGCAGCCAATAGATGACTCTCATCATTGATGTTTCTCTCTCTCTCTCTCTCCCTCTCCCTCTCTCTCTCTCCCTCTCCCTTCCTCTCTGACATCAATAAAAAAAAATTAAGCTCTAGCCAGTGTGGCTCAGTGGATAGAGCGTTGGACTGCAGACCAAAGGGTCCTGGGTTCGATTCTGGTCAAGGGCACTTACCTAAGTTGCAGGCTCCTCCCCAGCCCAGGCCCTGGTCAGGGCACGTGCAGGAGGCAAGCGATCCATGTGTTTCTCTCACATCGGTATTTCTCTCTGTCTCTCCCTCTCTCTCTAAAACTCAATAGAAAAATATCCTTGGGTGAGGATTAACAAAAAATAAAAAAAATATTAAAAAAATAATAACCGAGGC
>NW_005362885.1:910845-911151 GCF_000412655.1 Myotis brandtii
ACCAAAGGACGGACGGGAAGAGCTTCCCCTCGGAGTGCATGGAGACCGTCATGATGACGGGATAGCGCCAGTACTGCTCGAAGAGGAGCCCGAACTGCCAGTAGAGCGCGCCCAGCGCACCCAGGAACAGCAGCCCCCAGGACGCCGTCTTGAGGCGGTTCTGGCTGGAGCAGATGAGGCGGATGGTGCCGTGCACCGTGGTGTTGGCGCAGAAGAAGGTGAACAGCTCCCTGAAGGAGCCGGGCA
Source organism: Myotis brandtii (assembly GCF_000412655.1). Lineage (NCBI taxonomy): Eukaryota > Metazoa > Chordata > Mammalia > Chiroptera > Vespertilionidae > Myotis > Myotis brandtii. Next base: position 911,092 of record NW_005362885.1, read on the forward strand.
GCTCCACCAGCGGCTCCTCGGGCCCCTCCTCCATGGGGGGCGGTGGCGGGGCCTGGGAGC
>NW_005362885.1:912709-924608 GCF_000412655.1 Myotis brandtii
CGCGTGTGCATGCATGTGGGTTCAGGGTCACACGTGGGACACCCCCCTCCACTTCAGGCTGGGGAGACCCCAGGACACGCTGCCCAATGGCCCCACGTCAGGTACCTGTGCAGGTGCCTCCATTCTCCCGGGGTAGGTGGCCGGACCGCGGCAGCTCCGGCAGGTGACGGAGGGATGTGGCCCAACACCGGCTGGGCTGCCTCCTATTTATAACAGGCTGCATGGGGAGGTGCTGGGGAGGGGCCAGCTGCCGGGGGCAGCCCTGCCTGCTCTGGACACGGAAGGGGAAGCCTTCGGGGACAGAGGTGGGGTCCCTCCCCTGGGCGAGTGCCTGGCCCTGACCCCAGCTGGGAGTGAGGAGGTTGTTCAGGTTTCTGGGCCTTCATTGGCGTGGGACCCCCTTGGATGCCGGATCTGCACCCCGCTGAGCAGAGCTGTTGGTCCTTAAGGTCAGATCTCCCTGAGGCGAGACACCTGCTCTTCCTGCTCCTGCGGACCCTGTGTGTCCCGGCCCCTCAACTCCCCGCCTTCTCCTCTTGCCAGGCCGGCCCGGCTCACTCTGCCAGGTCTGAGCACAGGTGTTTGTGGCTAAGGGCTGCTGGGCAGGGGCCTCTGTTCCCGGAATCCAGGTGTCCCCCAGGGCCAGCCAGCCAGCCGCTGGGACGGGCCCTAATTATGGGACCACCTGGGGCCTGGGTGTGGAGATGGCGCTGGTGTCCCAAGGCACCTGGCTCAGCCTCCCCGTCCGACACTGAGGCCACCACTGAACACACCACCCACTGCGGTGCCACACCAGACGCTAAGGCCATACCCCATACACTGAGACTACACGCCATGTGCACTGACATGCCGTTACCCATGAAGGGGACATGCCATGTCATGGCCACACACATGCTAAGACCACACACCACATGCTAACAGCACACACCACATTCATGGCCCAAATGACACCGTCTCTGAGACTGAAATCCTCGGCCCAAGTGTGGACGTGTGAGGCCAGATGGGGTGCTGCAGGTAGGACGACCCAATGCCCCACCCGCAGGGGGACCCACCATCTGTGCTCCCACTGGGGGACCCAACACGACCCCAGCATGACCCAGAGGCCTCACCGTCCCAGATGACCAGAACTGCAGCCTGGGCCCAGGTTTGAGGGGTCAGCTCAGGCCCTACTGCTCCCTCCTCCCCAGGGCAGGCCCTGGGTCCCTGGCACCCCACCCCCATCAGTGCTGAGGCCTGACAGGCCGTGCTGGGGCCCTTGGCTCTGGGGAGGGGGGAGGTCACCGGCCTCATGGCTTTGGAAGGCGGTGGATGCTACCGGTGATGCCTGGGAGAGGGAAGTCGGGCTGGGGGCAGGGCTGGCCCTGGACTCACGGGGTGTGGGTGCGAATCATGACTGTGTCACTGTGATCTTTCCCGAATTACTCAGCCTCTCGGAGCCCATTTCCTCTCTACATGGAGGTGCCTCTCCCTGTGCAGAGGGGAACCCCCAGCCTCTCCAGAAGGAAAGAGGTGCAGGGAGAGGAGGTGAGCGAGCTGATTCCCACGGCTGAGGGATGACGAACAGTCCCGGTTCTGCCCAGGGCTCAGGCCAGCCCTGCAGCAGCCGCTCAGGTCCTGCCTCAGGGTCCCTGGATGCACCAGATTCAGGTGAGCTGCCCGCCCGCCCACCCTCTGCCCATGGACAGGGCTGGGCCCATCGGTGCTTGGTGTCCACCATCCATTGTCCTGTGGTCAGTCAGCCTGCCCGAGAGCCATGTGGCCCTGCACAGCGATGGCCCCTCTGGATCCGTCCCAGCCGACGACTACCTTCTGCCTCACAGTCAGGATGCAGCATCTTCCCAGGCACAACCCGTGGGGGGACACCCCACCCCCCACATGGTCCTCTCCTGGCTGCCCCTTGAGGGGGTGCGGTGGGCAGTGTGCTGGCCTACCTCGCCACCCAGCCCACACCTTGTCCAGGCACCAACCTTCCCCCTGCCACCTGTCTGCCACCCTCCTGCCCCTCTGAACATCCCCCATGGTGGCGAGGGTGCCCTGCGTCTGGGACTCCCCTCCCCTCGACCCACTCACTGGGGTGGCCCAGCTCTGCCTCCCCTCCCCCAGGGCCAGGGAGGGGACCGTGGGAGCGGAAGCGAGCCTCAGCGCCTGTCCACGGGTGCATAATGACCCTATTCATGGGCCGGGTGGAAACTTCGGTCGGGGAAACAGTGGAAGTATTTTTATGAGAACAGCTCTCCCCATGGGCAGGGGCTGGGCAGACGTGCCCACAGCGGACCCCACCTGGCACAGGTTCCGGCAGGGGCCAGACGCGGGCACCCAGGAACTGACTCTCAGGGGCCGTGGGCCGGTTTGAGGCACGGATGGGCCAGGGTCCTCCAACGCCCGGTCCTTCTCTGTTAAGTGGGCAGAAGAATTGGGCCCCAGCCGACTGGGAGGAGCCTTTTTTTTTTTTCGAACCTGGGACCCTTGAGTCCGCAGGCCGACGCTCTATCCACTGAGCCAAACCAGTTAGAGCAAGATTTTAATACGTTTTTATTGATTTTTAGAGAGAGAGGAAGGGAGAGGGATAGACATCGATTAGAAACATCACGCGCAACCCGGGCCCGGGCCCTCACCTGGAATCGAACAGCGACCTCTGGGCGCCTAGGTCGGCGCTCAACCACTGAGCCACACTGGCCGGGAGCAATCCCGGTGGCGACCGGAGAGACCTCCCTCCCAGTCCTGGGCGCGCAGGTCACGTGCCTGTTCGGCTGTCAGGCCAAGGTCTCATGCCACGCTGTCACCTGAGCTGCGTGGACGCGGGCGGGAGGGATGTCCCGGGAGCAGAGCAGGTGAACAGATGCTGGACAGTCCGTCCAGCGAGACTGAGGGACTCGCGTCCTGCAGGTGGTTGCCTGCCTTCAGCTTTTGGCTGTGCTCCTGAGCAACCCGTACTGGGTCGGTCTCTCTCTCTCTCTCTCTCTCTCTCTCTCTCTCTCTCAGAGCGAGAGGCCCAGGCAGCGTGGCTCGGGTTGAGCGTGGACCCAAGAACCTGGAGGTCACGGTCCGATGCCCGGTCGGGGCACACGCCTGGTTTGCGTGCAGGAGGCAGCCCATCAGCGATTCTCTCTCGTCATTGATGTTTCTATTTCTCTCCCTTCCTCTCTGTCTCTTTTTTAAAATATATTTTTATTGATTTCAGAGATTTCCTTCCTTGTAACACACCTGACGTGCGCTGTCTGGGGACTTGGTTGTGTGGGAGCCTGAGACGGGCCAGGGTGTGGGAGGTGCTGCGCCTGTTCGGAGGGGACAGTGCGTAGTTCTGTGCACACAGCGTGCGGCCTCAGGGCGAACGGGAAGGGAACCGAGCAGAGGAGACGTCTCCCGGCAGCCCCTGGAGGGTCCTGGGAGCCCTGTCTGCGAGCGGCAAACGGGAGCCCTTCCTTGTGCCAGCTGAGCAGTTGGGTCATAAACGTGACCTGGAAGCTCACGGCTGTGGAAGACACTGGTGCCTGGGCAGGCGTGGCCAGTTGTGCCTGGTGGCCGCCTGTTAACCTGCACGAGTGTCCGGCGCGGCCCCTCCCCGGGTGCAGGCCCGGCTGCACTGGAGCCACCGTGCGTAGTTCTGTGCACACACAGTGCGGCCTCAGGGCGAACGGGAAGGGAACCGAGCAGACCCTGTGGGGGCTGTGCTTGGTGCCAGGTGCTGGCCCAGGTGAGCCACCTGGCCCCTGGGCATCTCCGGGCAGAAGCTTGGGAGCAGCGCTGTGTGGGCAGCGCCGCCTTCCAGGCTGGTCTGTGGCTGCGCCTGGCACACAGCTGTCTGCTGGGGCCTGGCGGGCACCTGTGTCGTATGGAGCTGGGCCGGGGGAGGTCAGTGAAGGAGAGAGAGTGGAGGCGTTGGACTAGGAAACCAGGGAGGCTTTTGAGGGACTGGGCTTTCGAGCTGCACTGGGCAGGGCCAAGGTGAGTTTCTGCCAGGAGACGGGCTCCCGGGCAGCCGTGTGCTCATCAGAGGGGTTTGGACTCGAGGCGGTTCCGCGGCCTTGCAAGTTGGGGGCTGGGAGGCTGGCTGGTGCTGCTTTTAGAAGGGCTGGCGGGCAGGGGAGGGGTGGCCTGGCGCTTACCTGCTTGGCTGTGGGGGGTCCTCAAGGGCTGTGGTCAGAACTGCGGTGACCAAGTTCGCCTGCCTTAGTGTCCAGGAAGGACTGGAGGCCAGGGTGAGTTGGGGGGGAAAGGGGAAGGGACCTCAGGCAGCAGCAGGGGTGGGTGATGGTGCGTGCAGAGGACCCCTGGGGGCGCCCTGCTGGAGGCCCTGGGTGCGGGGCGAGCACACCAAGCTGGTTGTGGTCTGTGGGGCTGGTGCTCTGGGGAGGGTTCGAGCTCTGATGAGGTGATGCGGAAGCGGAGGCAGGAGGGAGGGAAGGAGCAAGCCCATGGCTGACCCTAGGGAACACATGTGCGGAGGCTGGAGGCTGGAAGGGCAGGCGTGGTGGGGGTGGGTGACCTCAGGTTTGTAGGGACGGGGAGGTTTGGTGGGGAGAGAGCCCGGCCACCGCTGTCCGGTGCTGTGGCAGATGAGTTGGAACACCGGGTGGCAGAGGCGGTGGAGTGGGGTAAGCGGGAAGGCAGGCTCCTCCTCCGCTGCCCACATCCACTCTGCCACCCCGAGGCCGGTGCTCCCTCCTTCCTGCCCCGCACACCCTGTGTCCCTGCTGTCGGTCACACTCTGGACCAGCGGCTTTCACACTTCATTTTTAGCAGCATGACTTTCTGCCTTTCCACTGACGTTATGAGAAACTCTAGTAGGTGAAGCAGTTGGGTTGGAGCTGTTCTGGTGCCTGTGAGCGTGGGGCGCCCTGTCTCCCCATCTCTGGGGCACAGCTGTGGTGTCCCAGGGCTCCCTGCCCCAGGCCATCTCTTCTCTTGAGTGACTGCTTCCCTCCTGGTCCCCAGCCTTTGGTGCTGCCCTGCACGTCCCGCCTCTCCCATGCCGTCCTGTCTGTCCCACGCTGCCCCGTCCATCCTGACACACCTTAACGCTTGGGCCTGAGACCCTCTGGAGCGTGCTTGGAGGCCTGGCCTTGCCTCCCTGGCAGCCTTGTTCGCCACCATCTCTGCTCCTGACGCCGTGACCCGGCGCCGTCCTGGGCACAGTGCTTCCTCAGGCCTCTGCTCTGCCCAGCACATGCATCTGAGTCTTTCACGGGTCCTGTCTCTCCAGAACCACAGAGGCTCGTTGCTCCTCTGTTGCCCGTGCTGGGGGTGCTAAGGGGGGTTTTGCAGGGGCTGGTGGGTGCGTCCTGAGTGCTGTGTCGTCATGGAGCACAGAGCTGAGTGATGTGTGCAGTGACCCGGGTCCGGTCCGGCTTCAGACACCCACCCATGGCTGCTTGGAATTAGAGCATCTGAGGTTGCTAAGTGAACGTTGTGGCCGGGCAGGTGGAACGGGGGACTGTGTGGCCCACGGTGTTGGGGTGGGTGAGTCGGGACAGCTGCAGCCTTGGAGCTGGGGCCGCGTGAGATGTGCACGAGTGGTGGCTGCTGGGCTCTGGGCAGTGGCACCGTGGGCTGTGTCCTTGTCCCAGGTGAAGACACGTGTTTACTTTCCACAGATGAGCAGCAACAGCAATAAGAGAGCTCCAACCACAGCCACCCAGCGACTGAAACAGGACTACCTTCGGATCAAGAAAGACCCCGTGCCTTACATCTGTGCCGAGCCCCTCCCCTCCAATATTCTGGAATGGTAAGGCCTGCGTGGTCCGTCACCCTCCCTGGCGCACCAGGTTCCCGCCGTGGGTGGGGGGCTTGGGACTCCACCCGGAGCTCGGAAAGGGGCTCCTGCGCCCATTGGGAGGCCTGCAGACACTCCTTGTGGCGGCAGCTGGGACACAGCGGGTTGTCCTGGACCCCTGCCGCGGGGGTTAGAAAGGGTCCTCCCGGGAGAGGACTGCGTCTGGGAGCCCACGGGGCTCTGGCGTAACCCACAGCTGCTGGGGGAGCTCCTCTCTCGTGTCTCCTCTGCCCTGTGCTCCTGGCTGTGGAGGAGCCTGCTCTGCCCAGGGGAGCGGGACAGAGGGGCGGGCCCTGCACTGGCCTGCAGGTGCCGTGGGCTGTGCCTCTGCACACGCCTTCCTCGTGTGAAAGTGGGTCAGGAGGCTGCACGCCTCTACGAAAGGCTGCCCTTCGCAGGGTGGCTGGGGATTTTGAGAAATGAGGTGTAGGGCTAAATACTAAGAAGCATTTTCTCTTTGTTTGAAGAGTATTTTACATTTTAATCTTAAAAAGGAACTAAATTTTTTTTTAAAAAATCCAGAGGAAAGAGATTTAACTAAGTTAAAAACAAGTATTTTCCAACTGGGCGGTTTGTAAAGTTAGTGATTTCAGAGAGAAAGGGAGCGGGAGAAAGAGATAGAAACATCAATGATGAGAGAGAATCATTGATCTGCTGCCTCTTGCACACCCCCCACTGGGGATCGAGCCCGCAACCCGGGCATGTGCCCATGACCGGAGTCGAACCCGGAACCCTTCAGTCCACAAGCCGACACTCTATCCACTGAGACACACCGGCCAAGGCCCAACTGGGCACTTTGGCTCAGTGGTTAGACTGTTGCCTGTGGACTGAAGGGTTGTGGGTTCGGTTCCTGGTCAAGGGCTTTACCTTGGTTGCAGGTTCAATCCCTGGCCCATGCAGGAGGCAACCAGTCGATATGTCTCTCTTGCATCCATGTTTCTCTCTTTTTCTCTTCCCTTCTCCCTCCCTTTCACTCTCTCTGAAAATCAGTGGGGAAAATATCCTTGGGTGAGGATTAAAGAAAAAAAAGTATTTTCCAGATGGGACAGGTGTCCGGGGATCTGGGCCCACCTTCCTTGGCTTACAGATGAGGGGGCGCTGGCAGGTGGGGTGGAGGGTTCTCAGGGTGATGGCCTCAGCGTGAGTGGGGTGGCAGTGTCCCAGCAGGGCTCTCCCTGCCCCCAAATAATGGCAAAAAACAAGTGTGGCCCCCAGGACACAGCAGATGCAGGGACCCCTCCCCCCATTGAGTCAGGGTCCCCAGATTCAATCATTTGCTAAGAGGACCCACTGTTACGGTTTATTACAGTGAAAAAGCACAGGGCAGAGTCCATAGGAGACCAGGCACAGCTTCCTGTCCCCGTGGACTCATGGACACTCTCCACCCGGGAGCCCGTTAGAGACCCCGTGCCCAGTGTTTCCAGCTGGGGGGTCTCATGGGCACCTCTGCCTGGCACCCCCAGAGTCCCAGGCTGCAGGCCTCGCTCAGCTTATCCCGCCCCAGGCGTGGGAAGACCGCAGTGGTGGCCCCTCGGCAGACAACAGCAGCACTTCCTGGATGAGGCCTGTCCGTCCTCTGAGCTGGTGCTGCCCTGGCCTCCCTGCACCCAGTGCTGCCCTGGCCTCCCTGCACCCAGTGCTGTGGGCTCTCCCAGAACCCAGTGCTGTGGGCTCTCCCTGCACTTGCTTCTCTCTCTCCCTGTGCTCAGCTTGGCCAGGAACTGGAGCAGCGACAAATTAAGACCACACTCCTGGACGTGTCATGTTTAGCTTTGAGGGCTTTTCCGGGTCTGCTGACGTGGGATCACAGTGTGAGTGTGTGTGTGTGTGTGTGTGTGTGTGTGTGTGTGAGTGTGAGTGTGTGTGTGTGTGATATCATATCAGCCAGGAGATAGCAGGTGTCTGATGGTGGTGGTGACAGGCTGTGTGTGGAGGTGGGAGGAGGTGGCTGGAGGCAGGTCTCTGCTCTGGTGTTTCTGCTTATCTCACCTCCACTTTCCCCTTCGTGCTTCTCTGCTGTCTGAGCGTCTTCAGTCCAAACCCCTCTGGTGTGAGCTGAAGCCTCCCCATGGGTGTGGGGAGTGGACGTGTGCGCAGCCCGGGCTCCAGGTGCAGGCGGTGGTGACGGCAGGGCTGTCCCGTGGCTTCTGCTCGAGGCAGCTCCTCTGCGATGTAGTCTGGTTCTCGGGGCACGTGGGCCCTGAGCAGAGCCGGCTCCTGAGCGGCTGTCCCGTCTCGCCTTCTGCGGGGATGTCGGCACCCGAGGAACACGGACCTTCAGTGGTGCTCACGGAGGCTGGAAATTACGTTTTTAAAAGTGTCCGTTGACGTTAATGGTCAGAGAGGATTGATCTCACGTTGTATTGTGGAGGCCAAGTGGTTTGTGGAAACCTAGAAGGTGGGTGACTGAGGGCCGGCTGCCCCAGAGCTGGGGCCTCGCAGGGCCTCCCTGGTCGGCCCCTGACCTTCAGTGTCACTGATGGGTTGCCTGTGGGTGTCTGGCTTGGTGGCCCTGCAAACCCTGGCCTTGGAGTGACTCAGATGGGGGGGAGTTGGGCACCCCAAAGCAGCTAATTTTCTCTCTCCCTCAGGCACTATGTGGTCCGAGGCCCTGAGATGACTCCTTACGAAGGTAGGTCGAGCCGCTGCTGGAGCTCGGGAAGGGGAGTGGGGTTTTGTGCAGCTCTTGCTGCCAGTGCCCTTTCCTGTAAACGGCCCTCTTTCCACGTGGGACTCGTTGGGAGCTCATGCTCGTGTTTCTCCGGGTCCTGGGGCGTTTGCTCAGAGTGGTTTTGTGCGTGTCTCAGGGACCATGTCCCAGGGGCCGTCCGTCTGACCGTGGTGGGTGGTGCCCACGCTCCGGGGTCAGCGGGGTCAGGGCCGGGTGAACAGCTTGCCTGGTTCTCTTGCTGTTTCTGAGGGAGCTGTTGTCAAGGGGAAGACAGGTGTATTGGCCGCTCTCTCTGGCCAGTCCTGGGGCTCAGGGGTGGCCCCTTGTGTGGACAGGGCACTGAGGCGTAGGGAGGCCCTGGGACCTGCCTGGTCAGCAGGGCCTGCCTCTCTCCTGGCTCCTGATGCCATCAGGGTGCCGGTGTCACTTACAGCGCAGACCTTGGAGCTGTCGGCCGTGTGTGGGAGCATCAGCCTGGGTCTAGGGCACGGCTGTGCACAGGTGGGCAGAGCTTTCGCTTTCTCACCGTTAGGTCTTGGCTGGAGCACTGTGTGGGGTTTGTATAAGATTCCACTCGAGAAGAGTGCTGTAGAGAAGGTCTGAGCATGCTGGCGTCAGGCGTTTGTATAAGATTCCACTCGAGAAGAGTTGTGCTGTAGAGAAGGTCTGAGCATGCTGGCGTCAGGCGTGGGCAGCTGAGCGGGAGGGAGGCTCTCTACGGCCCAGGGTCCCCTTCTGGGAGGGTTTGCCCAGGAAACGTGTCCAGAAGCAGACCTGTGGGGTGGGCGTGTTACTGGGGTTACGTGGGGGACATCCCAGTGCCCAGCAGCGGTGCGGGCTCACTGATGGCCTGCCAGGTGGGGTTCCTAGAACTCTGGAAAGATGGGCTTCGGAGCAGTGCCAGGCCGCGTGAAGATGCTGATTAAACCCATGTGTGTTTTTAATGAGCTTGGCTAGAATGAGCTGCCAATCCCCTCAGCTCAGCTCAGCTCAGCACAGGGCTGCCCTCTGCTGACTGCTCTCAGTAGGGTCTCCATGGGACCAGCGAGTTGCTGCCTCAGTCCGTCCGTCCGTCCGGGAGGGACAGCTGTCTGGGCTCTGAGTCGGGACTTTGTGGCCCCTGAGGGGGTGACTGTCCTTCCCTTGCTCCTCCTCTGGCTCCTGGGCGTCTGACCGTGCTCCCCGTCTCCCGTGCTCCTCTCCCATGTCTACGCCGTCCCTGTCTCGGGCCCCACTGTCCTGCTCTCTCTGGGCACAGCCAGCCCTGCGGTCGACACCTGTGTGCCCGTTGCTGGCGCTGCCACAGAATCTCCGGGTTGGTCTGCAGACCTCACCCCTCCCGTCAAACCCAGACATACAAGCTTTTTCTCAAGTTTTTACTCTGAAACTTATATGGAAGGCAAAGGACCTTGAGGGTAGATAGCTCACAATTTTAAAAAGAATAAAGTGGGAGGAGCCCCTCTGCCCGATGACTTGTGTCTGGAGGGAGAGGCGTGGGGACAGGCTTGGGTGGGGCCGCAGGAGTCTGTGAGTCGATGGCCCACGGACTGTTGACCGAGTTGCAAAGGGAGTCGAAGCTGCCCCCACAGTCTCCCTCCCATTGTGGCTTGGTCGCCCTCGACACTGGAATGCAGGGTGCAAGCTGCTGGCACGGGCACCCTGCTTGCCCCTTCCCGCCTGGAGGACCCTCTCGGGCTCCCCTCAGCCCAGGCTCTCCCGAGCTCCCTCTGTGGTGTGGAGTGTGTGTGGAGGCTCAGGGGTTACCGTCTGCGTCTGGCAGTGGGCTGTCCCCTCCCTGCGCGGCTGCACGGCGCTGGAGCCGCCCGAGCCCTGGCCTCTGAGGACAGCGGTGTGGCCAGCTCTCACTGGGGGTTCTCAGGGCCCTGGGCTGCTCTGGTCTCTCCGTGGGCGAGGGGGTGGGCGATGGGGGAGGAGCTGGGCCGGTGTGTGTGCTTAGAGGTCAGTGTTCTTGGCAGGTTCCTCGCAGCAAGGCAGGCCCCTCACGCCCTCCACTGCGCTCACAGGGCGCTGTCCTCGCCGTTCAGGTCGCTTCCCGAGGGGGGACAGGGCCTTCCTAGTGGGTGTGAGTGCTGAGTGCCGTGTCGAGCGCTGCCTTGTGGGCGGGCGTGTCTGCCTGTGGAGCTGGCCCCACAGATGGCCCTCGGGAGGGAAGGACAGTCGCGTGAGGCGGCCGGGGCACTGCAGCCAGACAGGGCGGTGCAGGCCTGACCCAAGCCTGGCCTTGGGGCAGAGCCCTTAGCTGTTTGGGATGGCGTGTGCCAGGCCTTGGGGCGGGACCGTGCCTGGGTGTGAGGACAGGCAACGCCCCTCACCGCAGTGAACGTGCATGTGCACACGCGCACACACCCCCGGTCTGGGTGGGCCCAGGCTCTGCATTTCCAACAGGCTCTTAGACAGGGCGCCAGACAGGGCACTGCAGCCAGACAGGGCACTGCAGCCAGACAGGGCGGTGGGCGTGTGCAGGCCTTGGGGCGGGACCGTGCCTGGGTGTGAGGACAGGCAGCGCTCCTCACACCGCAGTGAACGTGCACGTGCACACGCGCACACACCCCCGGTCTGGGTGGGCCCAGGCTCTGCATTTCCAACAGGCTCTTGGGGGCTGCCCTAGAGTGAGGGTGAGGCCTCGGGGGGATGGACGGGTGGACCTCGAGCTGCGTGGGGGGGTGGAGGCGGTGAGGCCAGCCAAGTGCCGGCTCTGGACCCGCTGGAGGGGGGCTGGCAGGGTTTGCTGACAGAGTGGGAGTGGTAGGGGCAGGGGACCCAGATTTTAGTCTGAACAGCTGAGAGATGGGGTTGCTGTTTGAGGAAAGGAGCAGAAGTCTGTCTGGGACCTTTCTGGGGTTTGGAGAGGGGTCCAGGGTCCAGGCAGAGGTGCCAGTTGGAGGGAGAGCTGTCATGTCTCCCCGTGTCACGTGAGTCAGGTGAGGCCCCAGGAGTGCGGGTCGGGAGAGCACCAGAGAGCTGGGCGCTGCACCTCGGGCGAGGAGAGGAGGGGGGCCTGTGGGGGGGGCTCGAGGAGGCAGGGTCAGGCGTGGTCTCACCCCGTGCTGTGGGGAGGCCGGGTGACCTCGACGCCAGGTCTTGGGGGGGCCATGATGGAATGTGATCTGGGGAGATGGCAGCCTGGACATGCTCCCAGGGACAAGATGGGGGCAGGTGGCCTGAATTGGACGGTGTGGGGGTCAGAGTTTGTTTTCTGTTGTTGTTCAGGTGGAAGGGAGGGTGGGCTTGCCTGCTGCAGAGTGCAGTTTGGTGGAGGAGGAACGGGTGGGTGGGGAGGGGACTGGAGAGGTGACCTCAGCAGACACGCTGTGGGTGGGTGCAGGGGGCAAGGGGCATGTGGGAGCCGTGGGGCTGGCCGCCTGTGTTCCAGGGATGGTCAGCAGGTGGGCACCGCTGGGGGCCTGTGAGCAGGTGGGTGGGGTGGGTGCAGG
>NW_005362885.1:924694-929331 GCF_000412655.1 Myotis brandtii
CTTTCTCTGTTTCTATGCAGGTGGCTATTACCATGGAAAACTAATTTTTCCCAGAGAATTTCCCTTTAAACCTCCTAGTATTTATATGATAACCCCCAATGGGAGATTTAAGTGCAATACGAGGTAAGGCGCTCTGCCCTGCCCTGCCCTGCTGCGGAGGCGCGACCGCGGCCGTGGCGAGCGCTCTGTTGAGGGCCCTGTTTTGCAGGCTGTGTCTCTCCATCACGGACTTCCACCCAGACACCTGGAACCCGGCCTGGTCCGTCTCCACCATCCTGACGGGGCTGCTGAGCTTCATGGTGGAGAAGGGCTCCAGCCTGGGCAGCACAGGGACGTCGGACTTCATGAAAAGATAACTGGCAGCACGGTTTAGCAAAATCGTTTGTGAATTATCTCCTGAAATTGTGAGAGAAATGAAACAAAAACAGAAGGCACGAGACCCCAGTGTGTGCTCTCACCAGCCTGGTTCCTGACTGGAGACACAACATGGTCACCACACCTGGTGGGGGCTCCGCCCATGTCCCTGCTCCCCAAGCTCCGTGGACCCTGGGCCCTGGAGTCCCCTGTTCTCGGCCGAGCTTCCTGCAGACCCTGGGGGTGTCGCATGCAGTCACAGCGCCTACGCGTCTTGTTGACGGTTTTTTTGTTTTGTTTTCTAAATGTATTTTTATTGATTTCAGAGAAGGAGAGGGAGAGAGAGATAGAAACATCAGTGAGAGAGAACCATTCATTGGCTGCCTCCTGCACGCCCCCTACTGGGGATCGAGCCCGCAACTCGGGCAGGTCGTGCCCTTGACTGGAATCAAACCCGGGACCTTCAGTCCGCAGGCTGATGCTCTATCCACTGAGCAACACCGGCCAGGGCTGTTGCCTGGTTTTTATTTCTCTCTGTCTGGATAAGCCTTCGGACTGTAAATTAGCTGACTGTGGAGAACAGCTTGTCGGGTGTGTCCAGCAACGTGAGGGCAGCAGCCCTTGACTAAAATCACCTGCTTTTGGGATGTTAGAGGATTGAAGTTAACCTTTGGGTTGACATTTCCCTTCTCTTTCTTCCTAGAAAAGACAGCTGGCTGCACAGAGTTTAGTGTTTAACTTAAAAGACAAAGTCTTCTGTGAGTTGTTCCCTGAAGTTGTGGAGGTGAGCGTGGCAGTGGTTGTTAACTTTGCTTCCCTGGGTTCGGGATTCAGTTGTTTCCAGAAAAACCGTGTGCTCCTGCACATCCCAGCTGCAGGCGAGAGCACGAGGGAGCTCACAGCACTGCTTCCGGGGCAGCAGGCCTGCCCCTCAGGCGCCGGGACTGCAGGGATGGGAGAGCAGAGCTGGGGAGCGGCCAGGGGCCCGGGGCCTGGGTGTGGAGCTGGCCAGCTGAGCACCAGCGTGGGGTGCCAGGGTCTTGGGGCCAGGAGTGGGGAGGGCCCTGCGTGAGAGCTGGGAATGCTCCCTGGTCCTGGTGGCCGTGAGCGGAAGGCTGGGCTGCATTCGGCTCAGGCCACAGGGACCAGGTCACTCGGACCTGGCTCAGTCCTGGGCCCTGAGGAGCAGGTTGGGTGATTGTCAAGTCACTGGCCCCCACGTCTGTAACGGGGTGGGCGCCAGGATTGAACCCACAGCCACCACTGTCTCGGTCTCCACGGGGGGCCAGGGCCCTCCTGGCCGACAGGAGCTGGTCTGCTCAGACCCCCTTTGTCTCCTGCTTCTCTCAGGAGATCAAACAGAAGCAAAAAGCACAGGACGAGCTCAGCAGCAGACCCCAGGCGCTGCCCTTACCAGACGTGGTTCCCGACGGGGACACGCACCACGGCCAGCACGGGCTGCAGCTCCTCAACGGGAAAGCAGGCCAACCGGCACCACGGACTCCTGGGCGGCGCCCTGGCGAACTTGTTTGTTATAGTTGGGTTTGCAGCCTTTGCCTACACGGTCAAGTATGTGCTGAGAAGCATAGCACAGGAGTGAGCTGCACGCCGGACAGAGGTGGTCGAGAGCGAGGGACGGCCGAGCCTGACGCTGGCTGGCTGGACGCGCCATCCGCACAGGGCGGACCCGCCCGACGCCTGGGGTTAGCTTTTTAAAAACCATTAAGAGGAAAACAAAAACCAGAGTGAGGGGCTTGGATTGGAGCGTAGACACGAGTCCCGCCCACGCGCCCTGGTCTCGGCTGTGGAGCTCGGGTGGCGGAGGAGGGGCCTCACGCTGTGGTTCTGTACCTCATCTCCTGCATTGTCTTTGGACATGTTTTAGTAAACCTGTTTTTCATTTTATAGATTTGATCACTTAAAATATAAAACTCAATGCCTACGAAGTGCTCTGCGTGCATTCTTGGTCCCTGGGCTCTGACCCACCGGGTGGGGCCGGGCCAGCTGCCCAGAGACAGTCTGCGGCCGGGAGCCGGCTGTGTTCACTCAGAGGAGCCGCAGAGCCTCTCACTGTGACCACAAGGTGTCGCCTTGTACTCGACGCGGCTGGGAACCCAGGGCAGAGCTGCCACCGTCCTGCGGCCTCGGCTGCCTCCCGGCTCCTGGGGCCGCCTCCCAGCTCCTGGTGCCCAGAGCCCTTGCTCTGAACTCCTGGGGTCCGGGTGGCCCAGGAGCCCCTCCCACGCTGTGGGCTCTGCACCTGGGAGCTCCCTCACACTTGGTCCAAACCTTGGGCTGACCCAAAGCTAGGCTCTCCGCCCCCTTCACTGCGGATCCTCCAGGGTACTGGCCCTTGCTGGAAGGTCGCACGGGCACGGGCATCATGGAAGGAAGGGGCAGAGCCTGCGGGCCTTGCCTCAGTTTGGGACTGACGGGCCTGGACCTCCTCCGTCTGCATCTGTGCTGACTGGTTCCCGGGATCCACGGGTGACACAGCCGCCCCAGAACCGCGGGGGACGTGCACTCTCACCTTTGGCTGTTCGATCCGTTTATTTTAAATCGCCCTGTAGTCGGCCGCTGTGTGTGTAACCCACTCTTGTGAAAAGCTCTCGTTGTCTTTGTTCCTAAAGGTTTTGCTGTTGGTGTCTGTGTGGGTGGAAGTGCACCTGCTGGCCTGTGAGTGGGCTGTGGGCATGGCCCTGCGGCTGCAGCAGAGGCCATGTCCTGACAGTGGACGCTGGTGGGAAGGCCACGCTGCTGGACCCGCCCTCCATCCACAGCCGCTCGAGGGCGCGTCGGGGTCAGTGCCTGTTCCACACTCGAGATTCCTGAGGCTCACGGGCGGCGGACTGCCCAGCAGACAGCACTCCTTCCTTTCTGTGAGGCCCTCGGCGGGGTGGGTTGGCCCTGTGCCCCGGTCAGTGGTGCCTCCGGCCCAGCTGTCTGACCCTCAGTGTCCGGCCCTGGGTCTGGTGTGCAGTCCCTGCTGGCGGGCAGTTGCCTGTCCTCAGACTCCTCTTTGGACCTCGTGTCCCCGCCCGTCGGCAGAGCCCAACCTCATCGCACAGCCGTCAGCTCCTCGAGGGAGCAAAGCCTGAAGAACCGAAACTGCATGGAGCTGTGAGGCGTCTTCGTGGGGAGCGAGGCCTTGGAGAAAAGTGCTTCCCGCGTCTCTCCCTGAGGCTGACTCCCTGAGGTCGGTCTGAGGCTGGAGTGACCCCTGCTCCCAGGGACAGGCGGACGGCCTGCTGTGGGGGCTGTGCCTGGGGCTCCTGTCCTCCCCGGGCGTCAGGGTGTCCAGGGTCTGGGCTGAGCTGGGAGCTGGGTGGGTGAGGACACCAGCAGTGGCCTGCGCGTCGCCTGGGGTTGGGGGCAGCTGGTGGCTGTGGCAGGAAGGCCTGGCACCTCGGCAGCTCCCTCTGGCCCTTTTCCAGGTGGCGCCAGTGCTGGGGGCTGGAAGGACCCTCCGCGTGGGGGACAGGCACCCTCAATCCCCAGCTCGAGGGCCCAGCGCCCCCACTGCTGAGCTGGTCTGGCCAACACCCACAGATCAGGGAGGGCTCCCTGCTCCCAGCTTGTGAAGGGCCTGGAGCCAAGAGTTGGACCCAGGGCTCCGGTGGGCGGGGCCTGTTCGAGGCCTGGCCTCTCGCCCCCACCACGTGGCTCCCTGTCCAGCAGCAGAGCCGTCGGCATGGGCTGCTGGTCCAGTACAGGTTCATTGCTAGTCGTACCGCTGACACGCAGGCTCCGAAGGATCGGGCCCCGGGAGGCAGGTGCCCAGCCTCCGGGGAGGGGTCTCCTGGGCCGCCTTTCCTGACCCCGTGCTGGTGCCACCCACATTTGGGGTGCAGCCGGGCGGGGCCCCAGGGCCCTCCTCCATACCCAGGCGTCTGAGCTGGACACGAGGGGGCTGAGGCTTCAGTGGTGCGCTCGGGGGTCACAGAACCTGCGCTGCACCGGGCCGGCGCGGCTCAGTGGTTGAGTGTTGACCTATGAACCAGGAGGTCACGGTTCGATTCCCGGTCAGACACAGGCCCGGGTTGTGGGCTGGATCCCCAGTGTGGGGCGTGTGATTCTCCCCCATCGTGGATCTTATCCCCATATCCCTCTCCCTTCCCCTCTGACGTCAGTAAGAAATAGATTTTAAAAAGAAAAAGGACCCGGCAGTTGTCCAGGTGTGACCACCTCTGTCCCAGCAGGAGGGAGACGGTGCCCCTGGGCAGAGGCTTCGCATCTTCCCGGCAGCTTGCCCCTGGTGTGGCCCGGCCTGGCGCTGACCGTGG
>NW_005362885.1:929424-930568 GCF_000412655.1 Myotis brandtii
GGGTGTGGCCGCTGACCATGGGCCCTGCCTGGCACTGACCGTGGGCGTGGCCGGGCTGGGATCTCTGCTGGGCTGCCTCCCTGGCTCCTGGCAGACGGCTGGAAGTTGAAGAGGGTCCGGGGGGGCCTCTGCTGTCCCCGGGCCCCGTGTGCTCCACCTTCCTCGGGGCTGCACTCAGTGGCTGGGGCCAGCTGGGCTCTGACCATTGGTCTACACCACCTGATGGACGGCTGCCAGTGGGGTCCGGGCTCAGGCTTCCAGCCCCCCTGGCCGCCACTGTGCAGTGACAGCCCCAGGGAGGGCCTGTGACCCTGAACTGGCCCCGGCTTCCTGCCTGCTCCTGGGGTAGTGAGGGAAGGACCCAGGCCCCCTTGTCCTCCCCGCCCCAGGTGCTCAGGTGCAGCTGGGCTGAGGGCTGTGGAGGCGAGGGGCTATTCGGGCAGGTGCTGACCTCCACGGGGCCTGGCCGGGGACTAGTCTCCCGCCTCCCCTGGCTCGAGGCCAAGCTGCTCCTGGGGGAGAGCAGGGTGAGGGCAGACCTTTGGGCAGAAAGGATTGGCTCTGAGCCCCAAGAAGAGGAGGGGCCACTGGTCACACCTTGAGGTCAGCCAGCCCCTCCCTGCTGGAGAAGCAGCACTCAGGGTCATAGGGTCATAGGGCATCAAGGCTGCACAAGGCCAGGGCCGGTGGGTCAGCGCCCTGCTTCCCGGGTCCTGCCTCTCCCTGGGGCACCACCAGGACCCAGCAGGGCCAGAGCACCTCGCAGAGCCTGCCTGAGGGGTCGGAGGAAGGGCCTACCGGGCTGTGAGCTGGGGCGGGGTGTCTCCACCCTGGGCTCCTCGCCCCGCCCTGAAGAGGTGGCTGTGAGGGGCCAGCAACTTAGCTCCGTGGGGGGCAGGGCGGATCCTTGTTAACGGTTCCCAGGGTGAGTCCGCCTCCTGGGAAGGGGGTGCAGGCTGTTTCCAAAGCGCGTGGGAGGGTCTGGGGAGGCGGGAGCCACCGGCGCGTGGTCAGGGGGGTGCCCGACCCGTCCACGCCCAGGGCCGGCTGGGAGCCTGCTGATGGATCACCGTGTGAGCCCTCCCCCTGGAGCCCGCGAGCTGGGGAGGAGGGAGGGTTTATTTGGCGGCGGCGCGGGCAGCGA
>NW_005362885.1:931346-933144 GCF_000412655.1 Myotis brandtii
CCCCCACCCCATGCTCTGCCCGCTGGGCTCTCCGGCCCCTTCCCGTCCGGTAGGGTGGGGCTTCGGGCAGGAGCTGCTGCAGACGAGGAGTTAGGGGACCTGGCCCTCCGCTGGCCTGGGAGGGGTGTGGGGAGGGGAGCGCCTTCCCAGTGGGGCTGAACCAAAGCCCCTGGAAACCCCAGCACCGCCGCTCCAGCCTCCCGCCGCCTCTGGGTGTAATCCAGGTCAGGAGGTGGGGGGCTCCTGGGCTGCCCAAGCTCCTTGGTGGGAACCTGCCCCACCTTTCCCGGTGGAGAGGCCGAGGCTAGCCTGGACCCTGAGCACCTGGGGGTCCTCGCCCTCCCCCTGCTGTTAACCACCCCCCCACACACACACCCCGGCCTCTGGGTGGGATGCTCCGGTGCTTAGCGTCCCTCTGGCCCTGGACTGCCCGAGTCTTTCCCTCAGACCTGAGCCCGCACCTGCTTCAGCCCCAGCCTCTCTGTCTTCAGCTGAGGACCTCTGAGGGGTTTCGGAGCTGACCCCTGGGCCGCGGGTTGGGCTTTGGCCCTCCCCACATGAGGACCCCTGCTCTTCCTGGACCCTTTAGGCTCCTGGGTACCACAGCGCAGCCAGGGTCAGTGGTGGCCAGGGACACAGGCAGAAATCGGGGGACATTTGCGTGTTCTTGGCTTCTCTCTCTTTCCTGGTTGTGGCCCAGGTCGGGGTGGGAGGCGTCCCTCTCCACCTGCCCCTCCCAGCCCCCCAGGACAGGGCCCACCTAAGCCTGGTGAGGAGGCTGTGCTGCCCGGAGCCTGGCGCTTGCTGGGTCTGGCGCTGAGGGCTGACTGTGGACAGATGGGACCTGGGGCCGGACCCCCTGGGGCCCAGATCTGGGGCTTGCTCTGCCTGGGACGGCTCCCGGGGGTGTGGGAGGGGCTGCCCCCCCAGGCCAGCATCTGCTCCACGGCTGCTCACTTCCTGGGCTTCCTGTCTGCGTCCCGCACAGACTTTCTGGGAGACGGAGGCTTTCCCTCCAGCCCACACTCTTCATCGAGCGTGGGCCTCCTTCTCAGACGCAGGCAGGGGTGTCCCGCCTCTCCCACCGGCCTGGGGCTGAGGAGGTGGTTAGAGGGCGGGGCTCAGGCCGCTCTGCACTGCCCCTCCCAGCCCTTCCTCCAAAAGCCGGCAGTGGGGCCTGGGTCCGTCCCCTCCCCAGCTGAGCCGGGTGCCCTGGGTCTCTCAGGAAGACACTGGAAAACGGGCTCCTGTCCTCCGCCCGCCTCGGCCAGGCCCAGCCCCTGTTGGGACACGAGGCTGCCCTGTGTGCGCACGGCGTGCCCTCTGCTGGGGAACAGGGCGGACAGAAGAGGACAGGTCCAAGATGTCCGGACGCCATGCCTGGCTTTCAAAAGGCCCAAGCCCTTCCCTGCCTGAGTCCTGGTCCGAGTCCCCAGGAATGGCCTTCGTTGCTCCCTCGTCCCAAGTACTGCCTGAGGCGGCCTGGGCCTGAGATCCCCGCTCTGCCCTGGGGCAGCAGGGAGGACCCCGTGGGGCCGGGTCAGCACACTAGCCCTGCCATTTGGCCCTTCAGCTGCCCGAGGCCTTGGGGCCCGAGTTCTCAGACGCCCACAGGACGTGGCTGAACTTTGTCCTGCGGCCTGATGACGGGGCCTTGAAGAAACGGTGCCGAGGCCGGGACAAGAAGTCGGTGAGCCTGGGGTCTGAGCCTGGGGCGGGGTAGCTGTGGCTCCCGCTGGGATCCTCACAGTCTCCTGCCTCTCCCAGCGAGGCCTCTCCAGCCCCCCCGGCCCCCCCG
>NW_005362885.1:933817-935906 GCF_000412655.1 Myotis brandtii
GGCCGGCAGCTGGTGGCCGAGGCCTTCCACTGCCGGCTGAAGGGCCCGGTGCAGGTGGACAAGAAGACACTGGTGGAGCTGCAGGGCTTCCAGGCTGTGAGTGTGCGGGGGGTGCCCGGGGTCCCCCAAGCCCCGGGTGTCTCTGGGGACCCTCTGGGGGCAGGATGCTGGGGCGGCCCCCACTTCCACGCAGGGGGGGCCTGGGGGAGTGGCCACCATTGGTCAGGACTGGGACCCGTGTGCCCAGGCCACCCTCCTGCACCAGGCGTGTGAGTGGGGCCCAAGGTGGCCAAGCGGGGCTTGTCTCTCCCTGGGTGCCCTCCGCCCCCGGGACCTGAGGCCAGAGGCCCAGGCAGAGGCACGGCGGTGCCCTTGTCCTGCCCACTTGGGTGTGCTCTGGTTGGGGCTGTGGGTTGCAGGCGCCTCCTCCAGGCCCTGCAGCCAGACGCTCCCCTGCTGTCCCTGCAGCCCACTGCCCAGGGCGCCTTCCTGCGGGGCTCAGGCCTGAGCCTGGCCTCCGGCCGGGCCACCCTGGATGCCGGGGGTCCCAGGAGGCTGGGTGGGTGCCTGAGTGTGGACTGTCCTGCCTGTGGAGAGTGGAGGGGCTCCCCCAGCACGGGACTGAGCCCTGGGGTGGGGTCCAGGCCCTCGGGCCGGCTGTGCCCTCACCCTGGGCCCCGTGTCCAGGTCGCTGGAGGCCATCTCGGGCCTGGAAGGCAGTGGCAGGATCTTCACGGTGCTGGTTCAGGGGCTGCTCCAGCTGCAGGTGAGGTCGGAGGGTGGGCGGTCAGGAGGGGTCCGTGCCTCTGAGCCTCAGCACGTGGATGGACATGGGCCATGTGGCCACTCAGGACCCTGGGACGCCACAAGCCCGGGTGGGAGCTCCCCACGCTCCCCGTGGGTGGGCAGGCCCTGTGGGTGGTGACGTCCACTGTGGGGTGTCTGCAGGCTGGACAGTACGCCTCCGTCTTCGTGGACAATGGCTCGGGGGCGCCCCTCACCGTCCAGAGTGGCTCCAGCTTCTCCGGCCTCCTCCTGGGCACGTGAGGACACGGCCGGCCCCAGGGGAGCTGCGTGGAGAGGCCCCTCGGGGCCATGGGAGCACAGCCCCGGTTACCGCCATCTTCCAGTTCTCGGCCAGCCTGCACATGGGTGAGCGGGGCGGGCCAGCGGGTGTGGGTGGGGCTGGTTCTCCCAGGTGGGCCCTGGCATCGCAGTCCCTGGCCTGGGTCCCATCGCAGAGCTGCCTCCTGCTCCAAACCCGGCTCCCACTGGGGGGCTGGACAGGGCCCTCGGGCCGGCTGTGCCCTCACCCTGGGCCCCGTGTCCAGGTCGCTGGAGGCCATCTCGGGCCTGGAAGGCAGTGGCAGGATCTTCACGGTGCTGGTTCAGGGGCTGCTCCAGCTGCAGGTGAGGTCGGAGGGTGGGCGGTCAGGAGGGGTCCGTGCCTCTGAGCCTCAGCACGTGGGTGGACATGGGCCATGTGGCCACTCAGAGCCCTGGGACGCCACAAGCCCGGGTGGGAGCTCCCCACGCTCCCCGTGGGTGGGCAGGCCCTGTGGGTGGTGACGTCCACTGTGGGGTGTCTGCAGGCTGGACAGTACGCCTCCGTCTTCGTGGACAATGGCTCGGGGGCGCCCCTCACCGTCCAGAGTGGCTCCAGCTTCTCCGGCCTCCTCCTGGGCACGTGAGGACACGGCCGGCCCCAGGGGAGCTGCGTGGAGAGGCCCCTCGGGGCCATGGGAGCTGCCGGTGGCCCATCTGCTCTGCCCTCTGTTAAAAGTGTGGTCACTCAATAAAGAGTCCCCGCCCACTCTGCCGCCTGTGTCCTCGTGGGGATGGGGGGGGGCCTAGGGGGGCGTTGCTTTGGATGGTCTGGCTTAGTGTCCTGCAGTCTGTGGTCCCGCAGCCTCTGCACCTGCTGGGGTCCATCGTACCCGGCGGACAAAGACAGGTGTCCGTCCAGGTCCCCGCTCAGGCCTGCCTGCTGCCTGACACCACCCCTCTGCTCGTCACCCGGGGCTGGCCCAGCCTTGGAGGCAGCCCGCGGGCACCCACAGGGCCTGGGCCCAGATGGGCCCAGCCTGGG
>NW_005362885.1:936276-937475 GCF_000412655.1 Myotis brandtii
CCAGCCTTGGGCACGAGGTGTCCCGGAGCGTGGTGAGCGGGATGGCGGCTGATGCATGTGCCGCGGGTCTGGGAGCAGCGGTGTGGGCCACGCACAGGACTGCACCCCGAGTGGACCTGTGTGGGGGGCTGCCTGCAGGTTGTCTGGCACAGACCAGCGGGCACAGAGCTTCTTGCCACCTTCCCCTTGGTGGCGGCCACACCAGGTGGATGCAACCCCTCCCCACCCCAAAGATGGGGCCAGAACCACCCCAGGTCGGGCAGCCTCGGGTCTTGTGGATTTAGGGCCCTGCCCCCACCCCATTTTGGCTCCAGCAAACCGAGACCAAAGAATGTAAATTGGTCTTGGGATGTCCAGGCCTCTGCAAAGCTGTGGAGATACCATCTCTGGTTGGCACCTGGGCCCTGGGCAGGCAGCTCCACCTGGAGCATGAGGCTGACCCCTGACCCCTCAGGAGACACCCCGGGGGGTGGCAGTGGGGGTGGGGCTCAGCTCCACAGCAGCAAGGCTTGGAGACCCTGGTTCCAGGGCAGAGCAGACAGAGAAGGCATCCTGGTCCTGCAGATGGGGGCAGGGCGGGGGGAGGGCCTGGGCTGGGGTTCTGTCCGTCTGCAGCTCAGGGGGCAGGTGTGGGAGGGGGCAGGCGGAGGCTCGGAGGCTGGAGCCGGACGGCCATTACCCAGCCCCTCCCCCAGCCCCTGCTGGCCTGGCTGGGTAATGAGGCAGTAGAGCCCTGGTGCCGGGCGGGCGCTGGTCTGTGCAGCGCCGGGCTTGGCCACTGACCCGTCCCCACCTCTCTCCCTGGTCCCCCCAGGGTGGCGTCAGGGGCTGGGGGAGTCAGGGGGGGTGTCTCTGCTTCATAGCAACCGTAGGCGCCGGCTGGCCGGAGTAGGGATGTCCTGCAGCCTGGACGGGGCGTGGCGCTGTGGTCCCTGTGAGGAGGGGTGCAGAGGAGGGGCGTGCAGGGGAGGCGGGGGAGTGGGTCCCTGCCCCCACTTCCCATCACAGGGGCTGCGAGCCTGTTTACAGAGGGGCCGCCCTGGGCTGCCAGCTGATGGGGATGCAGCGGGACTCCCCATCCAGACCTGCTATGGGGGCTGTGATGACAGAGATGGAGACCCAGACCCGGAGCCCGGCCAGGCCTGCAGAGAGCGGCAGACAGACGAGAGACGAGAGACGAGGAGACGAGAGACGAGGAG
>NW_005362885.1:937539-938297 GCF_000412655.1 Myotis brandtii
GGCCAGGTCGGGGAGCGGCGTCCTGGCGCCCGACTCCACCTGCCTCTGTCTCGCCTCCATCCCGCCTCCATCCTCGTGGCCCCTAATCGCAGGTCATTACCATGGAGTTGGGACGCCCCTGGAATGTGCTGTCTCCAGCCCCCACAGCTGGGGTGCAGGGCCGAGGGGTGGGGGACCAGGCGGGGTTGTTGCTGCCGTAGGGAGGTCCTGGGGTGTGAACTGGGAGGCCCAGGACTTGGGGTTCGGGCCCCAGGTTCAGACCAGCCTTGAAAGACACAGGCTGGCCCCCCAGTGCAGACAAGGGGTGAGCCCCCAAAGGCCCCACCCTGAGCTGCGCCTCATCATCCAAGTCCCACCGTCTTCCAGGCCCAACCAAACTGCGGTGTTGACAGCTCCCCAGGGCCAGGAGCGGGTCTGGAGCCCCCTAAGGGGCCTGGGCCCGGTGGTCCTGCCCACACAGCCCGAGCAGTGGTCTGACCCGCTGCTGCTGAGGCAGGGGCTTGCTGACCGGCGTCTGCTCTCCCCCCAGCGGCGGGAGGAGCCTGGCTGACCTGGTCGACCCCTCCCAGGGCTCCCTTCCCAGATCCTGTCTGACCTGCCGCCTGCCAGGGGCTGAGGGGCTGCTGCCAGGGGTTCGGGGAGGCCCTTGGCCAGGTGCTCCCCAAACCCTGGTCTTGGGCTGCAGCCAGGCTGCACCTGATCGGCCCTTCCTCGCCCCGAGGCGGCCCTGGGGTGCTGGGAGCAGGGGGTCTGTACTG
>NW_005362885.1:938462-939977 GCF_000412655.1 Myotis brandtii
CCAACTGGGAGAAAGAGGCTGCCCAGCCCCAGCTCCCATGGTCCCCTTGGGCTGTGGCTCGGGGCCCTCACTCACTGACCGGGCTGGGCCAGTGCCCTCTGGGCCCCGAGCTCTGCATGGCCTCAGGGCACTGCCCAGGGTCAATGAGAGGCTGGTTTCCAGCCCCCCAACCTGAGTGGACCCAGGAGCTGTGGTCTCCGAGGCCCGGGGCCTCCCTCAGCCCGGGGTCTCCCTCAGCCCCGGGGTCTCCTGCAGCCCGAGGTCTCCTGCAGCCTGGGGTCTCCCGCAGCCCGGGGTCTCCAAGGCCCGACCCTTGGAGCTGGGCTGAGGATGAGGAGCTGGTCCTGCCCACGTTCGCCCGCGTGCCTGATGGTGCACAGGAGGCTGGCGAGGACGGGGGAGGCTTAGGGACAAAGGGCTTTTGTTCGGGAGTTTGGGGTGCAGCCCCGCTCTCAGGCGGTGACTCACGGGCTCCTCTGGTGCGATAACATCAGTTTCGCAACAGCCAGCGTGTCACACACGCACCTGGGGCTCGACGAGGGCAGCGGGACCCCCGCCTGCGCCCGGGGCCCCTCCAGGCTGCTCTGCCAGAACCGGGTGTAGGAGGGGGTGGCAGTGAGAAAGGCGGGAAGAACAGGCATCAGAGGGCGAAGCAGTGTCTCCAGGGGCAGTTCCCTGGCCTCCACCCCCTGCCCGCAGCCAAGGCCTGGCCCCAGCACGTGCTCCACGCCTTCCGTCCCTCCTCTGGGTCCCCCAGCTCCGGCCACCTGCCCCTCACTTGCTCCCCGTCAGGACCAGGTGGGCAGCTGTGGCAGGGGGTGCAGGGCCCTGGGGGAGAGGGGCCTGGGCTGCCAAGAGCCTCCACCACTGGAAGGAGGGGCCAGGGCTTGGGTCTCCTGTTCCTCGGGTCCCAGGGTGGTCAGGCCCTGGGTCAGCGGAGGTGGAGCTGGACCCGGGCCTCCCTGGGCTCCTGTTTGCAGCTGGGCCACGAGGCTCGGCCACTGCCTGTGGTGTTTGCTCTGGAGGAGGGAGCTGACCACTGTCCGGGCTCCCAGGCCACCCGCTGCGGCTCAGCTGCTCCCCAGCCTCAGCTCACCCAGTGCCATGGCCACTGAGCCCCTGGTGGACCCTGCGGGCTGGGAGCAGGGCCCGGGACCCTGTGCAGGACAAGTACAGGGACCTGGGGCCGGAGCCATAGGGGCACCACCTATTACGTGGGTACAGTGTGTGTGTGGGGGGGGTGTGATCTGCGGAGAGACTAGGCCACCAGCTGCCCTTGCTGGCCCCCTCCCCTCTCTGCCAGCCCCCCAGGGTTCCAGCTACAGAGCCCCATCCCAGGCGGGGGTGGCTCTCACCTCCAGGCTCAAGTGGAGACCCCTCTGTAGAGACCCGTGAAGCTCCCCACTGCCAGGGGCCCCACATTCACTGATGGCCCCGCGCACCCCCCAGTGTCCAGGGGAGGGCAGAAGCCTTCTCGCCCCCCCTAAGCTGCTGCCAAGGCTGGGTCTCTGAAGT
>NW_005362885.1:940501-943676 GCF_000412655.1 Myotis brandtii
GGAGGGGGAGGGAGCTGGAGGGGGGACAGTGGAGAAAGGGTGGGGTTGTGATGAGCACTTTCTGTGGGAGCAGAGCTAAGGGTGTGAGCCCACCCTGGCCCCAAAGAAAGGGGGTGTGGCCACAGGGGCCAGGTGATGGGCAAAGCGACCTATTCCAGCTCCCAGGGCTGCGGGGAGTCCACGTGCAGGGGCTGGGAGGTGACCCCGAGGAGTGGAGCGCCTCAGGGTCTCAGACAAGGAGACTCACTGGGTTTGACTTTGCTCCGAGGCCAGGCCTGGGGGATGGACAGAGGGGCGGCCATGGTGCCAGGACAGGGAGGCCTCTCCCCTGCTGCTCCCTAGACTCACGGGGGGGGAGGGGGAGATGTCAGCGAACCCAGGTGATGGGGGAAGCACCACCCGAGCCCCTCCCCGGCCCCCGGAACCAGGTGCCGGCACGAGCGAGCACATGGACGGACTCGGAACTCCGTTTTCCCTGGGGTCCCCCCCGCCCCGCAACGCGCCTGAACCTGAGTCCCCCTGGAGTCCCTGCTGGAGGCCTGTCTGCCGCGTGCTTTCTGGGCCCCGGACGGCAAGTCATCACACTGTGGACAGAGTGCCCGGCGGCTGGGGCCGAGAGGAGCACTGGCCGCCCCTCGGGCCCTTCAGATCCCGGGCAGTGACCCAGCCAGCGGGGAGCGAGGGCCTGACCTACAGACGTAGGACTGTAGGGGTTGGGCAGTGGCCACAACAGGGCCCCATCCTCCCAGCCCACAGGCTGGACAGGTCTGTGCTGAGCCCGGGGAAGAGGAGAAGGTTGGGCCCGGCCAGGGGCTGCGGGGTCTGAGCCCCAGCAAGCCCCCACACAGCACCCAGAGTTGGGAGGGACTAGGGCTCGAGGCTGGACAGGTCTGTGCTGAGCCCGGGGAAGAGAAGGTTGGGCCCGGCCAGGGGCTGCGGAGTCTGAGCCCCAGCAAGTCCCCACACAGCACCCAGAGTTGGGAGGGACTAGGGCTCTACCTGAGCGAAGAGCCACGACTGCAGGGCCACGGGCCACGGACATCGCCCTCTGCAGTCCCAGGGGCCGGAAGAGGACACCGGGCTCAGCAGGGCCGTGCTCCTGGCCTCTGGGGAGAACCCTCCTGGCCGCTCCCGGCCTCGGGGTGGCAGCCAGGGCCCCATCACAGCTGCGTCCCTCCGCCTCCACCCGTTGTCACACGCTGTCTCCTGTTTTATTAGAATTGGGGATGTGATACCTGTTTTAAAGTTAAACGCTTAACTTTGAGGTAACTGTAGACTCCCACGCAGCTGTGAGAAACGATGCAAGGAGACGGGTGCCCCCTGCCCAGGCCCCCCGAGGGTGGAGTGTGCAAAGCCGAAGGACAATGTCACCCAGGCCGATATTCGGAGGTACCCCCCCCCCCCCCCCCCCCACCACCCCCCCCCCCCCCCCCAGCAACAAGAGGAACGGCAGCGTGGTGATGTTCGGCGGCGTGGATCACTCCTACTACAGGGGCGAGCTGCAGTGGGTGCCGGTGAGCGAGCAGGGCTTCTGGCTGGTCACTGTGGACAGGTAAGCACCCCCCCAGCCCCCGCTGAGGGCCACACCAGTGACAGCCCGCACCTGCAGGCACAGTGCACACGCACACACTCGGACAGACACAGGCACGTATCCCAGGATGGTGGGGTGTGCGAGGCGACCACCCGGGGCACACCGTCGCCTTCTCCAAGAGCACTCGCCGGCCAGACCGCCTGTTTCCTTAAGACAGGATTCGGGAAACCTCATCAGCATTCCAGGGGCTCCGATTCCCGGAACCGGGCGCAACAACAGGCCGAGGGCGAGAAGCACTTGCCCCCTGTGCGGCCGGCCACACGGAGGCCTTAAAAGGAGTCTTTTCAGAAAGAGACAATAGGACTGACTTATGTGTAAACGGAAAAGAGAAATGGGCAGTTTTAAAATTCTTCCGTGTTTAAACACACATGCAGCCACGGGTCTACAGCTCCATCTGTCAAAACAGACTAATCCACGAATTCCAAGTTCTGATAGAAACATCTTCTCAAATAACTTAAAAAACCACCGAGACCACACACTCCCGGCTGAAACTCCCATCTACACAAACGCACAATATTTATAAACACGTCACAGGCAGGCGCTGAGCAGCGTTTACCACACACTCACTGTCGGGAGACACAGACCAGAGCTAATGAACATAAAACGAAGTTCGATCTGGGACTTGCACACGAGTGACACCAACAGACGGAAGACACAAGGGAGGGGACCCACCGCAGCTCTCCAACCGCCACTGGGTTGCAACACGTCTGGCCAGGGCCTGCGGTGGGTCAGTTCACAGCAGTCACGGCTCTCGGGGCAGTGACTTCCGAGGTGGGCGGTGCAGACGGGGGACGCAGGACAGGATGTCGTCCACCCAGAACACGCAGGGCTGTGCCTGCAAGTGCGGGTCAGCTCCAGCCTTTGGCTCCTCACCCCCGACCTGGGTGGGACAGGACAGCAGGAGGACAGGGCAAGGGGGGAGGGATGATGGTCTGCAAGCCCCTGCAGACCCGGGAGGTTCTTCCCGACTCACACCCAAAGCTGGGCATCTTCCCAGTCCAGGCAAATGCTGGCCGGACCCCAGGGGCAGGACGGTTCTACCTGGACACAACGCCTCGCCCTGGCCAGCCCCAGAACAAGAGGCTCTTGAGCAAGACGGTAGGTACAGCCACTGAGGTGTGCGCCCCTGGGTGCAGACTGGACCTGGGGTCTAGGAGCTGTCCGTGCTGCACGGCATCTGCTGGGAAGCCCCACCAGTGACCACACAAACGAGGTCCCCTCGAGTGCTGGACTCATCCCAGACAGCCAGCCCGACCTGTCAGCTCCCCTGGTGCAAGACCAGCGGGGGCTCCCGCGGGACTCCGGCCGAGGTGGCGTTGGTCCCGGCCACCCCTCCACGCCAGCAGCGGCCTCAGGGGATGCCCTCCTTCCTCTGGCAGCACTGAGAGGGCGGCGCGGACCAGTCGTAGACGTAGGAGAGGCGCAGCTGCACCTCCTGCTTGCACAGGCGGCCCTCGCGCGCCAGCGTCTGCTGCTTCTCCAGCATGTCCTCCAGGCTCTGCTTGTGCGTCACCAGGTACTGGTTGCTGCAGCCGCGGGACTTGTACTCGGTGTCGAAGCGCGGGTCGTGCTCGCGCTGCACGT
>NW_005362885.1:945239-945584 GCF_000412655.1 Myotis brandtii
CCGCCCCCCCACGGCGGGCCTGGCTGGTGGGCCTCCGCTCGGGTTACACTCTGGGTCCCGGGCCCTGGGGTGTCCAGGGTGCACTTTGCAGGGCGCAGGTGTAGCTGGAACTCCAGCCTTTACCCCTCGGCCTGGCTGAGTGCCCGCTGGGCGTGGACAGCATGACGGGTGCCCACTGCGTGGACAGCATGACGGGTGCCCACTGCGCGTGGACAGTGGGATGGGTGCTGGGCGTGAAGCTGGAGGACACGGGGTCCCGTGCCTTCGGGACAAACGCGTTCCAGTAACTGGCCCGAGGCTGGTCACACCCAGAGCACCCGGGCAGCCGGCGGCTCGGTGGGCGGG
>NW_005362885.1:945816-946867 GCF_000412655.1 Myotis brandtii
GGCGGGGAGGGCGCAGGCCCCACCGGCCTGGAAAGAGGGACGTCAGGCTGCCCTCGGGGACTCGCTCCCTCGAAGGAATGACTCAGAGAGCGAGACCGGCTGAGGCCGCAGTGGCACTCGGTCCAAGGTGCACACAGAGGCTCAGGCCTCAGGGTGTCGTCAGGAGCAGGTGGCGTAGACAGGAGGCATCCGAGAAGCAAGTGGTGGCGGGGCCAGGCCAGGGGGCAGCCGCTGGCCTTCCGGCCCCCTGTGCCCTCAGGCTGGGGGGGCTCCTTGGTTCCTGAACCCCACGTGACCCCCCTTGGCTGCTGGCAGGACCCAGGCCTGAGGGGAGTGTGCCCAGGGCCACCCCACCCCCACCCCCTGCTCCTCCCTGGGAACCTGTCAGAGGAGGCGGGGCCTCACCGCACCTGGAGGGACCAGCAGGTGTTCGCCAGGTGGACAGGCTGGGAGAGGAGCCGGTAAGGGGCAGGAGGAGTTGGAGTTCCCTTTGGGTGACGTGTGAAGGTCCAGGGGGACTCTGTCCCCGACTTGGGTGTGCCCGTGCGCACTCGTGTGCTTGTGTGTGTGTGTGAGAGAGAACGCATAGGGGTCATCCAGGTGGGAGGTGGGAAGGGGCTGGTGCCCTGCGGGCGGGTTTGGGTGTTTGCTGGCACCAGGCCCTTCCTCACAGAGCCTGGGCGGGGGGCTTCCTTCTCACGGGGACAGGGAGGCCGAGGAGGTCAGGTGTCTTAGCCGGGGTCGCAGAGCTCACAGGTGCTGAGTGGAGATCCGGAGGGAGCTCCCAGGACTGTGGGGTCAGCCTCGATGCCGGGAGGGTTGGCTACGGTGCGGAGTGGGAGGCGGGAGCGAGCACCGTTCCTTGTGTGGCCTAGAGGCCGGCTCTTCAGTCCAGCTCTTGCTGGGGTCTGTCCAGCAGCGGCTCTGCGTCCTCTCTGAGGGCCGTCAGCACTCGCTGGGGCCTGTGGCCGTGGACTGTGGTCTCACTTCCTCGCCTGCCTCTCCTCTCTCCCCAGCTCCTGGCCACACGCGCAGGCCGCCCCGTGGGCCG
>NW_005362885.1:947013-948596 GCF_000412655.1 Myotis brandtii
GCCTGGCTCCTCGCTGCCTCTGGCTCCTGGGCCTCGTCCTTCTGATGGACACGTCTGCCCGGCCTGCCAACCACTCGTCTGCCCGGGACAGAGGCGGCCACAGGGAGGACAACGAGATCCTGCCCCCCGACCACCTGAACGGGGTGAAGCTGGAGATGGACGGGCACCTCAACAAGGACTTCCACCAGGAGGTCTTCCTGGGGAAGGACACGGACGGGTTCGAGGAGGACGCGGAGCCTCGGAAGAGCAGGAGGAAGCTGATGGTCATCTTCTCCAAGTAGGTGCCCGTGGGCGGGGCGCCTTGGGGCGGGGCACCGGCGGCCCTGCTGGTCCTTCCTGACTGCGCGGCGAGGGAGGGGACGTGCTGTGGAGGAAGGCGCCGTGACTGCTCCTGGTTGACAGCTCGGAGAGTTTGCAGGGTCACAGGGGTCGAGCTGAGGATGTGAGCCTGAGCAGCAGGCCCGGCCAGGAGGGGCGAGAGGCCAGAGCGAGAGGCCTGACAGCTGGGAGGGCTGTGGGATGGCCTGGAGCAGGGCCCACCCCACGCGCTCCGTGCACCCCATGCGCCCTGTGCGTGGTGGGGAAAGGTCATGGGAGAGGTCACAGCAGGTCGCAGTCCAGTTAGATGAGGCCTCAGCGACCGGGGGGTGTGGGGAAGGCTTCAGTTTCTGCAGGTGCACAGAGCTGATGGCGAGTGGGCGTGGGAGCTGGTGCTGGGCACGTGTGCCTGGAAACTCCTGTGATAGGGAGTGAGAGGCCTGGCGCTCACCATGCCCTCCACATGCAGGCGGACCAGGCGCAGGGGGTGGCAAGGGTGGAGACGATGGAGGGCATGGGGCCCCGGCCTGCAGACACAGGAGGGGCCGGGCTGGGCCTGCTGAAGGCGGTGGGCAGGTTTGGCTCATTACTGGGAGACTGATGGGGCCCCAGCAGCTGCAGGAGGGTTGGACGCCGCCTGCAGTCCCTGCAGGAGAGGGGGCTGAGGCAGCAGGAGCCGGGCCATCCGTGCGCTGCCCTGGGCATCGAGGGGAAGATTGGGCACTCGGTGCAACGCTGGGGGAGGGCCATGGCCAGACCAGGGCCTTCGAGGTCCAGCGCTCAAGAGGAAGGGGGGGCCAGAGAGGAGCCGGGGCTGACGGGACAGCAGTCACCCCAGTGAGCCTTGCCCGACGGCCCCCTCAGGGATGCGAAGAACAGGCTGACTCAGTTCACTGGACCAGGCGCTCCAGGTCATCTGTCCCTGCCTCGGCCGCAGTGCTGTCTCCAGGGAGCTGGTCTCTCCTGCAGGAGAGGGTGCTGCTGTCCGGGGTGGCTGCCTGTGGGGGTGCGTGTGCGCACTGCCCTGTGTGTGTGTGTGTGTGTGTGTATGTGTCCGCGTGCAGCCGCGCACACGTGTCACCAGCTGGTGCATCGGCACCTGTCCTCCACCTGCTCTGGCGTCTCACCTCCAGTCCTGTGCCCGGGACTCTGGTCCATCCCAGGGTCTGTGTCTGTGGAGCTGGGTGTGAGTCGACCGTCGAGCAGCACGTGGGGAGCCCACTCGCCTGCCCGGGCCCGAGCCTGCTGGGGGTGACGCAGAGCTG
>NW_005362885.1:948979-954854 GCF_000412655.1 Myotis brandtii
CCGCCCTCACCGGCCCTGACCCCGCTGGGTCTGGGGGCCCAGGACGGAGGACGGGAGGGCCGGAGGGGCCCAGGGGTGCTGCCTGAGAGGCCACTTCCCAGCTCGCTCTGCTGGCCAGGAGGGGCTGGGAGAGGTTGGAATCGGCCGCCTGCGTGCCTCTGCCTCCACAGTGCGTGCACGGGATTTTATCGATTCTGAGAGACGGAAGGAATGAGAGAAACGTCGATGTGAGAAAGAAACATCAATTGGTTGCCTGCTGTATGCACCCCAACTGGGGATCACCCACAACTCGGGCATGCGTCCTGACCAGGAATCGAACCATGACCCCCTAGTTCAGAGGTCGAACGACGCTCACCACTGAGCCACAGGGGCCGGGATAGATAGTTCTTTTAAGAATCTGTTAAAATCCGCATGCAGCCTGGCCGGTGAGGCCCAGTGGTTGAGCATCAAACTATGAACCAGGGGGTCACGTGCCTGGGCTATAGGCTCCATCCCCAGTAGGGGGCGTGCGGGAGGCAGCCTACTGATGATTGTCGTTGATGTTTCTGTCTGTCTCTCCCTCTCCTTTCCTCTCTAAAATCAATACAAATGTTTCTAAGAAATAGAGCATCTGTTTTTAAAAGTGTTTGCTGTTAGGCGCTCTAACAGGATAACCTGCGTTTTCAGGCCGCGTGTCCTGGGATGAGTACAAGGTGAAGTTCTTGGTGAGCAAAGGCCATAACGAGAGGGAAGTTGCTGAGAAGATAAAGAACAACCAGGAGCTGAAAGTTGACGAGGAGAGTGAGTGCCAGGCCCCGGGCACCGCGCTGGGGTGGGGGGGACGCTGTGCGGGTGACACTGGGGTCAGAACCCAGTGACCAGGTGGGGTACCCGCCTGGGCGCGGACGCTGGTGGGAGCTGGGGGGACAGACCCGCCCCCCTCAGGTTTCAGGGCCATCCCTTTGAAAATTCGTCTTACTGGGATGGGGGTCTGAGCTTGCACCCTTCACTGGTTGCTGCCTCCACACGCCCTCCACCCTCCCTGGGTTTGTCCCCAGCTCATGTTGGGCTGTGGGACCCTTGAATGTGCCGTGTGGTGCCTGTCGGCCCTGTTCCTTCTTCACTGCTGGATCGTCACCCGCCGCGGCCCCAGGGCTACCGTGCTGTCTTCCCTGGACGGACGAGTGTGCTTCTCAGAGGCACCCCTGCCAGCGCTGTCCCTGTTACAGCCTCGGCGGTGTCCCTGTTCATCTTCCATCCTCTGCTTTGAGGAGGCCGCTGGGGCCACTGTTGCCCCCATGGACCTGGGCACTGCTGTTCCTGGCAGGCCCTCTGCCATCAGCCCTGCGGCCTGCCTTCCGGTGCCAGGAAAGTAGCTGACGTGAGTGTCAGCCTCCCCCGGCCCTGCCGCGGCTGACGGGATCGAGGCTCAGCCTCCCTGGCCTTCCCCGGCCTCCCCCGGCCCTGCTGCGGCTGACGGGATCGACCTTTGGGGATGAGCTCTGGTCTGGGCTTGTAAAATAGAAGAGTGTCCGTATCTCGGTGCAATTATTTTTAATTTATCTTTATTGTTGAAAGTATGACCATATCTCAGTATAATTAATCTTTATTGTCTGCTTTTTAAGGTCTTTTAAATATAGCCTGGTCCCAGC
Source organism: Myotis brandtii (assembly GCF_000412655.1). Classification (NCBI taxonomy): domain Eukaryota; kingdom Metazoa; phylum Chordata; class Mammalia; order Chiroptera; family Vespertilionidae; genus Myotis; species Myotis brandtii. The sequence goes on from NW_005362885.1 coordinate 950,611, forward strand.
TATTACTGGGAGCATTTAAGAAGAGGTCTCTGCTGATCGCCATGCAGCCACTCGGTAGATGACAGTAGCAACCAGGGACCAGGTGTAGAGGTGGTCCCTCTCATGGCAGAGCAAACAGTAAATGTGATACCTATGCAAATGGCCGAGGAAGCAAGCAATACCAGCAGGTTCTGTGGAGCATGCATGCATCCCCTGAGAATTCTCAGTGACAGAGGGAGGGGACATTATAAGAACTTGGGTTCCAAAGAGTCAAGTGGATGGAAGCTTCCTCTCAGTGACCTGGGAGGTGTTACCTCATTGGGTAGTCACACGTTGGTGAGATACTGACAATCTAAGAAGCACAGACAAGGAGCATCTACCTCAGAAACCTTTTAATTCAACACCAGGCTGTATTCTTGCTAATGGCACGCTTGGTCTACTCCAGTGATGGCGAACCTATGACATGCGTGTCAGAGGTGACACGTGAACTCATTTTTTTGGTTGATTTTTCTTTGTTAAATGGCATTTAAATATATAAAATAAATATCAAAAATATAAATCTTTGTTTTACTATGGTTGCAAATATCAAAAAATTTCTCTATGCGACACGGCCCCAGAGTTAAGTTAGGGTTTTTCAAAATGCTGACACGCCGAGCTCAAAAGGTTCGCCATCGCTGGCCTATACCCTGTTGGAGTCACGTGGCTGACAGTTGTTGAGGGTTCTGCACTGTGTTTATAGAGATGCTGGTCTGCAGTTTTTCTTCCCTTGTAACGCGTGTGTCTGGTGGGGGTGGAGCCGGCCCCCTGGGCCAGTCAGAAGGTGCCCCCTCGTTTCTGTCTCCGGCGGAGGCCTCAGCGTTGGTGGGATCCTCCCGTTCATCCGGCGGGCTCGCCAGCGAACCTTTGCCGAGCGGCCTGATGAAGCGTCTGTTCGTGCCGCTGGCGGGGTTCTGGGAGCCGGTCTACGTCTTTGTAACAAGTGAGGTGAAGCCCACCCATCTTTCTGTTTCTTCTTCCTCCTTCTGCTTCCCTCTGCTGAGGCGAGACTTGGAGACGGGCCCTCCCGACAGCGGTGCCCGACGACGGTCCACACGCGGTGGTTCACGCTCACACCTTGGTTGTTTCTGTTCAGCCCCTCGGCGGCCGCGCACTGTCCCGGCTCCGTCCGTCCCCTGTGGCTGGTCTCCCAGCTCCTGCCCCGCACCCGGGTCCAGGGTCCGTCTGTGCTCTCTCTCCGGTGCTTGTCCGTCTCTCCCATGGGCTGTGGCTCAGGCTCTGCCCGAAGGCACCTGGGTCGTGGGGCCTCTCCTGCTGCTGCCGCCGCCAGGGGTGGGAAGCCCAGGGGTGGGAAGCCCAGGGGTGGGAAGCCCAGGGTGGGAAGCGCTCTGGCGGCCTGTCCAGGCCCCGCCTGCTGAGGGAGCGGGTGTCGGGCTGGGGTCGGAGGTGAGTGCAGAACTCCACACTCTGCCCAGTGGCCTGCCCCTCCCTCTCCTCTCTGCTCTCCTGCATGTTCCACGAGTCCCTTGTTTCCCTTCCAGTCTCGGGGAGGGGATGGGGGGGCCCCCCCGCTGGGTTCCTGGGGCTGCGGTCACACCTGGCCGGGTGGGGGCGCCTCTCAGGGCTGTTCCCTCGCGCTCGGAGCAGGGCCAGTCCCAGGCACCTTCCAGCTCTGGATCTGTGGGCGTCCCTGCTCGTGGCCCCGTCACTCAGTCTGTCTAGTGCAGTGACGGCGAACCTTTTGAGCTCGGCGTGTCAGCATTTTGAAAAACCCTAACTTAACTCTGGTGCCGTGTCACATATAGAAATTTTTTGATATTTTCAACCATAGTAAAACAAAGACTTATATTTTTTATATTTATTTTACATATTTAAATGCCATTTAACAAAGAAAAATCAACCAAAAAAATGAGTTCGCGTGTCACCTCTGACACGCGTGTCATAGGTTCGCCATCACTGGTCTAGTGTGTCTTCTCACACAAGGGCCTTACCACTGGGCGTCAGGCCACCTCAGCCCCAGGGATCTCATCTTAGAGCAAGTGTGTCAAACTCGCGGCCCGCAGGCCACATGCGCCCACAACGAATGTTTTTGCGGCCCAGCCAATATAACAGTGTGTAAGAAACGTTTTAACAAAAATTTTGTAACTTAATTTTTACATTATCTTGTTATATATATTTATTAATAAGGAACTACAACGTTCGCTAATGACTGATTACTATAATCGTGTTGCATTCATTTCCCTTACTCGCCTTACATGCGGTCGCACCATTTCTCTCCACTAATACTAGCAGCGAATATTTTAGCGGCCGATTGCCACATCATTAGTCTTGGACTGACTTGTTGGGTGTGAACAACAGGAAATATTTCACTTTCAGAGAACAAGAAAAATAGGTTTATTGGCATTATGCTTATTAATTTGTGCAGTTATTCAGTGTCTGGTAAGTTAATGTTCAAGAAAAAATATTAATTTTTATTAAAATGTTCTATTATTTTATGTAACAATTACTCATTTATTTCAGCCCTTTGTATTCAGCATGTCTCTATCGAAATAAACCTACGTTTCTGTGAAAATTGAAGCTTTTGTTTTTTTGCAGCCCACATAAACTTATACCTTGTTTATTTAGCCTATGTTAGCCTTTGAATTTGACATGCTTGTTCTAGCAAATTGTGGCAAATGGGCAAAGAACAAGATAACCAGGGAAATCATAGGCACCTACCACTACTTTTAGCTTTTACTCTTAAAAGAATTTTATGCTGGCCCTGGCCAGTATGGCTTAGTTCAGTGATGGCGAACCTATGACACGCGTGTCAGAGGTGACACGCGAACTCATTTTTTTGGTTGATTTTTCTTTGTTAAATGGCATTTAAATATATAAAATAAATATCAAAAATATAAATCTTTGTTTTACTATGGTTGCAAATATCAAAAAATTTCTATATGTGACACGGCACCAGAGTTAAGTTAGGGTTTTTCAAAATGCTGACACGCCGAGCTCAAAAGGTTCGCCATCACGGTGCTGTCCTCTCCTCTGTTTTTACTCTTTTTACTTATGCTCTCCCCTCTGTCTGAAGTGCCATGTCCCCTGCATGTCACCAGACTGACTCTTGCTCCTTTAAAAAGACTCAGCTCAGCCCCTACCCTCATTCCATCCCATCCCAGGCTAGGAGACTTCCCTGGAATCCCGAGTCCCTGCCTGAGTCACCGTCCCAGTACTTAACCCTTTGACTGGACTTGGTGATTTCTCCCACTACCAGGGGTGGGCAAACTTTTTGACTCGAGGGCCACAATGGGTTCTTAAACTGGACCGGAGGGCCGGAACAAAAGCATGGATGGAGTGTTTGTGTGAACTAATATAAATTCAAAGTAAACATCATTAAAAAAAAGGGTACGGTTTTTTTTTTTTTAGTTTTATTCATTCCAACCAGGCCGGATCCGGCCCGCGGGCCGTAGTTTGCCCACGGCTGGTCTAGTGTGTCTTCTCACACAAGGGCCCTGCCACTGGGCGTCAGGCCACCTCTGCCCCAGGGATCTCATCTTAGAGCAAGTGTGTCAAACTCGCGGCTCGCAGGCCACATGCGCCCACAACGAATGTTTTTGCGGCCCAGCCAATATAACAGTGTGTAAGAAACGTTTTAATAAAAATTTCGTAACTTAATTTTTACAGTATCCTGTTATATGTAATTATTAACGAACTACAACGTTCGCTGATGACTGATGACTATCATCGTGCTGCATTCACTTCCCTTACGCGCCTCACGCGCAGGCGCACCATTTCTCTCCGCTAACACCAGCAGCGAATGTTCTAGCAGCCGATGGCCACGTCCTCAGTCTTGGACTGACTTGCTTGGTGTGCACAACAGGAAATATTTCACTTTTGGAGAACAAGAGATATAGGTTTATTTGTGTTAGGCTTACTAATTTGTGCAGTTATTCAGTGTCTGGTAGGTTAATGTTCAAGAAGAAGTACTAATTTTTATTAAAAGGTTCTGTTATTTTATGTGAACGATGACCCGTCTCTCTCAGCCCTTTGTATGCGGCCTGTCTCCGTGGAAATAAGCCTGCGTTTCTGTGCGAGTTGAAGCGTCGTGTTTGTGGCCACATCCACGGAAGCCTGTGTGCTTGGCCGCATTGGCCTGTGGGTGTGACCTGCTTGTCTTCGGTCCTAAACGCAGCACAGGCTCCAGGGAGACGTGCAGTCCGCCGCCCGTCACTCCCCGAAGTGGGGCCGGCGGCACCGCCAGCTGCTCCCGGCTCGGGCCTGTCCCT
>NW_005362885.1:955360-957173 GCF_000412655.1 Myotis brandtii
GTCCACAGAGACGGGCGGGCTTGGGGCCCGGTGGGGCTGCAGAGCGGGTTTTCCCTCAGGGCCCGCCCTCCGCCCGGCCCCTGGGAAGGAGGGAAAGGGTCAGAGTCCTGCTTTGTGCCCTCGTCAGGGCGTGTCCCGTGGCCTAGCAGCCGGCTGGGGGCCCCAGCATCGGTGGAGGCCTGTGCCCATGGGGGCTGCCCCTGCACGTGGGGGCGTCTGTGTCCGAGACTCGGGGCTGTGTCTGGGGAGGACATCTGTGTTGGGGAGTTTGGGGCTGAACTCTTCTCTGAGGGGCAGGGCCTGTGGCCTCAGCACTCAGGCAGCGTCTCGGGACTGGAGCGTGCGGGGCGACACGTGCGGGTTCCGTGCCAGGATGTTCACGGGTGCCTCTCGCTCGCAGCACAGGAAGTCCTGGAGAACCTCAAGGACCGCTGGTACCACCAGGTCCCCCGTCCCCAGAGGCACGGCTGTTCAGCTTCAGTCTGAAATGTCACAAATGGAAAATCCGGCAGCAAAACCCCTTGGTTGGCTCTTCTAGGAGTTCCTGTCCTTCCTGCACCCCGAGCACAGCCGTGGCATGCTCCGCTTCATGGTCAAGGAGATCGTGCGGGACCTGGGTGAGGCCGGCCCTGCCCAGGCCACAGCCCCTCCTCGTGGCCCTGGGGCTCCTGTGCCACCCGAGGCTGAGCGCCCCGTTGTTCCCCAGACCAGGACGGCGACAAGCAGCTCTCGCTGTCCGAGTTCATCTCCCTGCCCGTGGGGACCGTGGAGAACCAGCGCGGCCAGGACATGGACGACAGCTGGGTGAGGGACAGGCGGAAGGAGTTTGAGGAGCTGATTGACGCCAACCACGACGGAATCGTGACCATGGCAGAGCTGGAGGTGAGCGTGGGGGGCGTGGGGCGGGGGGTGTGCCCGTGGCCAGCGAGCCACCTGCAAGATGGTCCTGAGCAGGAGGCAGCGTGGGCGTGGCTTCCTACGGCTGGTCACTGGTCACTGGTCACTGGTCGCTTAGTGGGACCTGAGCGGAGGCCGTGGGCTCCCGGGGAGGCCCAACCAGCATCGCCAGCTTTCACTCCCAGAAGGCGGCTGTGCCCGTCCCTGGGCCTGGGTGTCCTGGGTGACGCGGCCAGTCCTGGCTCTGAGAAGCCGGCCCATCGGGGGGTCGGTGGCCGGGCACAGGGTGTGGCTGGAACCCGCGGTGGACGTGCCGTGAGCACTTTTTCGCTGTGACGAGTCATTTCATTTTACTTGAGAATCCTCTGCTCCCTGTGATGGCTGGGGCAGCTCGGGGTCCTGGTGACCATTCAGGCCCCGTCCATGTGACCAACAAGCCCCTGGCTCCATCCTGGCAGGGCCTCCCCTCCCCACCCTCTTCCCAAGCCCACAGAGGCAGCACCCTCATGGCCTGGGCCATCGCCAGACCTGTGTCCGTCTTCCAGAACATTCCCGCACCCGTCCTGCAGCCCAGCCCACAGGGTGTCGGAGAGAAGGCGGAGCTCACTGTGGCCGTCAGCCTGGCGGCTCCCGGGGCCTGGGGTGCGGACTGGGCGGCGGCCGGTGCTGACGCAGCGTCCTTGCAGGAGTACATGGATCCCATGAACGAGTACAACGCCCTCAACGAGGCCAAGCAGATGATCGCCATCGCGGACGAGAACCAGAACCAGCACCTGGAGCCCGAGGAGGTGCTCAAGTACAGCGAGTTCTTCACGGGCAGCAAGCTGGTGGACTATGCCCGCAGCGTGCACGAGGAGTTCTGAGCGGGCCGGGCCGCCCACCCGCTGCTCTTCGCTTCCGAGAACTGGAGCCGCCA
>NW_005362885.1:957507-959539 GCF_000412655.1 Myotis brandtii
GGGCGCGGTGACCTGTTCCGTGGGGATCAGCGCGGCCCCAGGCGGCGCCAGAGCTGCCCTCCGTCCCCAAGAGTCACGGACCTGCGGCCAGAGCCACACTCATTATTTAAAGTGTAGTCTGTCTTCCTTCCAGCTTCATTTTCTGGGGGGACAAAAACGCATAAACGGTAGCTTGGAACATCTGTGGCCAGGTGGCTTCCCTTGAGCTTTGAGGTGGGGGTTGGTTAGAACCCTGGGTTGGAGTGGGGTGTCCTGTGCAGGAACCACGACAGGATGGGGGCCACGCCAGGGAGAGGGAGGCAGGTCCGGGAACCGCCCGTGAGGGGCCAGGAGGAAATGGGAGTCGAGGTTGGGGGACATCTAAGGCTGAGCCCTGGGCTCTGCTTTAGGGGAGAGGCGCCTTGCGGCCGCTATGGGCCAGCTTGTCGTCTGCTGTCCACCCTGTGGCACTAGCTGTCCAGACCTTGCTAGGGTCAGCGTGCCCTGTGCTCTGGCTGGTGTGTGTGTGGGGGGATCAGGCTCTGAGACTGTGACTGCAGGCCCCTGACCCACACACCTGGCATGTGGGCGCCCCCAGCACCCCATCCACCGCTGGCCCCTCCTCATGGCTGTGGTACCTCAGGGCACGGCTTTCTGGCCAGCTGGGTGGCTTGGCCTGTGAAGGTTCCACTTCAGAGCAGAGGGCGCCCGGAGCAGCCATGTGACCAGCCCTTGCCACAGGGCCCACTTCCGAGCAGCTTGGGGCTGGGCTGCCACCGAGGAAGGGGCGAGTTGACACCTGGGTTTGCAGACAAAGCAGACGCTGTTTTCAGATCTGACGGGAGCTGGGAGCTCGTGGTGGAGGGAAGGAGGTGGTGGTGGGGGAGCTCATGTGGAGGGAGGTGGGGGGCCGGGCCCAGGTGGCAGGGCCCCACGCAGGCCCCTGGGAAGGAGAGGGTGCCGCCCCAGACCCCGAGTCACAGCAGCCTCGGAGGCCACGGTTTTCTGTATTTGGCAAGAAAAAGCCGTTTTCACGTCCCAGGAGATGGGACACATGCACACGCACGCACACTCACCAGGCTGCCCTCTCCGTGGGGACCTTCTCCCTCAGAGGCTCCGGAGGGCTGAGCCTCGCGGCCGTGGCCTGGGGACTTTCCCGCAGGTGGGCCGGGAACTGCTGCTACCTGAGCTGCCGGCAGGAGGGACTTTCCGGGCCTCGTCCTGTGGGAGGCTCCTCTCTGGGAAACTCCTTAAATTAGCTGTCGAGTAGGTAAGCCTGGGCCACGGCACGACTTAAAAGGTACAAAACAACCAGCCGTGCCGCCCCAGCCGCCGGCGCCCTGCGATGCCAGATCTGTGTGTGTGTGCGCACGTGTGCGTGGTGCATGCACGTGTGCATGCGTGTGTACGTGTGTGCTCTCTCCACCTTTACACACCTGGTGCCCACCTGTCCTGGGGCTGCACAGGCCCTGTCGGAGGCCACCACGTGCTCCCGGGACAGTCGCTGGGCCGTCCGTCTTCTCTGTTCGGGGAGCTGGGGCTCGCCCTCGACCAGGGCTCCTGGAGCAGCCACACGCTCTAGCACGTGGGCCAGTGACACGCCATGCACACAGGGACACAGCCCACACATGCTCCCGGGCTGCACCCTGCTGCCCGGAGAGGGCGGACCCACTCGGCGGCACGGCTGGGTCTGGCCGGCCAGCCTGGGAGCAGGGATGGGGCCTGGATGAGGTGCTTCTGCCCCAGCCCCGCCTGGGCTCCCACACCGGGTGTCAGCCAGGCTGTTCCTTGTGGCGTCCTTGGCGGGCAGGTGGCCACCTGCCATGTCTTCACATGGCCGGCCGGCCCTCTGGTTCTCCTGGGGTCTCTTCTTGCAACAAGGCCAGTCGTGTGGGGCCAGGCCCTCCCCTTACAACCTCCTCTGACCTCAGTCACCTGCAAGTGCAGCCACCCTGGGGGTCAGGGCTCCTGTGTGGACCTGGGGACACCAGCCTCTCACACCTACGGGCCCAGACGCGGCTGCACACAGGCACCTGCTCCCGCGGCTGCAGCC
>NW_005362885.1:960025-960298 GCF_000412655.1 Myotis brandtii
ATGGCGGGGACGACCTGCCCTGGGGGGGTCGGGGACTGGGGTCCTCTGGCCAAGTCTGCACGGGCTGGGAGGGCTGAGCCTGAGGTAGTGAGGGGTGTCCTCAGTCCCCTCTCCGCCTCCTCCCTGCCCCTCCCCCAGCCTTTATAGCCACATCCTGCAAGGAAAACACACACTCCTGCCCAGCTGCCGAGGCAAAGATGTGTGTGGGCGCTCAGCGGCCCCGGGCACCTCCGTCTGCCCTCCTGCTCCTGGGGCTCGCGCTGGGCTCCGCGG
>NW_005362885.1:961111-961629 GCF_000412655.1 Myotis brandtii
CTGCCAAGCTCTCCTGCCCTGGGAACACCTACCCTCGGGGCAGCAAGTGCTGCAGAGAGTGCCCGCCAGGTGAGCAGCCGGCCGTGGGGCAGGGGACGGGGACGGGGACTTGGAGGACGGGGGGAGGAGGGTGAGGGCAGGGGCCTGAGGAGGAGATGGACACAGGGATGGGGATGTGGGGCAGACACGCAGGAGGTGAAGGGCTGCGGGTGTCGTGGGACCGTGGACTCGGGGTGACAGGGTGGGTGACGCTCCAGGGTGGTGAGGGGCCTGGGACCAGGCCAGGCCTCGCAAGCCCAACGCCTACAGGGTTCGGGATGGAGAGCCGCTGCACCGACAACGAGGACACCAGGTGCAGCAAGTGCGAAACCGGCCACTACAATGAGGCCACCAACTACGAGCCCTGCAAGCCCTGCACGCAGTGCAACCAGCGTGAGCCCCCCAACCACAGGCAGAGGCGGCCCGGGGCCCCCACCACAGCCACAAACCCCAAACCACAGCAGGGTGCTCCGCCGGGG
>NW_005362885.1:961674-962364 GCF_000412655.1 Myotis brandtii
GGAGGCAGGGTCCAGGGGCCGAGGGAATGAGGAGCCACTGACCTCGGGACTGCAGGCCTGAGGGAGGGGCTTTGGGCCTTGGCCGGTCCTGCAGCCCCCCCTGTGCCCCCAGGAAGTGGGAGTGAGACCAAGCGGGCGTGCACCACCACGATCGACACTGTGTGCAGCTGCCGGCCCGGCACCCAGCCCCCGGGGGAGCCCAGCTGCACAGTCCGGCCGCCACCGTCTTCATCTTCGTCTTCGTTGCAGACTGTGCCCCGTGCCCCCCCAGACACTTCTCCCTGGGCAACAACGAGGCCTGCAAACCCTGGACCAAGTGAGTGTCCTGGGGCTGGACGGATCGGGCCCCTGGGACCGGGGAGCCACATCCCCCATGGTGGCATCGCCCTGCTCAGCCCTGGCCCGGCTCATCCGGGCCCTCGGGCCTCCCTGCTGGGCTGCACGGGGAGCGGGGAGACCAGCCTAGGACCGGGATTGTGGGAGGTCCTCTCGCCACGGCTGGGAGCTGTATTAGGACTTCATGGTGGGGCAGGGGTTGGGGTGAAGGGCTGGGAGGAGCCAGTGGGAAGCAGAGTGAGCGAGGGGATGTGGGGTGAGCAGGCCCTGGAGACCCTGAGGGTGGGGCCAGGCTGGGGGGTGGCAGGGACGCAGTCTCCACAGTCCTGGCCCAGTCCCGGGCCCCTGGGAGCC
>NW_005362885.1:963306-964328 GCF_000412655.1 Myotis brandtii
GTGCTGCGTGGCCCAGCCGACCCCTGAAGGCCGAGGCCGAGGGGCTCACTTCTGCCCTCTCCTCTGCCCAGGAGGCCACGGCTTCCGGAAGCCCATCCAGGAGGAGCACTCGGACGCCCACTCCACGCTGGCCAAGCTCTGAGCACGTCCCTGGGGCGGCTGCGCCCTCCCAGGCCAGGTGGTGGGGTGTCCCCAGGCGCAGGCCGCCCCCCATGGTACACATCACCCCATCGCTGTCACCTCATCCCTGTCACCCTGTGCCCGGCTCCCAGGGCCTGTTCCTGCCCGCACCATTCTCGGTGCTTCTGGGCCGGCACCTGGGCCGCTATGTATGCCGTGCATACTCCCACCCAGGTGGTAACCCCAATAAACGCTGCTGGCAAATGTGGGTCTCTGTCTGGGTGCCTGGGGCTGGGACTGGCATTCCTGGGGGCTGGGACCTGGCCACCCCGGCTGGCGGCCTCTGAGGCCGGGGTGCGGGAGGGGCTCTGGTGAGCCACCCCAGTACCTGTGGGGGACTGGCAGTCAGACAAGATCCTAAATGAGGGTGAGGGGCCTGCAGCCCCAGTGCAAGGGGTGGGGCTGGGGTCCTGGCGAGTCCCAAAGGGGCTCAGAGGTGGCGTCTGTTCATCCGAGAGCCCCCTGCCCTTTCCTCCTCCTCCTGGCCCCGCAGACCACGCCTGCGGCCCTGAGTGTGTGGGGACCCGCACACCTCCCACCCCAGGGCCATGCCACCCAGGTCCTCGTGGGGCCACATGCCCAGTCCTGCAGGAGGGAAGCGAGTGCTGGGGGATGTGAGTGGAAGGTCCCAAAGGGGAACCCGGGCCTCCACCGGCGGCAGGTGGATGGAGACTGTGTGGCACGTTCAGAGGGACCGCGGGCAGCACTCGGCCGGCACTCACCACACGCCCAGTCCTGCAGGAGGGAAGCGAGTGCTGGGGGGATGTGAGTGGAAGGTCCCAAAGGGGAACCCAGGCCTCCACCGGCGGCAGGTGGACGGAGACTGTGCGGCACGTTCAGAG
>NW_005362885.1:964352-965033 GCF_000412655.1 Myotis brandtii
GGCCAGCTTTCTCCCAGAAGTTGCCCCCAGGCCTGGCCTCTGTCCTTTCCCTTCTCAAACCCCTGACTCCTCCCTGGAACCTCGGGCTGCAAAGGGAGGGAGCCGTCATCCTCCCGCCAGCTTGCTGAGCGCCCACAGTGAGGAAGGGGGACCGTGGCCCCAAGTGGGACCTGAAGGAGGGGCCAGACCTTGGGGCCAGCTTGCCCTGCCCCCTGCCCCTCCCCCACGAGCCCATTCCAGAAGGTTCTAACCGTCCCTGCTTCCAGAAGGACCGAAGGACGCAGCCCAGCCCCTGGTCCAACAAGCACCCTCCGCCGGGGTTTGCCGAATGGTTTTGGGCCACAGCAGACAGGTGCTTCCCAGAACCGAGTGGCCGAGCACGCAGACCTGGCCTCGTGCCTTCAGAATGGGCAGCCTGGCCAGTGGGCTCAGTGGATAGAGCAGTGAAAGCCGGGATCCAGCCGTGGAAACACTGAGGTGAGCGAGACCACAAGCCACGGCGGGAGGAAACACGTAACGTAGGAGCTGCCGAGAGGGAATCGGAAGTGAAACGTCCCAGTGCCCGTGGGGGGCGTGGAGGCCAGACCTCCAGGGAGCCCACGGGGTGCACGTGGCAGAGACCGGCCCAGGGACACCTGCTCGGCCCCCGTGGCCCCCTCCCCCCCAGTCCCACCGGCCTGG
>NW_005362885.1:965065-965865 GCF_000412655.1 Myotis brandtii
CTCCGGGTGCACCCAGGCCCTGGCCGAAGCTGGGAGGACTGGCTCTGGCGTTGGCGGAGCCTCGGTGCCCCCTCCCCCCTGTCCCCCCTCACTGAGCGCCCATAGTGAGGAAGGGGGACTGTGGCCCCCAAGTGGGACCTGAAGGAGGGGCCAGACCTTGGGGGTCCTCCCCAAACCCGCCCCAGCCCAGCTACTCCACATCAGCCACCTTCTCACTGCTCTACGCCAGCGGTTCTCAACCTGAGGGTCGCGACCCCTTTGGGGGTCGAACGACCCTTTCACAGGGGTCGCCTAAGACCATCGGAAAACACATATATAATTACATATTGTTTTTGTGAATAATCACTAAGCTTTAATTATGTTCAATTTGTAACAATGAAATTGGGGGACACCACAACATGAGGAACTGTGTTAAAGGGTCGCGGCATTGGGAAGGTTGAGAACCACTGCTCTACGCACCCTGGTCCATGCCTGGCTCTGCTGACAACCCCCGACTTTCTCTTCTCCGGGCCCCGCCTGCGTCCCAGGCCGGGGTGTTGAGCTGTGTCCCCCCCCAATCCCGGGGCCCATGGGCACCCCCTGGCATGTCCCCACCAGGCCCCCGCTCTCCCTGCCCCCAGCCCTTCTGGTGACGACAGACTCCCCCGTGGGGCCCTCACAGCCTCGAACACGGCTACTTCTGTGAAGCGAGAAAAATATGATTGCTCATGAGAGATAAGCAGTGTCCCGCTGCCCCTGGGAAACCACAGGCTCCCGGAGGCTGGCCCCGCGGCCGCTACAGGAAGGAAGCTGCGGGCACT
>NW_005362885.1:965989-967472 GCF_000412655.1 Myotis brandtii
CAGTGATGGTGAACCTATGACACGCGTGTCAGAGGTGACACGCGAACTCATTTTTTTTGGTTGATTTTTCTTTGTTAAATGGCATTTAAATATATAAAATAAATATCAAAAATATAAGTCTTTGTTTTACTATGGTTGCAAATATCAAAAACTTTCTATATGTGACACGGCACCAGAGTTAAGTTAGGGTTTTTCAAAATGCTGACACGCCGAGCTCAAAAGGTTCGCCATCACTGGGATAGAGCGTCGGCCTGCAAGCCAAAGGGTCCCGGGTTTGATTCCGGTCAAGGGCACACACCTTGGTTGCGGCTCCTCCCCGGCCCGGGCCCTGGTCAGGCATGTGCAGGAGGCCACCAATCACATCGCTGTTTCTCTCGGTCTCTCCCTCTCTCTTCCACTCTCTCTAAAAATCAATGGAAAGAAATCCTCGGGTGAACAGAATGAGCAGAGGCAGGAGGTCCACTCGGAGCACCCGTACCTGGAGTTCCGTCCCAGCCCTCAGACCCCCCCCCACTAGCGCTGAACAGAGATGTCAGGGCTCCCCGGACCCCTGGCCTCCCCTTACCCTCTGAGCCTCTGGCAGCTGGGACCACAGTCACCCTAGAGCAGTGGTTCTCAACCTTCCTAAGGCCGCGACCCTTTAATACAGTTCCTCATGTGGTGGTGACCCCCAATTTCATTGTTACAAATTGAACATAATTAAAGCATAGTGATTAATCACAAAAACAATATGTAATTATATATGTGTTTTCCAAGGCGACCCCTGTGACAGGGTCGTTCAACCCCCAAAGGGGTCGTGACCCACAGGTTGAGAACCGCTGCCCTAGAGCAAGCATATCAAACTCAAAGGCTAACACGGGCCAAACAAACAAGGGTTAAGTGTATGGGGGCCGCAAAAAAACCCTTTAATTTTCATAGAAACGTAGGTTTATTTCGATAGAGACATGCTGAATACAAAGGGCTGAAGTAAATGAGTGATTGTTAACATAAAATAATAGAACATTTAAATAAAAATATATTTTTTCTTGAACATTCTTACCAGACACTAAATAACTGCACAAATTAATAAGCGTAATGCAAATAAACCTCTTTTTCTTGTTCTCTGAAAGTGAAATATTTCCTGTTGCTCACACCAAACAAGTCAGTCCAAGACGGATGACGTGGCCATTGGCTGCTAAAATATTCACTGCTAGTATTAGTGGAGAGAGATGGCGCGCCTGCGGGTAAGGGAAATGAATGCAACACAATTACAGTAATCAGTCATTAGCAGATGTTTAGTCCGTTATTAATAACTAGAGGCTCGGTGCACAGATTCGTGCACCGGTGGGGTCCCTCAGCCTGGCCTGCAGGGATCGGGCCGAAACCAGCTCTCTGACATCCCCCGAGGGGTCCTGGATTGCGAGAGGGCGGTTCTTGGGTGACTCACCCTGGAATCAGGCTGGTGCGTCACCTCGAGAACCACAGCTGCCAAGTCACCGCAGCT
>NW_005362885.1:968258-970829 GCF_000412655.1 Myotis brandtii
TTTTTAAAAAATATATATTTTATTGATTTTTTACAGAGAGGAAGGGAGAGGGATAGAGAGTTAGAAACATCAATGAGAGAGAAACATCGATCAGCTGCCTCCTGCACACCCCCTACTGGGGATGTGCCCGCAACCAAGGTACATGCCCTTGGCTGGAATCGAACCCGGGCCGACGCTCTATCCACTAGCCAAACCAGTCAGGGCAAGTTATGAAATTTTTATTAAAACGTTTCTTACATACCGGTATATTGGCTGGGCCGCAGAAATGTTTGTTGTGGGCTGCATGTGGCCCACGGGCCGCGAGTTTGACATGCTTGCCCTAGAGACCCCTCTCTGAGGTGGGCTCATGCATCCTGGACTTGGGAACAAGAGCTGAGTCTATCATTTCCCTCAGAAAAGGAACCGCTGCCCCATGCTGAGCTTGGAGGGGCTTGAACACGGTCTCCTGGCTCTGCCCATGTCACAGCCACACCCCAGCCTGGGGGTGCGCCCGGGGCACATTCCCAAGACCCCACTGCTCCACCCCAGCACCCCCAGCAGCCTTCACCTGCTCCCTGTGCCTGAGCCTCAGCTGAAGGGCTGGGAAATGAGGCTGAGCAATCTAGGCGGGCTCCCCGGAGGAGGTGGGCCCCAGAACCCTTCAGTCCACTGAAGGGGAAACTGAGGCTAGCCCTCCGCAGCCTCCAGGATGGCCCGGTTTGTCTGAGCAGATCTGGGCTGGACCGCTCAGCAGTCAGAGTTGCAACCAGACAGGCCTCTGGTCCAGGCTTCAGGTGCCTCGAGCTTCAACCAGTGCCTGGCCTCTCCTCTCCAGCCCTCCCCACAGGATCCCGAGGTTGGGAGGAGTGACCGGCTCCCTGGGGCTCTAAGCCATGGGCAGTGTCTGCAGCTACAGCCCACAGGGTGTGGGGGCACCCAAGCTGCTGGAACCCCACCAAGCGCCTGGTTGGCCAAGCCGGGAGGAGGCTCCTCCTGACTCCCAGGAAGCGTGTGTGGGTGCGCGTCCTGACCCACAGACGGGTTCCCAGGCTGCTGGGTGCTGAGCTCAGTGCTGACGCCTGGTGCGTGTGGCCATGTCCAGGGCAGGTGTGGGCTCTGGGATCTGGAGGCTTCATGGACCAGGGACTTCACCCCACTCCCTCCAGGGAACCCAGCAGAGCTTTAAAAGCCTGTGCCCGTGCCCGCCCAGTGGCTCAGTGATTGAGCGTCGACCTATGAACCAGGAGGTCACGGTTCAATTCCCGGTCAGGGCACATGCCTGGGTTGTGGGCTCGATCCCCAGTGTGGGGCGTGCAGGAGGCAGCCGATCAGTGAATCTCTCTCATCATTGATGTTTCTCTCTCTCCCTCTCCCTTCCTCTCTGGAATCAAGAAATATATATATGTATAGCCCTTGCCCATCCCTCTCCCCAGGAACCGGGAGGTGGGAGGGGGTTCAGCCAGGAGCCAAGGGGTGCAGCAAGGGAACAGTCCTGGGCCAGGCCCATCTTGAGCATGGGGTCCCCTCTTGAGCCCACCTCTGGGCACTGCCCACCCTCCGTGACTCAGGGCTCCATCTGCCACCCACATCCGGAGCCCACCCTGTTGCCCTCCTGCTCACACCTCATCGCTCCAGGCCTGGTGGCCACAGGTTTTGCATAGATAACATTTCAGATCTCTGCTCTGACCACACCCGGCCGGGGATGTCTGCATGGCAGTTCTGGGCTAAAGGGCACAAACACTTAGGAACCCCCCGGTCACCCCCACATGTGCCTCAAGCTTCAATCAATGGACTCCAAGTGGTCAGGTGCTGGCTCCACTACATTTTTTAAAAAATATGTATTTTTATTGGTTTCAGAGAGGAAGCGAGAGGGAGAGAGAGAGAGAAACATCAATGATGAGAGAGAATCACTGATCGGCTGCCTCCTGCACGCCCCCCACTGGGGACCTTTCAGTCCACAGGCCAACACTCTATCCATTGAGCCAAACAAGCTAGGGCTCCACTACATTTTTAAAAAAATATATTTTATTGATTTTTTTTACAGAGAGGAAGGGAGAGGGATAGAGAGTTAGAAACATTGATCAGCTGCCTCCTGCACACTCCCCACTGGGGATGTGCCCGCAACCAAGGTACATGCCCTTGACCGGAATCGAACCTGGGACCCTTGAGTCCGCAGGCTGACGCTCTATCCGCTGAGCCAAACCGGTCAGGGCTACTAAATATTTTAGAAATAGACTTTGTGCCCTGGCCGGTTGCCCAGTGGTTAGAGCGTCGGCCTGCAGACAGAAGTGTCCCGGGTTCGATTCCGGTCAAGGGCATGTACCTCGGTTGCAGGCTCCTCCCCGCCCGGCCCTGGTCGGGGCTCATGCAGGAGGCGCCCAATCCATGTGTTTCTCTAACATCGATGTTTCTCTCTGTCCCACTCTCTCTCTCTCTCTAAACAAGAAAAAAAATAGAGACTCTGTTTTTCAGAGAAGTTTTAGGTTCACAGCAAAACTGAGGGGCAGGGACAGATCTGCCCCCACCCACGCACAGCCTGCCCACCACCGCCACCCCCACCCCCACCCCCCTCACCCCGGGGCCCAAGTCCCA
>NW_005362885.1:971412-973205 GCF_000412655.1 Myotis brandtii
CTCCCGTCGGTGGCTGAGGCTGGGCCCGGGGCGAGGGTCCCGGTTCCTATGAGTGGGCACTGGGTCCTTGGTCACCACCCAGGACACTTCCTGTCCATCTTGGGGTCGCGGCCGCCCTGTCCGCCCCGCCCCCTGACTCGGACCTGTGGCTCTGGGCTGTGGGCAGGGGCAGGTGGCCGGCGCCAGCCAGGGGTCAAATATCAAAGGGAAAACACCCCCTGAGGGGTCTTGGCCGGTGGGGCCGGGAGGGGGACAGCCGCTGGGGCAGTGCAGGGGCTCCCCTGGGCGACTCCCTTGTCCAGCAGGGACAGCTCCTGGCCGCACTGGGTGAGCAGTTTCAGGGCGGGAGGGGGGAGGGGGGCAGCCAGGCCTCCTAGGAGGAGTGGGTGTCCAGGAACGGAGGGACCCAGCTGGACGGAGCAAGGGTCCCGGGTGCCTTCTGCCTCCTGGTGGTGTCGGAGGGTGGGGCTGCCCTGCCCTGACCCCCCTGACCCTGGAGGGCGGGAGAAGTGGGGCGCCCTGTGGAGGGGGCTCGGCCCCGCTGCTGAGAGGGCTGGCCTGTCTCCTGCCCAGCCGAGGCCTGTCCCGAGGGGCACTGCACATGCATCCAGTCCGAGTTCCACTGTGCAGACCCCGACTGCACGACCTGCAAGCACCACCCCTGCCCGCCCGGCCAGGGGGCGAAGGCCTACGGTAAGTCCGCGCCGCTCCAGCCCAGCCCTGGAACTTGAGTGGCATAAGGAAGCTCACCATGGGGGGGCGTGGGCATGTCCTCGGGGGGTGGCGCCAGCGTCCTCTGTGGCTGAGTGTCACGGCCCCAGTCAGTGCACTTCGGGGAGTCCTTCCCCGCCCAGCCTGGGCCCCTCGGGGCGGGTCCGAGGAACAGGGGGGGCCGTGTTTGTGGGTGTCCAGGGGCTGTCGGTCCTCAGGCCCGGCTCTGACCACACGCAGGGCCTGCACCCACCCTGACCATCTGCATGGGGACAGCCTGCCCCTGAGCCCCATGTGGGGTCAGCCCCTTTTGGGGAAGGAACAACTCAAATCCTATTGGAGCCAGTTTACCTGATGGGAGGGGCTGGGGGTGCAGACTGAGGGGAGCCCTGCTGGTTGGACAGTGGCAGGGACTGGGTCAACTGGGGCGCCAGCCTCAACCCCTCCCCTCCTGCCCTCCTGCCCTCTGGCCACTGGACCAAGCGCAAGGCCTGTCGGCCTGGCCTCTGCTTCCCCCGCTTCTGGCCCCACCTCACACTGCTCTACTCCTCCTCATGTCCCCCCAGGGAACCTCCACGCAGCCCCCCAACGGTCCCCCCAAGGCCTCTGGGTCCCCCCAAGACTGCCTCCCCGACAGATGCCTGCCCTAAGCCGAGCACACACCGGCCCTGCTTCTCCAGGCCCTGGTCCCGTGGGCATTGGAGGCCTCTGTCTGGGGGATGCGTGTCGGGGTCCACACCCCCCCGGCAGCCCCGCAGCCTGTCCACCTGTCTTCCTGTCCATCTGTCTGTCTCCAGGGAATTTCACGTTCGGCTTCAAGTGTGTCGACTGTGCCGCAGGGACCTTCTCTGGGGGCCGCGAGGGCCGCTGCACTCCGTGGGCCGAGTGAGTCCTGGCAGGTCTCCCGGGAGGTCCTGGGGGGCAGGGGGGCTCCTGTCCCTCCCGGCCCAGTGACCCCGTGAGGAGGGGCTGCCGGGCGGCTGAGGGCTGACGAGGGCTCTGTGTCCGTGTGTCCAGCTGCTCCCAGGCTGGGCTTCGCACCATGTTCCCTGGAAACAAGACACACAACGTGGTGTGCGGTC
>NW_005362885.1:973671-978951 GCF_000412655.1 Myotis brandtii
CGGCGACAGCGGCGAGTCCCCAGGTTGTGCAGAAGAGGCAGCAGCCGTGCGTGGACTGTGGGGGACACAGACAGGGCTGTGGCTGCCGGCCCTGCTGGGGTGGGGGCTGCGGACCCCTCGTTCCCCGGACTGGAGGTACACAGCCCCGGACCTGGCTGCAGGCAGCGCTCAATAAACACTTTGTCCAGGGACCTGAGTGGACGTGTGCTGGGGGGACACAGGGACAGGGCCCCGCGGCATGGGCTCCATGGCCTCTCCTCCCGGTGCCCACAGCCCCTGACAGATGGGGTGGAGTTAGGGCTGGGGCAGAGGTCAGGCCGTTCCGGAGCAGGAACCCCAGGCAAGGCGGGCTTCCTGGAAGAGGGGGCCTTGGCGAAACCACCTTGGCCTGCCTACTCTTGAGCCCAGAGTCCAGGGCGAGGTCAGTTTCTACCTCAGCGCTTCCTGGGGGCAGCAGGTAGTCAGAGTGGCCTATTTTGGGCCCAGCCCTCTCTCCACGTCCTGTGCTGGCCTCCACCAGCTCACAGGACCCCTCTCCCTCAGAGCCTGGTTCTGGGGTTCCACCCAGCGGAGCTGAGCAGCCCCTCCCTGCCTCCCGGCAGGTCTGATAAGGGCCCCTTGGCACCGTCCAGGGGTCCAGGGCGTGGCGGGCAGGCCAGTGGGGACCTGTCAGGAGCAGTGCCCTCCAGGTGTTGGCATGCCTGCACCCCACATGCCCAGGCCCCGCCCTCCCCTCCTGCCTGCCTGCTGACTAGTAGCACCCTCTTGACTCATTGGCCCTTGCCCCTGCCCCCCCTCCCCGTCCCGATGGGCAATAGGCCAGGTGGGTACGGCTCAGAGCAGTAGGTGGAGGAGAGGGGGGCTCTGGGTGTGGGCCCATCCCCGCCCCCGGCATCGCCCCACCCGGCACAGCACAGCTCCTTTGCACCCAGAAAGGAGGGTGGGGACAGCCTTGTGAAATACTCTTCCCTGGGCACCTTCTCCGAGCCCCGGGCACTTCCCTGGAGCCCAGTTTCCTGGTGAGTGTCCAGGTGAATTAACTAAAGAAGAAAATGCAGGTGGGCTGGCTGGACATCAGGGAGACAGGTGGTCAGTCTGGGAGAGCCCAGCCGGACAGCCTGCGCCTGCCTCCTGGCCAGGCCTCCCCCCTCGGGAAGCCAGCTCTCCGTGGGGCTGGGCCAGGATTGGTGGGGTCCCTGGGTCACTTGACTGCTCCATCCCCACGGACTGGACCCTCCCAGGCGCCTGCTCGGGGAAGCAGTTTCCCCCCCACCCGGGGCCGGGAGTCGTCTGAGGATCTTCCCGCGAAACCACCTTGGCCTGCCCACGCCCAGGGCCCCAGGCTCGCGGTGGGCGGGCGGCAGGGCTGACTCAGCGCGGAAACTCCTCCTGGGCGTCCAGTGCTCATGGGAACGACTCCAGACGTCAGCGTGGGGGCTGCGGGGGTTCACGCAGAGCCTGGGGGATTCCAGGGCCTCCAAGGCAGGGAGGATGTGGGCAGTGAGGCTGGGCTGGGGCCTGGGCCGGAAGGGTCTCGCCCCAGGAAGCTCAGGTTCCCTCCACACGCCCCTCCCCAGCACAGATGCCCCTTACCCCGCGGTCACCCCACCTCCATCTGCCCCCTCCCGCTCTCTCCCCCAAAGCGTATGTCCCTGCTCAGGATTTTTCGAGCCCTGAGGATGCCACTCGGCCTGGCTCTGCCATGAAAAGGGCCTGGGGCTGGGGGGCTGGCGAGACCCCGGCTCTGGGTGTTTGGAGGCAGCCAGGCGTTGGGTAGGGGAGGCCTGAGCCACTCCAAGTTCTGAGGCTGGAAACGTGCCCAGGGCAGGGGGCCCAGGAGACTCAGGGCGCTGGTTCCCTTCCCTCCCACTCAGCCCAGCCTCCTACGGGGCGGGTGTGCGCCCGCCTGCAGAGCTGGTCACCCGGCCTGACCGCCGGGGGCTCCCAAGCCCGGGAGGGACCCCAGGGGAGGCGGCCGCCCTGGGAACCCTGCCCGCAGGAGCAGCCTCAGGTGTCCCGGAAACCACAGCCCCTCCCGGGTTGGAGCTCAGTCTCAGATGAGGGACCTGAAGCCACCGTTCTCAGAAGTGCTTCCGGCCACAGCGGCTCCCTCCCAGCACCTGCTTCCCGCGAGGCCCGGACTGGCCAGTGTGGGGGGCCCCAGGCACAGAACCCTCGGTGGGGGCGGGGAGCGGTCAGTCCCAGACAGAACCGGACGCAGCCCCTCCCAGCCCCAGCCCTGGGCGCGCAGGGGGCTGTCTGAAGCCGCACAACCAAGGGGATCCGGGCTGCCTGTCCCTCCCTGAGTCCATTCAGAAGAGAATCCTATCGAGCGTTTATTCCAGTCCTGCCGGCGGCATGGAGAGCACAGGTTCCCCACAGACATCTGCTCTGTCGCCCCCGTAAGCCAGCTGCTTATACAGGGCAGGCAGGACAAGGATTACATGGGGAGCAGGAATCACGGGCGTGGGGAAGTAGGCTGTGCGGGCCGGGGTGGGACGCCATTGTTTGGGCGAGAAGCTTGTTCATCTTTCCATGGTCACAGGCGGGTCTTGAATGGACCGCCCTCCGAGGCTGGCTCCCAGGTGTGTGTGTGGGGGGGGTGGGGGCGTACAGTTCCCAGCGGGTTAGAATGTGCTTTCTTTCAGCAGAACAGGGCTCTCGCGGTTCACAGAGATGAGTAATGTTTCCCAGAACCGCAGCTAGTCCCCAGAATTCTATTTTTGCCCCTGACGTGCCCAGGCCCCTGGCTGACCCCAGGGGCTGCGATGGGGGCCCACGAGGTCAGGCCTGGCCGCTCAACACCCTTGATCAGAACCTGGGTCAACACTCCTGTGCCCACACCCCCACCCGGGTGTCCTGAGCACTGGGGAGCACACCTCCCCCCGGCCGGGCTGAGTGCCTTTTCTTTCTTCATATATAGCATATCTTATTGATTTTTACAGAGAGGAAGGGAGAGGGATAGAGAGTTAGAAACATCGATAAGAGAGAAACATTGACCAGCTGCCTCCTGCACACTCCCCACTGGGGATGTGCCCGAAATCAAGGTACATGCCCTTGACCAGAATCGAACCTGGGACGCTTGACGCTCTATCCGCTGAGCCAAACCGGCTAGAGCACTTCGTATCTATTTTTATTGCCCGGGTTGCGGGCTCCGTCTCCAGGGTGAGAGGAAGGGAGAGGGAGGGAGAGAAACATTGATGATGAGAGAGAATCATTGATCAGCTGCCTCCGGCATTTCCAGGTCACCCTTATCTGCTCCCACTGGGGATTGAGCCCACAGCCCAGCGTGTGCCCTGACTGGGAATCGAACGGAGACCTCCTGGTTCCTAGGTCCACACTCAACCCCCGAGCCCCGCCGGCCGGGCCCTGTGGTGGTTTCCATGGCTGTGAACGGCCCCCTCTAAGTGGCTCTGCCTGCGGGGGTGTGGGGGGGGGCAGAGAGGCCGACACCTCCGCGCCCCCACACGCCTCATCTTCCCAGGAAGCATCAGGGGTGGAGGTGCATCCTGGAGACTGGCCCCCAGGCCAGGGCGGCGGCACCTGCTTCTCAGAGACACACTCCAGGGCCGAGGGGCAGGGGGTGGCCATGGAGTCCGGGGGTCCCTGGTTCTGGCTGAAACAGACCCAGGCTGCTAGACCCGGCCCCCCTGCCAGGGGCCGAGGGATGCCCAGCGGGTGCCAGGGTGATGGGCAGCCCTCAAGATGGAGGCTACAGGGTTGGTGGGGTCCCTGGGTGGTGCCTGGGTCAGAGCTGAGGGCAGCTTGACCCCCACAACTTTCTGCAGATGAAAGGCGTGACTTGAGTTCCCCAACCACCAGCAGGGTCCCTGGAGGGGCCAGGGAGATGGAGGAGGAGGACAGAGACAGCGTGGGGGGTGCCTTGGGCATGGGGGTGTGAGGGTGAGGGAGGGGAGTGGGGGTGGACAGACAGCGTTTACATTGGACCACACACTGGGCGGTGCAGTGCGGGGCAGCCCCGTCCTGGGCACTCGGGTGCCACTCCCCCCTGCAGGTCCCCGGCCACCTGTGCTGCGCTTGCTGCCCGCCGTGCTGTTTGAATACTGGGAGGGCACCTCCTGTCTGCAGATGCCCAGGTGCCCACGGCCCACAGCACCCGAAGCTCCAGCTCCTGCCCACCTCTCCCTGGTCCTCAGGTCCCGAGCGTGGGCAGGGGGCTGGGGGGCTGGGGGGCATCGCCTCTGGGGTGAACAAGCAGCAGAGGCTCTGGGAAACCTCACTGGATATTCAAGCCCTCGGGGACCCCAGGGACGAAGAGTAGCAGGTGGCCCAGGCCTTGGGGGACCCCAGGGACGAAGAGCAGCAGGTGGCCCAGGCCTTGGGGGACCCCAGGGAGGGGCTCTGCTGGGTGAGGGCAAGCTGCTCTGCCAACGTGCACATGTGGTCACCTCGCGGGACCCACGGGTCATCTGATGGACGTTGGCCTTCACCCCAGGCTCGGGCACAGAGCTGGCTGGGCTGCAGGGCAGGCAGGCGCTCAGCATGGCCCTTCCTGGAGGGACCCCTAGACACGCCGGAGGGGACTCAGGGCTCCTGGTTACACAGGGACAAGTGGGTGCTGCCAGCCTCTGGCCTGGGCACCCCACACTCTAAGCCAGCGATGGCAAACCTATGACACGCGTGTCAGAGGTGACACGCGAACTCATTTTTTTGGTTGATTTTTCTTTGTTAAATGGCATTTAAATATATAAAATAAATATCAAAAATATAAGTCTTTGTTTTACTATGGTTGCAAATATCAAAAAATTTCTATATGTGACACGGCACCAGAGTTAAGTTAGGGTTTTCAAAATGCTGACACGCCGAGCTCAAAAGGTTCGCCATCACTGACCTAGTGGCATTTAAATATATAAAATAAATACAAAAAATGTAAGTCTCTGTTTTACTATGGTTGCAAATATCAAAAAATTTCTCTATGTGACACGGCACCAGAGCTAAGTTAGGGTTTTTCAAAATGCTGACACGCCGAGCTCAAAAGGTTCGCCATCACTGGTCTAAGCCACGGCGGCAGGATGGGGGGCAGCAGGTGCAGTGGCTGGGCGGGCTGTGGTGAGTGACAGGTTGGCCCCTGGCCCTGCCCCCCCCTCCCCAGCTCTGAGACCCCGGGGTTGGGAGGGGGGACTTCCTCCGAGTCCCAGTTCCTCCCTCTCCCGGCTCCGGGGCTGCTCCCTCCGGGCCCAGGAGACAGCGGTGCACGGCGCCCTCTGGTGGTGCCAGGGCCGACGCACTCCCGGGAATGCAGCTGCCTGCCCCCGGGGT
>NW_005362885.1:979677-979943 GCF_000412655.1 Myotis brandtii
CGGAGGGAGCCTCCTGGGGGATCCAGGGGACCCCCTTTCCGGGGACCACAGCCAAGCAGATGGCCGGGGGTGAGGGACACGGTGATGGAAGGGGCGTGGCTTCCCGA
Source organism: Myotis brandtii (assembly GCF_000412655.1). Taxonomy (NCBI): domain Eukaryota; kingdom Metazoa; phylum Chordata; class Mammalia; order Chiroptera; family Vespertilionidae; genus Myotis; species Myotis brandtii. The sequence goes on from NW_005362885.1 coordinate 979,785, forward strand.
GAGGCGCAGAGCAGGGATGTGGGGGCCCCTCCCCTTCCTGCAGGACAGTCCCCCCCATCCCTCCGCCCTGCGCGCCCCGAGGGCAGGTCCCAGCCTGGGGGTGGAGGAGGAGGTGGAGCTGGAGGTGGAGGAGGAAGGGGGGGCAGGGGGAAGGGCCGG
>NW_005362885.1:980400-986881 GCF_000412655.1 Myotis brandtii
GATTCCTTGGGGACAGGGACCCGCAGGCGCCTGGGATGTGGGAGAGCTGGGTGTGTAGGCATCTGAGCTTGGGCAGGAGGTGGGATGGAGCAGGCAGTTGGAGGGTTTCGGGCCTGGGCAGGGCCTCACCCAGGGTCTCCATGACCACGCGAGGAACCACCTCCTTCAGGACCTCGCAGTTGGTGTGCAGGGCGGGGTTGGAGTTCATCTCTAGCAGCCACACCTGGGCCCAACATGGGTCAGCATCCTGCCCCACCTGCCACTTGGCCTGCCGGAGCCGGGGCAGGTGGCCTCACCCCCCATATTTGCCCAAGGGGCTGAGACTCTAAGGATCTGGCCTTGGAGGCTGCCCCGCTGCAGGGGGAGCGAAACCTGATGGAACCCCCTACCCCCACCCCGCGGGGCTTGGGGAGGTCGGACTGCAGGGTCCACCCCCGGGCCTGTCTGGTGGTCAGGCTGGGCATAGATGCCCCCGCGCCCTGCACCTGCCTGCCAGGCCCCACTGCCCTGGGATCCCCAACGGCACCTTGAAGTTGTCATCGATCAGGAAGTCACAGCCAATGAGGTCGAAGTAGCCCAGCTTGCACTCGAGCTTGGACTTGACAGCCAGGAAGCAGTGGGCCATGATCTGCTGCATCTGCTTCTGTGGGGGGCGGGGGGGCAGGCAGAATGTCACTGTCAGCACTGATGACACTGCCACCCGCAGCCATGGCCACCCCCCTCGCCTGCAGTCCTAACGGGGCCTCACCTCAAAGTCCACCTGTGCCCTCACCTGTGCCCTCACCTGTGCCCTCACCTGTGCCCTCACCTGCAGAGCCACCCCTGCCTGCCCTCATGTTCGCACTCTTACAGCCAGAAACTCAGTCACTCTCGTTTTATTCATTCGGCAGACGTGTGGAGCTCTGGCCGCGTGGCGGGTGCGGGGACAGGAGTGTCTGCCCCGGCCAGACCCTCACAGCAGGAGAGACAACACGTGACCCGCACGCAGACCATCGTACACTTGGCACAGGAGGTTGAGCCATCAATGCTGATGGAGAAAATGCAGCTAAGAGCGTGGAGGTGAGAGTTCTGGGGTGGCTTTTTGTGGTGGTTAATCCTCTCCCAGGGGCATTTTCCAGTGATTTTTAGGGAGAGTGGGAGAGCGAGGGAATGGCAGAGAGAAACATCTATGTGATTGGTTGCCTCCTGCACAAGCCCTGACCAGGGCCTGGGCCAGGGAGGAGCCTGCAACCAAGGTATGTGCACTTGACCGGAATCGAACCCGGGACCCTTTGGTCTGCAGGCCGACGCTCTATCCACTGAACCAAACCCTCTAGGGCGGGGGTGGGGGTGTGTGGCTTTTGTGATGTAAAAAGAGGTGTGGTCTGGGGGCCTCCTGGAGGAGATAGTGACCAGGACTGAAGACGGGGAGGGGGTGCTGTGGCTCGAGGGCAGGGGGTGCAGGAGACGGGGTGGCGGCCTTACCCCATGGGGGCCTGGGAAAGACCTTGACTTTCCCCTCAGATCAGAGCTGCTGGGGTGGAGCCGAGGAGGGGCACCTGTGGCCCAGGCCCTCCCAGGGCCCTCCGCCTGCTATGCCCAGAGAGACTGAGGGGCTAGAGGTGGTGGGACGGGCTCTGAATATATTTTGAGGGAGAGCCCGGCCAAGTGGCTGGTGAAGGATGCGTGAGCTGTGAAAAAACGGGAGAAGGGTTATCCCTGGGAGGATGGAGCCCCCATCAACTGAGCAGGGGCCGGGGGACCATGGAGGCGGGGGGGCGGTGTCCATGAGCTGTAGACGGGGTGCTGACGGGCCTGGAGGGGAGGCTCAGGTTCAGGACAGAGGTGAGGGCCGGATGGTGAAACGGGGACCCGGCTTACAGGCGGGATCTGAAGCCGGAGACTCAACACCAGTGGGTGTAGGTAAAGGACAGGGCGTCTGCTGAGCCCTGGGCCTCCAGGGAGCAGAGGCTGGGAGGCGAGAGGCCAGCACAGGGGCCAGGCGGAGGGGACAAGGCCCTGGAGCCACGGAAAGGCGTGGGGAGTGAGCAGCTCTGTCCCAAGGGCTGGCAGGTCAGGGACGAGAGGGCTGGGATCTGACCCCTGGGTTTGGCAACGCGAAGGTCACTGTGACCTTGATGAGTGTTTCAGGGGCACAACAGGGAGACGCCTCACTGGAGTGGGATCAAGAGACAAGAACATGAGTGAAAATGTCAGAGGAAGGACATCTGAGAACAGGCCACTCCATAAACGCAGCACCTGCCCCCTCTCCCCCCGAAAAACAACAATAAGAAACAAACCTGCAAAATGGTCAGAATACACTGTCAGAAAGGCTTGCAGCAACTTGAGGAGAAAAGTCTTGCATTCTGAGCTTTGTGCACTTTAGGTCCTGGTCAGATTTACCCCCCTCCCAGCTCAGCGCAGCCTGGAGAAAAGCCACACCTCCGCAGGAGATAGCAGACTGGGCCTGGCTGGCCAAGAACTGTCGCTGTTGGTTGTGTCCTGTCTGGGGCCCCCTGGGAGACCTCACTTGGAAAGAATGCTGGGAACATGTGAGAATAGAGACTATCAAGGAAGAGACAGAAAGTATAAAAGGGAACCTAGTATAAATTCTGGAGGCGAAAAGTTTAACAACTGACATTTACAATCCACAGAGGGGCTTAGCAGTAGATATGGATTGTCTGAAGTGAGGTCCATGAGGTGATCCAGTGTGAGGGACCTAGCCAGTTTAGCTCAGTGGATAGAGCGTCGGCCTGCGGATTGAAGGGTCCCGGGTTCGATTCCGGTCAAGGGCACATGCCTGGGTTGCAGGCTCAATCCCCAGTGTGGGGGGTGCAGGAGGCAGCCGATCAATGATTCTCTCTCATCACTGATGTTTCCATCTCTCTCTCCCTCTCCCTTCCTCTCTGAAATCAATAAAGATATTTAAAATATATATAGGGGGCGGGGGCGGGCTGGAGGGGGATAAAGGGGGACATATGTAACACTTTCAACAATAAAGAATTATTCATATATATATTTATGGCAAAAGAAATTACTCTAGAAATGCTACATTACAAAATATAGGGTGTCCCAAAAATATTTTTTACGGACACACTGTATAATTATAAAGGTGGTGTTTATTAGAATACATTCCAGTTTCAAAATTGAGCTATCAGCTGTTCAAGTGTGTATACATTTTTTTGGGACACCCTGTACATATCTGTGTCACACAGAAGAATTGAAAAGCAAAAAAGATACATAGCAAAATAGCAGGTGTAAACCCTACCTTAACAGTAATTATATTAAATATAAGTCACACTTTTCAAATAAAAGACAGCGACTGGCCAAACGCATAAAAGCCCCTTCAGATACACTGTCTATGAGACTTCGGATTCAAAGACACAGATCGGTTGAAAGTAAAAAGGTGGGAAAAGAGACATGTCATACAAACAGCAGCCAAAAGGAGCTGGAATGACTATTCTAACAGCAAGCTGATTTTAAGACAAAAATTGAGGATAGTAAGAAAAAAAGTACATTTTATAATGACACATCAAGAGCCTCAGAATACATATGGTAAAAGCCAGTAGCATTGCAGGGACACAGACAATTCAACAGCAACAGTTGGAGACTTCAATACCCCACTTCCCGGGTGGACAGGCATGTGGACAAGATCAACAAGGACATAGAAGCCTTGGACAATATAAATCGAGGCCTAGCAGACATCTGCAGAACCTCCGCCCGAGAGCAGGCCTGTGTTTCTCAGGTGCCCACGGAACGTCCCCCAGGACAGACATTGTTAGGACACAAAACAAGTTCCGATAATTGTTTAAAGGGCTGGAGTCATACCAAGTATGTCCTTCGCCTGGCCCGTGTGGCTCAGTGGTTGACGATCCACCTACGAGCCACGAGGTCACCGTTCCATTCCCTGTCAGGGCACATGCCCGGGTTTCGAACTTGATCCCCAGTAGGGGGCGTGCAGGAGGCAGCGGATTGCAGATTCTCACCATTGATGTTTCTCTCTCTCTCTCTCTCTCTCTCTCTCTCTCTCTCTCTCCTTTCCCTCTCCCTCCCTCTCTAAAATATTTATTTATTTCTTTAAACTTGTAAAAGAAAACATATGTATAAATCTTTCCAACCTTGGATTTGGCAATGGATTCTTAGATATGACCTCAAAAGCATGAATGACCAAAGAAAAGATGGATCAATTGCACTTCATTCAAAATCTAAAGCTTTTGTTCAGAAAAGGACGTTATTAAGAAAGTGAAAAAAGAACTCAGAACAGGAGAAAATGGTTGCAGATCACATGTCTGATAAGGTTTAGCAACCGGAGCATGAAGAGCTGAACAAGGAAGGACAGAGGGTCGGAATAGAAAGTTTTCTCAAGCAGATACCAGACGGCCAATAAACCCATGAAAAGAGATTCAACATCATGATCATTAGTGAAATGCAAATCAGACCCACAACGAGATACCAGGTCACAGCCACTTTTCTTTCTTTTTTAAAAAAGGGAAAGTGCCGAAACCGGTTTGGCTCAGTTGATAGAGCGTCGGCCTGCGGACTGAAAGGTCCCAGGTTCGATTCCAGTCAAGGGCATGTACCTGGGTTGCGGGCACATCCCCAGTAGGAGATGTGCAGGAGGCAGCTGATCGATGTTTCTCTCTCATCGATGTTTCTAACTCTCTATCTCTCTCCCTTCCTCTCTGTAAAAAATCAATACAATATATATTTTTTTTAAAAAAAAAGGGAAAGTGTCGGCGAGGATGTGGAGGTGGGAACGTGAACTATTGCGAGGAGGAGAGAGAGCCTGAGACGCCTCCGTGGCCAGCTTCCACCGCCCAGTGGCACAAGGAGACACACACTCCTTCGCACAGACGCACCCCTGCCCCCTCCAGTACTGAGGGGACACTGCCCCACCCCACATCCCTACGGGGTCGTGACCCTTGATCCCGGGCCCGTCCCCTCCATGGGGTGGGGTGAGGCGCTCACGGACCGTGAAGGTGGTGAAGACCCAGTCGCGGGGGAGGCCCTTGGTCTTGCTGAACTTGTCGTTGATGTGCCGGTTGAGCTGCTCCATGCTCCACACCGTGTCCTCCTTCAGGAGCACGTACAGGGGGCTCTTCTTCTGCATGAACTGGGGGGAAGGGTGTGGCGCCTGGAGGCCATCTCCCCGGAGCGCCCAGAGGCCCTGCCCGCCCCCCCCCACATCCTGCGGCAACCCGGGGGCCAAGACCCTCTCCAACACCTTCTTCCATGGAGACCTCCTCGGCCACCAAGCCCCCACCGATCCTCACGGAGGGCTCAGCCTCGACTCCCCGTGGCAACCCTTCCACGGAGACCTCTGGCCTCTCCTTGAGGTCTTCACAGAGTGGAGGGTCCAGAGGCCCTGCCCCACCCCCTCCGGACAACCCGGGGGCCGAGACCCTCCCCAACACCTTCTTCCATGGAGACCTCCTCGGCCACCAAGCCCCCACCGATCCTCACGGAGGGCTCAGCCTCGACTCCCCGTGGCAACCCTTCCACGGAGACCTCTGGCCTCTCCTTGAGGTCTTCACAGAGACCCCCTCCCCGGCTCCTGCCCCCCCCCACACCTCCTCCACGTCCAGCGGGAACCACGCTGCGGTGGGTGGGTGCAGGGCCCTCGGTCACGTCACCAGATGCCCTGCGGTGGCCGAAGGTGAGAGGTGATGCCAACAGCAGGCAGGGCCCGCCCAGGCCCCCTCGGGGCTGGACCAGCTCTGGGTCTGAGCCAGGTCTGCACTGGCCTCTTCTCTCTGCTTCTGAGCAGTGATCTCGTCCGAGGGCGGCCGGGAGGACCCTCACCTGGTTGGTCAGGTGGCCGCTGAGGTCTTGGGAGTCGGGGTCGTAGAGGCTGAGGGTGAGGCGCGCGTAGCCGTGGCCGAAGAAGACCATGTAGGGCATGGCGCAGGCAATGAGCAGGTAGGAGCGCACGTCGAACTTCTTCCCGTCCAGCAGCAGCGGGTTCTCGATGTACCTGGGGGCAGGTGGGGGCTGAGCACATGGCCCGCCTGGACCTGTTCCTCATGTGGGCTCCCTCCCCTGGCCGAGTGCCTGTCGGTCGGTACAGTTTGGAGGCTCCCTGGATCTCAGCCCCCTGGGTGTCTGGGTGCTCAGGCTGCAACTCTCACGAGGAGCCTGGCCGGTGGGAGCAGACCAGCCCCTGGGCAGGGAGCGCCGCCTGGAGGCGGAGGGAGGGCTGACATTGGGCTGAGCGGACTGGAGAGGCGGGAGGGGCACCCCACGTGGAGGGACCTGCAGAGCTAAAGCGCCTGGGACGGCCACTGGGAGAGGAGGTGGCGGACAGCGGCCGAGACAGGACTGTGGGGAGTTCCGGGGACCTTCGAGGTGAGACCGTGCCGCCCAGCCTGAGCCTGGGGTCTGGACCCCGTCCAGAGGCAGAGGGATGGAGGGCGGGACAGGCAGCTCTGGCTGCCGGCCTGAGGCTGTGGCTGCCCGGCGGGCTTCCTGCAGGACCGAGGGGCAGTGCCCAGGCAGTGGACAC
>NW_005362885.1:987406-989668 GCF_000412655.1 Myotis brandtii
GCCATGTGGCCCCGCCCCCCCCCCGATCCTGCCCATCCCGCGCCTCGCCCATGGCCCCGCCCACGCCCATCCCACCACGCCCTGGACACGCCCACCCCAAACTGATCGCACCCCCAGACCAAAACGCACCCTGAAACACGCCCTTTTCTGCCCTGAGCACACGCAGCCACGCCCAACAGCCCTCCCAGCCATGGCCCCGCCCACCGGGCTCCTTGGTCACGCCCCCACCGGGACCACCTGGGCCCTGGTCCTGCCCTCATCACACCCCAACCTTGGTCCGGCCCTGAACCCGCCTCCCCCGAGCAGGCCCGGGTCCAGCTGCCTCTCACCATCAAAGAGGCCGAAGAATGTCTCTCTCTCATCCCTGATGTCCAGACGGTAGGTCTCTGGGAAAAATTCTTCCATTTTCAGAATCCTGGGGAGCAGGGAGGTGGGGGCATGCTAGGGCTGTCTCCCTCCTGCAAGGGTGAGGGCCGCTGGGAAGCTGGGCTGGGCTCCAGGCACCCGTCTCCACCCCCTCCACCCTTTCCCTCTGCAGCCTGCACACCCTCTGCTCCCTGCCAGAGCTCGCGTGGCCGGACCCTGGCACACCTGGCCCCCACAGGCTGCCGCTGCCCCGCCCTCTCCACTCCCCGCTCTTCCTGGGGAGGCCGTCTGCTACCTGCGTGGCTCAGGACTTGTGAGTGGCCAGTTCAGAGCGGCCAGTGTCCCCAGGGAAGGACAGTGCCCGGACGCAGCGAGCATGGATTCCTGAGCACCGTCCACTGGCCTGGGGTGCCCTTTAACTCTCTGTCACCTCACACCAGGCCATCCTTCAAGTTAGGGCAGAATGGCCCCCCCAGCTGGGCTGAGTGTGTCTACCTTTGTGACTCGAGGGGTCCTGGGCTGGTCCATGGGAGCTCCTCCAGAGCGGGTGTGGGGTCCCTTCCAGATCTGCACCCCAGGGGGACACAGGGCCTGGCCTGAGTGTCCACTGAGGAGTGTGTGGAGGCTGGACGGGTGGGTGTGGGTCTGGAGAGACGGGCAATGGGTGGAGGCTTTGAAGTAGTGGGTGGGTGCGTGGATGGGTGGTGGTTGGGTAAGTGGATCTGGGATGGAAGTAGGTGGATGGATGGACAGGTGGCTCGGTGGGCGACCTGCCTGGAGAGGGACAGGTGAGAGGTGCTGACTGACATGGGAGGTGGACAACTGGATGTGTGGCTGTAAAGATGGTGTCGTGGTGACCAGGTGGGTGGGCTGCCCGCCTGGTGGAAGGTGGACAGTGGCTGGGTGGGTGGGCAGACGTGTAAATTGTTGGGCAGTGAGTGGGTGAGTGGGTGGCCAGGTGGACACCAGGTAGCTGAGCCTGCTGAGTGGCTCCGGCAGGGCCAGTGCTGGGTGAAGGGGCAGAGGACAGTGAGGGTAGAGGGGCTGTGGGAACGGGTTCGGGGACGGATGGCACAGGTGTGGTGGGCGATGAATGACTCAACGAGGGACACCAGTGGGTGGCTCTGTGCTGGGTGCTGTGTACGGCCTCTGGGGGGCTGGGGGGCTGTAATGGGTGGCAGGTGTTTGGGGTGGAGACAGATGGGTGAGTGCGTGGTGGGAGGATGGGTGGGTGGATGGCTGTAGGTGGTGGACAGAATGGAGGGTGGTCAGGACCAGAGACTGACTGACATGTCAGATGGGCGGGTGTGCCGCTGAGGACGGGTGGGGTGGCGGGATGGGTGGCAGGATGGGTGGGTGCATGGGGGGCCGATGGGGGGTGTCCAGTGATGGTGGGGAGCCAGGGCGGCGTACTTGGCCTGTGGGCACGGCGATGTCCTGTTGACCCTGCTGATGACCCTGGCGTACTCCCTGAGGGCGTTGAGAAGCCCGATCTTGGTGGTGAGCAGTTTGTTGTTGGGGAGCTGGTACAGCAGCTGCTCGCCTGGCACGACAAAGCCCTGGGCAGCATGCGGGGGACGGCTGCAGGGCCCCAGCCGCCCAGGCCGCCAGGGCTCCCAGCTGGAGCGGGCAGCCACTCTCCCAGGCCCTGGCCCGGGGTCCTTGCTGGCTACAGGCCCAAGCCCCGCCCCTCCCGGCTACCTTCTCGGAAGTGGAGGTAGCTGTCTCGACACTTGACCTCGCACCACTTGAGCTTGTAGTCCTCGCGCTGGCTGTCCTGGATGCGCTGCCAGCCCTTGCTCTTGCAGTAGGAGCTGATTCTGTGGGGCCCGGGGCAGACCTGACACTGGGGCCTTAGGACCTGGGGGGGTGGGGCTTGCCAGGGAGGGGACCAGG
>NW_005362885.1:990123-991717 GCF_000412655.1 Myotis brandtii
GCCCATCCGGGCACGTCTCCTCCCAGGCACAGGCCTGCCCAGTGGCCTGGGCCCATCGTGCCTTCTAGGAGAGAGGGCTGGTCACCACCCGCAGGGTCAGCCTTGGGGTGGCAGGTCCCTCCTCACCAACAGGGCAGAGCTGGGGGCAGGTGAGGGGCGAGGGTGGAGGCTGGACTGGGGCAGACGTGGCACAGGGACATGCCCAGGAGGGCGGGGGTCACAATGTCCATCATGATGTCATGGGTGACTCCTGCCAGGCAGGGGTGATGGGCTGCCTGCCCTGGGCAGGGGCTGGGGGCTGGGGGCTGGGGTGGCAGCGTGCCTGCCAGACTGGCTGGAGAGTGTCCCCTCCCTGTGCCTGTTCAGACCCTGGCTCTGCTGGCCCCTCCCGGGGCATGGCTATGTGTGGTCCCCGATTAGAACCCCGTCCCTGGAACGGGGTGCCAGGCCCCAGGGGGCCCTCCCAGGGCTGCATTCACCTGGCTCCCGGGGGCAGCTCCGCCAGACCCCTTTGATCCTTGACTGCTTGCCTCTCTTGGTGCTGACCCGGGCCCAAGGGGGCAGTGCCCGGCGTCCTCGGCCGTGGCTGAAGCGGGTGTGGGCTGCGGGTGTGGGGACGGTGAAGTGGGGGCACCGCTGAGAAGACGCTGTCCCCAGCCCCTTCTTGGACCGTGGCCTTGGTCCCCGTGGCCTTGGTCCCCGTGGCTGGCCGAGGGTCAGGCCCACCCTGTAGGGGACAGCGCGCTTCCTGGGGTCTTGGGCTTGGGATCCCCCGTGTGACTGGCTCTTGTTTCCATGGTGACTGTGGGGCCTGGTGCCCCTCAGGGCCAGCGTGGTCTCTGCATCCTGTCTGCCCTTGGTGAGGCCTTCCTTGTAGGGATTGTCTCTCTGGCCTGCATGCCGCCTGCAAGGAGGAGGGCGGCCATCAGGCCTCTGGTCGGGAGGGGCACCCCGGCCGGGATGGAGGCGCCCTGTGTCTGAGGGGGGCCCTGCAGCAGGGGCTGCTGCCCAGGAGGGGCCCTTTGACCAACTCGGGGACGTCTCAGGGCAGTTTCAGCCGTTCCGGAACGGGTCCCTCCCAATTTGGGGCTGTTGGGAGGCGGGGACGCTGCTGGGTTGAAGGCACAAGCGGTGGGAAGGCAGGCACAGCCCGGAGCAGGCGGGACCCAGGGCGAGGCACCTGCATCCAGGTGTCCCCCAAAGAGGACGGTCACCGAGAAACGCCGGCAAGGCCTCCGTCCCCACTTAGGGCAGACGTGTGCACAGCTCTGGGGGCTGAGTGACCCTCTGCCCCTGGTCCAGCCTCGCTCCCCCAGGACGGAGTCCCCAGGAGGGCTGGGCACTGTCCCGGACGGAGTGTGTGGGAATTAGACATGGACACACAGGCCAGGACACGGCCAGGAAGGAGGACACAGAGTGAACGCGGGAAGCAGGAGGTCACGTCCCGCGAGAGGGTGGTGGGGACAGAGGCTGGGCTCCGGCAGCCTCTCAGGAGGTCCTGAGACAGGCTCTGGGCAAAGGCCCCGCAGCTGGAACTGGTCTGCGTCTCAGCTCCCCACCGGTAAAGGCGGGGGGAGGGGGGGAGCTGCAGGTC
>NW_005362885.1:992197-996356 GCF_000412655.1 Myotis brandtii
CCGAAGGACTGAATCAAAACACAGACATGAGCTTTAGCCGAAGAGGCTGGGGCACGCGGTGTGGCCCCCGACATCGCACGGGGACAACGGGGGGCGGGGCTCCGGGAAAACCGACCTCTACCAGAGACGGTGGCGGGAACGCGGTACCTGCTCCGGTACGCAGACCGGCGGGAAGCCCCGAGGCGGCGTGAGCGGAAGGCCCGTGTGCACCTGCAGGAAACGGCCAAGGGATGAGGGCGTCAGTGTCCTGCCACGCGAGGGTGTGGGGTGCGAGGGAGGCGCTCACATTGTCTGCCGGGCTGGCGCCTCCTGGGCGGGGGTGGGCTGACCACGGGGACCGGGGTCCCCACGGGTGTCTGGAGGCTGCCCTTTGGAGCAGCGGTTCTGGCAGGCAGACCTGGTCCTTGGCGAAGGCGCCTGCCCCAAGGAGCCAACAATCCCAGGAGGCATGCCCTTCTTGGCCCGGCCCTGGGGTGGGTGCCCCACATGCCGTGGCCCTGGGGGCATGGGCTCTGCACAGAGCGGGGGCACCCTTCCCCGCCCTCCCCTCCCTCTTTCTGCTCCTGGGCAGGATCCCCAGAGGACCAACAGGGTCCGTGGTGGCCAGGCAGGGGGCAAGGGAAGGCAGGCCCCAGCCCTCACACCCAGCCAGGACCCCAGCTGCTGGCCGCCCGTCCCTCTCACCTGCCCTACCGGCTGGTGTGATCCCTCTGCCCGGGAAACAGTGGTGACCTGGCAACCGTCTCCCAGCAACCTCGACCCAGGGCCCAGAGGGGAGCAGGTGGAGAGGGAGGGGCGGGGGCCAGGTGCCCGGGGAGCTGGGCCCGCCATTCTCTCCGGGATCACTCCTCAGCCTCCCAAGACCCGCACATCCACGCCCGGACCTCACACCGGACCCAGAAGGTTTTTTGTGCTCACTCGGCTTCATGGCCACATTGCACCTCCCTCACCAGAGCCCCAGCACGTGGGGTCCCCGCTTTATCAAACAGTAAGTGGGGGCCCTAGTAAGACAGCTCGCCCCCAGGGTGGGGTGTTCGCGCCTGGGCTGTGACCTGCCTCCCAGGGCCTTGCGTGGGTCACGTGGGAGCTCTGCGTTGAGTGCCTTTCTTCTTTCTTTTTTAAAAACATATTTTATTGATTTCAGAGAGGAAGAGGGGGAGAGAAACATCAATGATGAGAGTCATTTGATCGGCTGCCTCCTGCACGCCCCCCCACTGGGGATCGAGCCCGCATGTGCCCTGACCTCCTGGTTCACAGATCGGCGCTCAACCCCTGAGTCACACCAGCCGGGCGCCTTTGCTTCTTGTAGGGCCGGAGGTGGCCCCGCAATGTGTCCACATTTTGAGCCCCGGCACCGGCGGATGGGACCTTAAATCCAGTGACCAGTGTCCTCCTAAGAGGGAGGCGGGCAGATGAGGAGACAGAGAGGGGAGAAGCCGCATGCAGACGGGGGCAGAGGCTGGGGGCATGTGCCCCAAGCCCAGGGGGGTCTGGAGCCCCCGAGGCCGGGAGAGGCAGGGGGGACCTTCGCCGAGTTCCTGAGGGCGCTGAGCTGTGACTCTGGCCTCAGCTGTGGGACCAGCATGTCTGCAGGCCCCACCTGCCCCAGGGGGGCCCTTCGCTGTGTGGCCTCAGAAGACACACGCACCCCTTAAGCCCCTCCTCACATTCGGGGTCCCGGGCTTCATGCTCACTGAGGGGGGCCTCTGGGAACCTGCAGAGGCAGCCACACCCACATGCCTCTCAGTGCCGGGGGGGGGGCCTTGGGGTCCGTCCTGCTGCAGAGGCTCTGCCCACAGGGGTGGGGCCCTGGCCAGGCTCTTCACTGGGCACTGGGGCCCCCGGTCTCAGGCGCTGGGGACCCCCAGCCGGGGGCTCCGGCAGGGGTGGTGTGGCCCCAGGTTTGCTGGAGGCAGGAGGGGCCAGGGGAGCTGGACCGGCCCAGCGCCCTCCGGTAGCCATGGTGTGGCCTGGGCAGTGGGCGCCTTTGCTGGGCAGGGCCGGGCCTCCTCGACGTGGGGCAGGAAGTCTCCTCACGGTGCCAGGCAGTCTCTGGCCTTGGGGTCTCTGCTTGGCTCCAGCAGGGTCTGCCTGGTCCCCCCTTGGCCACCTGCTCAGAGAGGCCTTCTGGGGCCCCCTCACCCCCTCTTTCTGCTCTAGCACTTGGCTATGCAGACCGAGTTCAGGGAAGACTCGGGGAGAGCGGGGAACGAGGGGGAGAGGCAGGGGCCTGGAGACCCCCCCCACTCCGGTGGCAGAGCCGTGGCTGAGGCAGGTTTGGGCCCTGGGACCCGCCGAGAGCTCTCGGGGGGAAGGGAGGGGCTTTGGGGGAACAGACAGATGCTGGGGTGGGGCCAGCATCAGAGTGTGGTCTGGGGGACAGCTTTAGACAGGACATCTCCATGAGCCACAGGTTGGCGAGCAGAGGGAGCAGGGTGGGGCGACCCAAAGTCTGGGGCGGGGTGGAGGTGAGGGGGGCTGTGGGGCCCCAGGAGAGCATGTCCCCCAACTGCCAGGCCCCAGAGACAGGTGGTGGGGACCTGGTGGGGACCCCGAGGCCTGAGGAAGGGAGGAGGTGGCTGCCCCTGCCCGACCCCCTCCTTCCCCCAGCTTCCTGCTCTGGGCTGAGGGTGGGGTCTCACCCCCAGTGCCCTCCCGCCACTGGCCCTCCAGGGGGTGGCAGGGCAGCGGGTTTCTGGGGCACTGCCCACCAGGGGTCGTCTTCCCACCGTGGGTGGGAGTTGGGGGGCTGGGGCTGCTTCTGTCTTGCCCTCCTGAGGCACCCCCACCTGGTACAGGTGTGGGGGGTCAGGGTGAGGCCACCTCCCTGGGGAGGGTTCCAGGCTGGGCTGCAGGGGTGGGGCTGACCACACTCCTGTCTCTCTGGCCTCGTGGCAGGGCCCGCAGCGGGTGGGGACACAAAAACCCTAGTAGGGGGCCCTCTGGGCTGTGGGGGAGGCTGTGCCCCAGGAGGAACAGAGGCCGAACTGCCCAGCGGTTTATTATGTGACAGAAAGCCCGACCCTAGTGGGGGGCCCTCTGGGCCGTGGGGGAGGCTGTGCCCCAGGAGGAACAGAGGCCAGGCCCGGTGCCCCACACCCGAACTGCCCAGCGGTTTATTATGTGACAGAAAGCCCACCGGGGCCAGGGGACTCCCCCAGCCAGCGTCATGGGCTGGCGACGTCCAGTGTGGCCTGTACAGTGGACCTCGACTTCCACCGGCGTCGGCGAGGGGCCCTCCTCCGGCGACCGGGCCGTGGATGGACGGCATTACCAGACAGTATTAGACAGAGGACCAGGTCTAACCGTGTCTGGTAAGACGCCCATCACAGGCTGCCTGTCTGTGGCGTTCAGCGGGGGGCGAGACCTGGGCCTCCTGAGTCTGCAGAGCGGCACCTCCGATCCCACAACGCCCCGCGGCCCGAGGTCTGGCTGGAGCCTCCCAGCGCCCCCCTGGCCCCTGGGCTGCTTCGAGGAGGACCTCCCACAGAACCCACCCGAGCCTGCAGCCCCCAGGTGTGTGTGTGTGTGTGTGTGTGTGTGTGTGTGTGAGAGAGAGAGAGCGAGAGAGAGAGCGAGCGAGCAGCTGGGGCATCTGGTTGCCCTGCACTTGACCCTGAGTCAGGCTCGTTAATGAGTAACAGGAGGCCTGGGCAGACCCTCCTCCCCTGAGAGACCAGCTGGGGCCCAGGGCTGGTGGGGTTCCTGGGCCAGAAGGGCTGCCCCTGTGCGTGTCAGCAGGTCTGCAAGCCCCAGTCCTGGCTTCTGATAAAAAAGATAAAACCTAGGGCCTCTGACCTGGATTTCAGACCATGTTCCCTTTCTTGCCTGTGACACTGCGGGGCTGGTGGAGGACTGGGGGGCAGGGAGGCCGTCCTCATCGGGGAATACACGGGGGGGGGGGCACCATCCTCAGCCTGTGGGCCGGGGTGGGGCACCTGGACGCACCTGCCCTCCCTGTGTCCCAGGTGGCCCCGGGAGCACGTGGCCCTGACAGGGTCAGAGCTGAGAGAGGCCAGTGCCCACTGCGGACCCAGCAGACTGTGGCTCAGGGGGGCCAGCTCCCGCGGACGCGTGTGGAAGCCACGGTGGACATGGACCTGCATGGTGGATGGGAGGGCTGCCTGCCACCAGCTCTGGACCCAGTGGCTGCGACGGG
>NW_005362885.1:996738-997042 GCF_000412655.1 Myotis brandtii
GGGACAGGCTGTCCCCTCTGCCCCACCCGCCCTGGGTCTCAGCCCGGCTCTGGGCCAGGACTCAGGACAGCACGTCCTCGGGCCGCTCCGGGCAGCGTGCGGTGGGTCACCTTTGAACATCGTTACCAGACAGTGTTAGAGTCGAGCCGAGAAGTCCAGCACTGTCCGGTAAGATGCCCACAGAGGCCCAGTGTGCCCGGCCCCCGGGCAGGAGGACCCGGTGGGAGGCCTTCGTGCTCCTGTCTTCTCCAGAGTGAGGACTGGGGCCCGGGGCTGAGGCTGGAGGCCCAGCTGCCCGGCCAGG
>NW_005362885.1:997450-998638 GCF_000412655.1 Myotis brandtii
GAGCACTTGAGGAGGGGCCGGGGGTCCTGCCCACGGGAGGCTGGCAGCCCCGGCATCAGGGGCAGAGCGGTGCCCTCCCGGTGGGCGTCCCAGGGAAAGACACAGACAGCAGGCTCAGCCCCTCTGAGTCCCAGGTGAGGGGCGGCCGGGGCGGGACACTGGGCCTCTGTCCCCAGACGCTGCCCCAGTAGCCCAGGCCCCTCCTGCTCTTGTCCAGGCTGAGGAGGGTTTCGGGTGAGGATGGAGGGTGGCCGTGGCTCCGGGGGCCTCCCCCCGCCCCGCACTGAGCAGGCAGTGCTGGTTCTCACCAATGCGGTTACAGGTTGGCGTCTGCCTGCCCCCGGCTCCGGGCCCTGGGGTTTTGGCCACCGCTGGCTGTGGAGTCCAAGAGCGAGATGTGCTGGCCCTGCAGGGGGTGGGGGTAGAGGGGAGCTCTGCTCAGCCTAGGCCTGGCGGTCACTTTGGTTTGGACCCCAGAGCAGATGGGACAGGAATGCCTGAACACGCACGCAGGGCAACCATCCCCGGGCGCGAGCCGTCTGTAGTGGACGCGGGGCTCAGAGTGGGGGTCAAGGAAGTAGGCGTATCTGCAGTCCCCCTGCTCCAGTCCCGCTCCTGGGGCCCGGCCTGGGCTGAGGCCCTGGCACTCTGCCCGTCCTCCCTCCTGTCCCTTCTCTGCCCCCTGCACAGGGGGCACCCGGGCCTGGAGAGCCGGCCAGAGCGGCTTCTCAAGTTTTCCGGCACCTTCCACCCACAGAGGCTGCCAGGGGGAGGTGGGGCCCTGAACTGATTCTCCCCAGCCGGCCGGGCTGACCACAGCAAAGCCCGCGTCCACCCCACCCCGGCCTCAGCCAGGTCCACCCGGTTCTCCCACTCCATCCTCGGGAACGGCCGAGATTTCTGAGGACCTGACCCTGAGCCTGGTGGAGGCCCCTGCCCTGTGCCCCTTCGCTGGCCCCCCCTGGATGGACACCTGGCTGGTCAGGTCTGTCCCGCAGACCCCGGCAAACTGGTGAGCTCCAGGAACGCGGGGCCTGCGTCCTGAGCAAGTGAAACTAATTAGGCTTCGCTTTCCAAGCTGAGTTAAGTTTCAGCTTCACGCCCGCCCGCCCGCCAGGCCCGGGAGGCAGTGGGGCTGAGTGAGGGACGTGGCCGGTGCCCAGGTGCCTCCTTGCAGCCAGCCCTCGC
>NW_005362885.1:999568-1000232 GCF_000412655.1 Myotis brandtii
CTCGGGCGGCTGGCTCCTGTGGATCTCTTGCATTCGCCCCCAACAACATTCCCACAAACTGATTTTGCAAATAAGGGATTTGCAAATTACCAACATGTCTGAAATGGACAGCAGGCTGCGTCCATGATCTCCCGTGTGCTGCGCCTTTTCATAAATGCAAAACCTATTTGGCGAGTTCAGCACCCGGCCGATCGCTTTCACTTTTAAGCGTTTCACCTGGGTTACTAGACAAAAGCCAAACAAAGCCAACCTATTTTTCCAGAGGCTCAGCCTAAAAAGGGCTGAAATGCTCCCAGTGGGTTAACTAAAACCTCACATACGTATCCCTACAAGTTCTGTGCAAGAACAATGAGCTCCGCACGATTCCTCCAAGAACACCAGCCGTGGCCCATGGACAGGACCCTCCGGCACTTCATACCTGCCTCTGAGACGCAGACCTGACCCGGCCGATGCCCGTGGCGCTGCCGGGCCATTTGCATTTCGGTTAAGAATCTGTAGACCAGACTTTGGTCCCGACCCTGAGGAACCGTGTCGGCCGAGGGCCAGCCCACTCCTTCTCCCAGTCGGTTCCGGCTTTGTGGGCGCCTCTGCCTCAGGCGGGGGAGAAAGGCCCACGATCCGGGCCAGACCGGCTCTGCCCCGAGCTCCAACCGTCCCAGCGTGG
>NW_005362885.1:1000762-1001019 GCF_000412655.1 Myotis brandtii
CCCCAGCCGGGCGGCGAGGCTGCGTGTCCAGCTCCGTCCTCATGCCCGGACCCAGCAGGCCTCGGAGTGGACACTGGAGAGGCTTTGGCTCCCGTAACCCCAAATACCTGTCGCCCAGGACACAGGCTTGGCTTCGGCCCAAGCTGCCCCACCAGCCTCGTTGCAGGGGGACCAGGAGGGCAGCGGCCGGGAAGACCAGCTCCCTGCCTCCTGGGCTGCGGCTCCGCAGGGAGGAGAAGCAGGAGCCCACCCCCAGG
>NW_005362885.1:1001345-1010629 GCF_000412655.1 Myotis brandtii
AGGTTAAAAAAAAACCAGGGCAGGGAGCTGCTGCAGGCGCTGCAGTGGGGCGTGCGAGGGGGGAGGCAGGGCGCTCCTGGCCAGGCCTGAGCACAGCCCCGCTGGACAAGGAAGGGGGCAGAGAGGGGTCACAGCCTGCACCCTCTCTCTCCCAGGGCAGCCGCCAAGGCCCTCAGCTCCCCAGGAGCCAAGTGCAGAGCTGTCCCCCTTCTAGGGGGTGTCGCGCACAGGTCTCCAGGCTGGGGGCCCAGCCTGTGGCTGAGGCTGTGGCCGGCCGGGAAACACCCCCATTTAGGACCCCAGGAAGAGGGCTGGGAGTCTGTGGCTGCAGGATGGGGAGGCGAGGCCCCGTCCAGGTGGGGAGGGAGCCTCCTGACTCGGGTATTGAAACAACAAGCAGCCAGTAATTAGCCGCAGCACAGAGCAATCCCCCAGGCGGCCACTTTCTGTAACGAACCCCCTCCCCCCGGCCGCTTTGATGAGGCCTGTCCCCCGCCTGCTGGCTCTCTGGTTTGCTCACCCCCGATCAGGGCTTCGTGGGGCCTTGTCTCTCTGTCCAGGGACAGCCCTGGCCGGAGTGGGGAGTCACCGGCACACAGGCTCCTGAGGGCCACACAGCTTGGGGGGCTGCCCCCGACTGTACCTACTCCAGGGGACCCAGAGGAAGGCACAGCCCCTCCACAGCTCCCATGGGCCTGGATCTCGGGGCCCCTGGGGGACACGAAACCTCCCTCTGCACCCTCAGAGCAGGGCCCTGAGTCCACTGCCCCCCAGACGTCCCCAGGCTGGTCCACTCCCCGCTGAGCTCAGCCTGGCCTCAGGCCCAGAGGCTGTGCTGGGACGGGAGTGCCACAGCCCGGCAGCTCCTCCCGGCCAGAGAGGGCAGGGCGCCCAGGAGCCGGGCGGTGCCCCTGGCCCCAGGGAAGAGCTTCTGGAGGCATCAGTGACCTCTGACCCTCCAGCCCTCTGACCTCCAGACCCTAGCGCTGTGGAGGGCACATACACCTTTGTCAAGACACCCACCCACCCGATACCCTCTCTGGGTGTCTGTGTTTGCGTGGGGGTGAGGCTGGGACACCCCTGGCTGATGGGCACCGTGCTTTGGGGAAACTGAGGCATTGCTCACTAACCCCAACCTGGAGGCATTGCAGTTGGATGGGAGCGGGAGGAGGGCTCCTGGCCACTGACCCTTCTCAGGCTCCTGCCCTGACCTCTGCCCCCATCTTGTTCACTCGGTGACCAAGCACCGGGTGTGGCTGGTCAGGACTTCCTGGCTCAGCCAGGTGGGTGGGGTCGGGGCTGATGGGCAAGGCCTTGCCGGTTCAGAAGCTCCCAGGGGCGGCCAGAGGGAGCTCCATCCAGTGTCCACAGAGCCCCTGAGTGCTGGGACGTGGGGGACTGACGGGGGGACGGTCATGTGGACAGCGGTGGCCCTTCACCCTGACCCACAAGGAGGAAGAGCCGCAGTCCGTCCCCGCGGCCTGTGGGGCCAGGCGGGGTTCCTGCGACTCTCTCGTTACCACGGCAGTGCCTGGCTGGGTCTGACTACCCTGGTCCTCTTGCCAGCCTGGTCAGGACACCCCGCCAGTTCTAGGCCCCACCGCAGACCAGAGCGCTGGTCCCAGTCCGTCTGTCTGACTCAGAGATGAAGGCCAGGCCGTGCTCTGCCGGTTTAATGAAGCGGCCGCACTGGGAGCTGCCAGGAGGCAGGATGGTGCTCTGATGGGCCCTGGGGCGCGGGAGACCCACCACATGCTCCTCGCCCACTCTGGGCCTTTCTCTCAAACTCGCTGTCCCATACGAGGCGACCACGCTGGCCAAAGCTGGGTCTTGGAGGCATGTTCTTAGCCCAGGCACGAGAAGGCCAGGAAGCACCTGAGCTTCGGCTGAGTGGAGGCCAGCCCCTCAACCTGAGCTGCTGGTGGAGGTTGAGCTGCTGCAGGTGGAGGCTGAGGTGCTGCAGGTGGAGGATGAGGGGCTGCAGGTGGAGGCTGAGCTGCTGTAGGTGGAGGTTGAGGTGCTGCAGGTGGAGGCTGAGGTGCTGCAGGTGGAGGTCAAGGTGCTGCAGGTGGAGGTCAAGGTGCTGTGGGTGGGGGGGAGGTGCTGCAGGTGGAGGGGGAGGTGCTGCAGGTGGAGGTCAAGGTGCTGCAGGTGGAGGTCAAGGTGCTGTGGGTGGGGGGGAGGTGCTGCAGGTGGAGGGGGAGGTGCTGCAGGTGGAGGTCAAGGTGCTGCAGGTGGAGGTCAAGGTGCTGTGGGTGGGGGGGAGGTGCTGCAGGTGGAGGGGGAGGTGCTGCAGGTGGAGGTCAAGGTGCTGCAGGTGGAGGTCAAGGTGCTGTGGGTGGGGGGGAGGTGCTGCAGGTGGAGGGGGAGGTGCTGCAGGTGGAGGTCAAGGTGCTGCAGGTGGAGGTCAAGGTGCTGTGGGTGGGGGGGAGGTGCTGCAGGTGGAGGGGGAGGTGCTGCAGGTGGAGGTCAAGGTGCTGCAGGTGGAGGTCAAGGTGCTGTGGGTGGGGGGGAGGTGCTGCAGGTGGAGGGGGAGGTGCTGCAGGTGGAGGTCAAGGTGCTGCAGGTGGAGGTCAAGGTGCTGTGGGTGGGGGGGAGGTGCTGCAGGTGGAGGGGGAGGTGCTGCAGGTGGAGGTCAAGGTGCTGCAGGTGGAGGTCAAGGTGCTGTGGGTGGGGGGGAGGTGCTGCAGGTGGAGGGGGAGGTGCTGCAGGTGGAGGTCAAGGTGCTGCAGGTGGAGGTCAAGGTGCTGTGGGTGGGGGGGAGGTGCTGCAGGTGGAGGGGGAGGTGCTGCAGGTGGAGGTCAAGGTGCTGCAGGTGGAGGTCAAGGTGCTGTGGGTGGGGGGGAGGTGCTGCAGGTGGAGGGGGAGGTGCTGCAGGTGGAGGTCAAGGTGCTGCAGGTGGAGGTCAAGGTGCTGTGGGTGGGGGGGAGGTGCTGCAGGTGGAGGGGGAGGTGCTGCAGGTGGAGGTCAAGGTGCTGCAGGTGGAGGTCAAGGTGCTGTGGGTGGGGGGGAGGTGCTGCAGGTGGAGGGGGAGGTGCTGCAGGTGGAGGTCAAGGTGCTGCAGGTGGAGGTCAAGGTGCTGTGGGTGGGGGGGAGGTGCTGCAGGTGGAGGGGGAGGTGCTGCAGGTGGAGGTCAAGGTGCTGCAGGTGGAGGTCAAGGTGCTGTGGGTGGGGGGGAGGTGCTGCAGGTGGAGGGGGAGGTGCTGCAGGTGGAGGTCAAGGTGCTGCAGGTGGAGGTCAAGGTGCTGTGGGTGGGGGGGAGGTGCTGCAGGTGGAGGGGGAGGTGCTGCAGGTGGAGGTCAAGGTGCTGCAGGTGGAGGTCAAGGTGCTGTGGGTGGGGGGGAGGTGCTGCAGGTGGAGGGGGAGGTGCTGCAGGTGGAGGTCAAGGTGCTGCAGGTGGAGGTCAAGGTGCTGTGGGTGGGGTGGAGGTGCTGCAGGTGAGGGGTTGAGATACTGTGGGAGTGTTTGAGGCTCTGCCCTGCATGGCTGGGTGGTCTGGGTGTGAATGCCCTGGCTGGTCACTTTGAAGAGGAAGATTCTGGTCTGGCTGGTCACCTGCTCCCTGACCTTGCAGTGACCCCTGCACAGTCCTTGCCCTGTTTTGTCTGAGTCCAAGTAAAGTAAAAATGACCCAAAGTCGCCTGTGGAGCCTGATGTTTGCCCCTTGTGGGTGAGATGGTCGAGGAGGGGCCGGGCTGCGGGCAGGACTCATCACTTGGCTTCAACCAGTGGCCGGTTGAGACCATTCCCTTTGCCCCTGGTCCCCACAGGCAGCCCAGCTGGCCCTGCACCCTCGGGTGCCTGCGCTCGGCTGAGGGCCAGCTCCCAGGCCCTGCCTAGGTGCGGTCACTCCTGACCATGAGGCCCAGGGCTGTCACCAGCAGCAGGCACGGAGGGTGGCCTGGACCCCTGCCGGCACAGGTCTGGGGGGCAGCTCTCCCTCCCCTCAAGGCTGTGCGGACAGGGCGGTGGAGCAGAGCCATGATGAGCACCCACGTCCTGAATGGTCAGCATGGGCCACCCCACAGCACGCCAGGCCCACGTCATCCTGCCTGGTGGGTGGCAGCTGGACCGGGTGCCAGTTTGCGGGAGAAACCAGTGCCAGACAAAGGTTCTGGCTGGCGACCTGGTGGATGTGGGTGTTCCCATGAGAGCAGGAGGGGGTGCAGCAGGCAGAATAGGCTGGGGGGTGGTGGGGAGAGGAGGAGGAGGGTGACAGAAGCCAGCTCCACACTTGGGGACACAGTGGCTGGTGGGAGAGCTGGCCGGGCTGAGCCTCCCTGGGCGGGGCGGGCGGGACAAAGGGCCATTGTGCTGCGGCTGAGGCTGCTTCCTGCATGGCGGCCAGCCACCGACCGCCACAGGGCCCACACCCTCCGGGCCCAGCCCTAGCCCGGAGGCCAGGCCGATGGGGCATTCGCCTTCTGCTAGGACAGTTTGTTTTGTTAATCCTCACCTGGAGCCTTTGGGGCTGGGGCTCAGGGCTGGGTCCTCTCCTAGCCCTCCAACCAGCCTCACTCTGGGGGGACCGGGCTCAGAGACGCCTGCCGTCCGGTTTCTCTGCTTCTAGTCTGTGTCTTCCTGTGGCCCCGGGCTCCTCTGACTCACCTGCTGGCCTCAGCAGAGCAAACACCTGGGGCAGGTGTGGGTGGACGCTGGGGCCACCGCCAGCCCCATGCGGACTCACGGGGCAGCTGTCCCTGGGGGCAGCTCTCCACAGGGGTGGCAGACGCTGTCACTCACCCTCTGAGTCGGGCTGTGGACCCGGGTCAGGAAGGGGCCTGTGACTCCCGGTCCCACTAAGTTTGCCGCCGGCCAATCAACACTTCCTAGAACACAGGCTGCACTCAGCAAAACAGGAGGCAGATCTGGTCACAGGCCCAGCCGAGCCAGACCCTAGCGTTTGGGGTTCAGACTTGGAGGTTCCACTCTGGACAGGGGCGTCCCCATGGGGCACCAGCTCTGCCTGCTTGGGGCCTCCCTGGGGTGTCTGTCTGGGCCCCTGCCACCACGTCCCCTCCGAGTCGCAGAATGCGGAGGAGACCTCTGCCCACCTGCAGGGAGGCTGTGCAGGGCCCGGGCGCTGGGAGTGGGGGTGGGGCTGGCAGCCTCCCTTCCTGCCCTTGATCCACGGGGCCAGGTGCTGACAGGTGAGCGACCTGCGCAGGAGGGGGCCCTGCTGTAATGAAAGGCTGGCGGCAACCACCTTGTGATCTACCTTCCCGCCCCTTCCGGCCCTGCTCCCCCAAACTGACCCGAGGGCCCAGGGACTGCTGGCTGCTCCAGGCTCAGGGCAGGAGGGTTCTCACCCACATTCCCACCCCATGCCCTCCGAGTGGCCTGGAGGCCTGGCCATCCCATGAGGCCTTGGATGGGCCGGGGTAAGATTGTGTGTGTGTTTTGTTTGTTTGTTTTGTTAATCCTCACCCGAGGACATTTTTCCATTCATTTTTAGAGAGAGTGGAAGGGAGAGGGAGAGACAGAGAGAGACATACCCGATTGGTTGCCTCCTGCATGTACCTGGACGAGGGCCGCTCCCCCAAACTGACCCGAGGGCCCAGGGACTGCTGGCTGCTCCAGGCTCAGGGCAGGAGGGTTCTCACCCACATTCCCACCCCATGCCCTCCGAGTGGCCTGGAGGCCTGGCCATCCCATGAGGCCTTGGATGGGCCCATAGACAGGGGTAAGATTCTTGTGTGTGTTTTGTTTGTTTGTTTTGTTAATTCTCACCCGAGGACATTTTTCCATTCATTTTTAGAGAGAGTGGAAGGGAGAGGGAGAGACAGAGAGAGACACACCGATTGGTTGCCTCCTGCATGTACCTGGACGAGGGCCGGGGATCAAGCCTGCAACTGAGGATATGAATCGAACCCGGGACCCTCAGTCCACGGGCTGACGCTCTATCCACTGAGCCATACTGGCCAGGGCTAGGCAGGCTTAAGATTAGACCAGCACTGGGGGCCCCTCCCAGGCCTCCTGGACAAATGCCGGCCCCCCTTCCCCACTCTCCTGCCTGGACCACACTTTCAGGCCACAGTGTCCCATCAGCGATACCCGAGCCCCTCACATGCGCCTGCAGCTGGTCTTGACCTTGACCTTCGCGTTGGCCTTGGCCTTGACCCCTTCTCCCTAAGACCCGAAGCACCTGTTTCTCCCTGGGCTGTCTCCCTGGGGGCCACACCTGGTACCTGAACCCAGAAAACACTGAGCCTGAAACCTGCACACGTCATTCTTGGACAGACTGTCCATTTCTTTCTTCCTGAGAGCTCACCAGACTCCCCCCAAACTCCCCTCTACACACACAGCTACCCGCTGATGTCTCCAGCTGCCTCCAGGGGGCCGGATCCAGGGGGCACCCTCAGGCCTCCTGGGCCTGGCCTGTCTGCAGCTGTTCACTGTGTCCACCAGAGCCCAAGGCACCCTGGGTCCATCCTGGGCTGGAGGGGGCGGGTGTAGACAGGCCCCTGGGGACCCCGACATCTAGAGGCTGGGGAAGACCCAGAACATTCCTCCCTGGTGTCCAGCGGTCTCAGCTCAGACCCCCTGTGGCCTTTGTCTGGGAATTTCCAAGCAGACACCCTGGGCAGGGCATCACCTGGTACTCCTGCTCATGGTGGGACCGGAGTGCAGTCAGGGTCTGCTGTGCTGGGGGTCTATCCACTGAGCCATACTGGCCAGGGCTAGGCAGGCTTAAGATTAGACCAGCACTGGGGGCCCCTCCCAGGCCTCCTGGACAAATGCCGGCCCCCCTTCCCCACTCTCCTGCCTGGACCACACTTTCAGGCCACAGTGTCCCATCAGCGATACCCGAGCCCCTCACATGCGCCTGCAGCTGGTCTTGACCTTGACCTTCGCGTTGGCCTTGGCCTTGACCCCTTCTCCCTAAGACCCGAAGCACCTGTTTCTCCCTGGGCTGTCTCCCTGGGGGCCACACCTGGTACCTGAACCCAGAAAACACTGAGCCTGAAACCTGCACACGTCATTCTTGGACAAGGTCGTCTGCGAGGCGTCTGGGCTCCTGACCCTCAGACTGTCCATTTCTTTCTTCCTGAGAGCTCACCAGACCGCCCCCCCCAAACCCCCCTCTACACACACAGCTACCGGCTGATGTCTCCAGCTGCCTCCGGGGGGCCAGATCCAGGGGGCGCCCTCAGGCCTCCTGGGCCTGGCCCGTCTGCAGCTGTTCACTGTGTCCACCAGAGCCCAAGGCACCCTGGGTCCATCCTGGGCTGGAGGAGGCGGGTGTAGACAGGCCCCTGGGGACCCCGACATCTAGAGGTTGGGGAAGACCCAGAACATTCCTCCCTGGTGTCCAGCGGTCTCAGCTCAGACCCCCTGTGGCCTTTGTCTGGGAGTTCCCAAGCAGACATCCTGGACAGGGCACCACCTGGTGACTCCTGCTGATGGTGGGAACGGAGTGCAGTCAGGGTCTGCTGTGCTGGGGGTGGGGGGGGGGGGCCCAGGATTCCTGGGTGGCCAGCGGGCGATGGGTTCCCCGTGGAGACAGGCGAGCCGAAGGGAGAGAGAGTGCTCCGGAGGAGGTGCCCACACTGGGCCGGCCCTCTGCAGCCGTGGTGGGCCAACCTGCTCACCAAGACAACGCAGACGCCACGTCGAGACAAGGAATGGTGAGGACCAATCAGGCTGAAACCAAAGGGAAGACATGGCCTCGAGAGCGAATGAGCACAAAAGCTACTGTCCCACAGGTGAGAGGTGCACCCTTGTTCTGAGGGGCTGGGACATGAGTGGAAGCTGGGGGTCCCTCTAAGTGAGGGTGTGTGTCTCACCAGACATCCTCCCCACAGGAAGCCAGGGGCCCCCAGGGTTCCACCCACAGTGAGGACCATCCCCGCAGGCTTTCCCGCCTGAGCCCCCACCATCTCGCTCTTCCATGGAACCTCAAGTCAAGGTGGCCCCATTCTTGATGTGCATTTCGATGTCTTTCGACCGTTCTGGGAAATCCTCACACAGTATTATTTCAAACATTAATTTCTCCCCTTCTCTCCTCTTCCAATCCCTAACATAGTATATAGGACTAGTGATGGGAGATAGGAGTAAGAAAATATAGGAGCAAATCAGGAAATGTTTTTTGTTTGTTTTTTGTTGTGTGTGTGTGGGTGTGTGTGGGTGGGGGGGGGGGGGGGGGGGGGGGGGGGGGGGGGTCCCAGGATTCCTGGGTGGCCAGCGGGCGATGGGTTCCCCGTGGAGACAGGCGAGCCGAAGGGACACAGTGCTCCGGGGAGGAGGTGCCCACACTGGGCCGGCCCTCTGCAGCCGTGGTGGGCCAACCTGCTCACCAGGACAACGCAGACGCCACGTCGAGACCAGGAATGGCGAGGACCAATCAGGCTGAAACCATTGGCCTCGAGAGAGAGAATGAGCACAAAAGCTACTGTCCCACAGGTGAGAGGTGCACCCTTGTTCTGAGGGGCTGGGACATGAGTGGAAGCTGGGGGTCCCCCTAAGTGAGGGTGTGTGTCTAACCAGACATCCTCCCCACAGGAAGCCAGGGGCCCCCAGGGTTCCACCCACAGTGAGGACCATCCCTGCAGGCTTTCCCGCCTGAGCCCCCACCATCTCGCTCTTCCATGGAACCTCAAGTCAAGGTGGCCCCATTCTTGATGTGTGTTTCGATGCACCTGACTATAAAGCAAGTCGTGTTCCTGGGCTGAAGAAACTGCAAGGAGGCTAGTTGCTAGGGAGAGGAAGCCGGGCGTTGCTATGTGACGTCATTACCTGGACGGTCGGACACTTAGCATATTAGCAGGTGGGCAGACCTCAGCTGGGAGGCCGGGAAGGTGGGCCTCGAGCCCCTGGGTGGGGAGCCCGCCAAGCCCTGCCCACACTCTGCCTCAGCTGAGCTGCTCTGCGCCCTGGTGACCCTGGCCCCTTGACCACCAGCCTCTCCCAGGCTGGCCCGGCGTTTGGCCTTTGTTTTTAGCTGCCCACTGGCTCAGCTGGACAGATGGGAATTCAGCCCCCAGCTGGGGGTCTCACAGGGGTGAGGCGGGGTGGGGTGCAGTGGGCAGTGGGGGAAAACTGGGCTCCCCAGGTCCTGGGACGGGTCAGGCCCTGAGTCCCAGCCCTGAGCCCTGTTGGCCATCGCTGAGCCGCTCCAGGTGGACGCCAGGCCTCCAGGCTTTACCTGCTGGGAGTCTGACCCCCTCCTGCGCCACAGGGCTCACACCTGCCCAGCCCGGCCGAGGGTCTGGCCCTCTCAGGTGGGGCCAGTCCCAGTGACTCGGGAAGAAGCGAGAAGCCGGGGGTGGGGCGGGGGGGGGGGA
>NW_005362885.1:1011037-1011545 GCF_000412655.1 Myotis brandtii
ATTTTTATTGATTTCAGAGAGGAAGGAAGGGGGAGAGGGAGAGAGAGAAACATTAATGATGAGAGAGAAGCGTGGATCGGCTGCCTCCTGCACGCCCCCTACTGAGGATCGAACCCGCAACCCGGGCATGTGAACTTGACTGGAAATCGAACCCAGGACCCTTCAGTCTTCAGGCCAACCCTCTGTCCACTGAGCCACACCAGGCAGGGCGCCAGGACACGCTTTTAGTTAATGAAGAATATGGGTTGTTTTCTGTCTGGATTGTAGGATGTTGCGTTGTTTGTCAGCTTTCAAAAATTAGCCATTTGTTTTTAGTTCTTTTCAGATACTAAACAAAAATCACACTCCACCCCAGTTTTGCATTTCTTATTTTGTTCTATTTTTTTTAAAGGGTCCTACGCTCTAGGCCAGTGATGGCGAACCTATGACACTCATTTTTTGGGTTGATTTTTCTTTGTGAAATGGCATTTAAATATATAAAATAAATATCAAAAATATAAATCTTTGT
>NW_005362885.1:1012323-1014413 GCF_000412655.1 Myotis brandtii
CCCCAAGGGCCAGCTCCAGGGTCGGGGACAGGGTCAGGGGTTTGGGACCCACAGCCTGAGCGCTGGTGCCACAGGCCGCCTTGCCGTCTGCCCACGTGGAGGTGAAATGGGGTGAAGATGTCGGAGGTGACTTTAACCAGGCTGCTCTGATATCACAGACGCGGCCTCGAGCCAACCCTCTCCTGTGGGGGGCTGCTCTGGCACTCCCCCCCCACTGGGCGAATGGTCCGCACACAGCGCCTCCCTCCAGGGGCACCGCCCACTGGGGTGACTCTGGCTCCCAGGAAACCTGAGCCCACAGACCCCACCCTGACGGCCCAGCAGCCCAGCAGCCGCTCGATTTGCCTCCCAAATCAGCCTGCAGCACATCAGCATCCGATTTGAGTGGAAATTCTCAGATTGGGGGGTGGGGGGGCTGGGCTTCCAGGGAAGGAACATGTTCCCCAGCCCCCAGACAGCCCCGGGGTGGGGTGGCTCCTGCTCTGAGTGGAAGCTGGAGCCCCCAGGTGGGGCAGGTGCTGGCAGGGATCCCAGGGCAGGTGCGGCTCTCAGCTGAGCCCAAGGCCCTGCCGCCTCCGCCCTCCCAGCCCTGCACCCTCCTCCATGTCACACGACCTCGTGGACTCTCCCCTCTGACCCCTGACCCACCCTCTCCAGCCACAGCCACTGTCGTGAGTGGGGGGACCCACCGTCTGCAGCCCGAGACCCTCCCTGAGCCCCAGCGGCGACTCGGGCAGGGGCAGCCCCAGCACAGGCCCGGGAGCTCCCACCTCCATACGCCCAATAGGACCCACCGGGCCCACCTGTGCTCTACACCCTGGGTGCGCCCAGGGCTGGTGGCAGAGGGCAGAGGTCACACTGGCCACTGTCTGGCTCCACCTGACCTTACCCTGGCCTTGCCCCGTCCCAGCCATACCTTCTGGGGCTTCCCTGGCAGGTGGACACACGGCCCCCCTTTCCGGAAGGCTCCTCCCTGGTTAACCCCTGACCTCGTGGGGCCCCCACCCCACCAGGCTACAGGCCCAGGAGCCCCCCAGTGTCCTCAATGATGGCAGAAGTGAGGGGTCAGGAAGCCTCGTTGGAGGGGGAGACGGAGGAGGTCCCCCTGGGTCCCACCTGGGGACACCCCCTCGGGTCCTGGTGTCCCCGGGGCTGTTTCCGTGTGTGGCTTCTTTTTCTGGGGGAGAGACGGGACGGCGTTGGGTTCCAGTGTGACTGCAGGGGTGTCCGGGGCCAGTCGAGGAAGGGTGCAGGTTGCGTGGTGACCTCCAGGAGGGAGGGCAGGGAGCTAGGGGAGCTTAGGGGTGCTGGGGGCAAGGCCCTTCCTAACTTTCTGGGTGCCCTTTGGGGAGCAGCTGCTGTGAGCCGGGGAGGGTCCTGTGTCCTGGGCGGAGCAGGACACCGTGGCCGTGACTTTCCTGCCTGGACGGGGCAGAGGCAGCTCCTGAGCCTTTGGAGCCCGGGGTCAGGAGTGTGAGGGCAGAGGCTCTGGGCTCCCTGCTTCTGGGAGGGTGGGCCTGGGGGCAGGGAGGGCCACAGACCTGGCTCTGGCCAGGGAACGTGGAGAGGCCTCGAGGGGGCCAGTGGTCCATTTAAGAAACTGTTCTACACCTTGCCCGGCCGGCGTGGCTCAGTGGTTGAGCCTCCACCTATGAACCCGGAGGTATCGGTTCAATTCCCGGTCAGGACAAATGCCTGATCCCCAGTGTGGGGCGTGCAGAAGTCAGCCGGCTGATCAATGATTCTCTCTCATCACTGATGTTTCTATCTCTCTCTCCCTCTCCCTTCCTCTCTCTGAAATCAATAAAAACTATATATATATTTTTAAATTGTTCTACCAGCAGCCTCTCGTCTGGCCTCCCCCCCATCCAGTCTGAGCACACGTACAGAGGATGGAGGTGGAACCTTCCAGAAACCCACCTTTACCAGGTAGAGGAGGAGGGGCCGCTGTGGGGACCTGCGGGAGGCAGCTGGGGCCTGGAGCTGGGAGCCGGGTGTGGGGCGGGCACACCTGGGCCTCAGGTGCTGCAGGAACCCCGTGGGGCCACCGGTCTGATGCAACCCAGGCACCTGTCGCCACGGCAGGGAGG
>NW_005362885.1:1014573-1015575 GCF_000412655.1 Myotis brandtii
CCCCCCGCCCTCCGCCCTCCCTGGGCTTTCTCCCTTGTCTCCCACGGAGGCAGCAGGCAGCGCTTTAATGAGGCTGCTGGGCCCAGCCTGTCCCCAACGCGGGGTAATTGGTCTCAGAGGCGGGAGTCACCGAGGTGCCTGGGGCCGCCAGGGACGGGCTGAGAAATCACACCCCCTTTTTCCGCTCCTGCAGCGAATGGTGCTGTGGGGCCGCCAGGGACCGGCTGAGGAATCACACCCCCTTTTTCCACTCCTGCAGCGAATGGTGCTGTGGGGCCGCCGCCTGCCCTGAGCACTTGTTTTTCAGACCCACACGAGGGAGGAGGGGAGGGACGCAGGGAGGGGACCACAGCACCTGGGTCCCGTGGGCGGATTGGGAGGAGTTTAGAGCTTATTTTGCAGGGAGATGTTTTTAATTGAGGGGAAATTTACATAACACCCAGTTGGCGTTTAAAGGGGACAATTCAGGGGCATCCAGTGCGTTCACAGTCTGTACAGCGGGCACCTGCGTCTGGCTCCAGACACACCTTCCTCTCCACCAAGGGACCCCCAGGCCCCCACCTCTGCCCAGACACCACCCACCTGCCGCTGTCTCCCTGACACTTCCTGTCCATAGACCCCGGCTCCCCCACTCCATGTTGCTGACCTGCCCTCTTTTGGGTCAGAAGACAGGCTCACGTCCAGGCCCGGACACCTGCAGTGGGCAGCAGAGGGCTGAGCGAGGGGAAGGGAGCGAGAAGCCAGTGAGGGCAGAGGTCAGGGGCTGCGGGGGGCCTGAGGGTGAGGGGCCATTTCCCTCGTGGCCATGTCAGGGGCTGGGGTGCCCGGGAGGGAATGACACCGCAGGCCAGCGGAGCGGGCTGGGTTGGGGTGTGGAGGAACGCTGAGATGGGTGGGTTTGGGAAGAAAACCTGAGGTCAAAGCTTTGGGCAAAAATGTGTGATCTGCTGGCCAGACCTTTCAGCCAGGGCTGGGATAGGAGCAGGGGCCTGGCGGGCAGGA
>NW_005362885.1:1016542-1019258 GCF_000412655.1 Myotis brandtii
TGCCCCTGGCTGCAGGAGTCCACCCGGGACCTGGCATCGCCAGCGGGATGGTGTCCTGGCAGTAGGTGTGGCAGGGAGAGCCCTGGGGAAGGCAGGCCGCGTCCTGCAACATCTGCGAGGGGCAGAGAGGCCTGGGCGGAGGGGAGTGGGGAACAGGATGGGGGAGGCGCACACAGAAACCAGCCAGTAGGAGGCCAGGAGGGAACATGGAGGTCACGGCGACCTTGACCAGGCAAGCAGAGCAGGGAGGAGCCAGCCTGTGGGTCTAGAGGGGGGAGCGGGGGAGGGAGGCAGAGAAGAGCCGTGGCTGGAGGGTCTGGGGTGAGGGAGGGTTTTGTTCGGAGATGGGGCGGCCCGGGCACTGCAGGGCTAGCACAGGGCGTGAAGACCCCCAGGAGGCCCCTCCGCAGGAACATGGCGTCCGCCCCAGCGATGGTGTGGGCCTGACCACAGTTTGGGAGGAGGCGCCCGGCTGGGCAATTCCTGCAGCCACGAGTGGGAGCTGAGGAGGTGGAGGAGAGCGGGCGCCCTGGGGAGACGGAGGGAGTGTCCCCCTGGGACCGTCCAAGGGGCAGCCAGGGGCCTGCACAGACTGTGGGTGCAGTGAGGGCGAGAGGGTTGGGAGGGCCCAGGGCCTGGGCTGGGAGAGCTGTTTGGGAAGCAGGATTTTGAGGATGGGGGTGGGGGGGCAGGGAGGGGGCATTCGGGGGCCCTGGGAGGGGCAGGTCCCTTTGAGGGACCTGTGCACAGCTCTGGCCCTGGAGGCTGGAACCCGGGGGCCTTCAGGGAGCGGCGTGGGGACGGTCGGAGGGCGAGTCCCAGGGCTGCTTGGGTGACCGTGGGGTGCATGTCCCCTCCAGCCAGAGGGAGCGGGTGCCTGGGGCTGCGCTCCTCCCCTCCAGGTGGGCCTCTGCGCTGACTGAAGCTCAGAAGGTGACCCCAGGCAGCACCTCGGGGCCCCTGCCTCCTATTGGGGTGCAGGAGCCTTCACGCCCCAAACTAGAGGCTCCTTATGTCCTCTGTGGCCCCACCCCTCAATTCTGCCAGCACCCCCAGCGCCCCCAGAGTTGGGCGGGGCCAGGGCCCCAGGGCCGAGGGAGCGGCTGGGAGACCTCCCCCCATTTGATCCTGTACCGGCACCATCAAGGGGCAGCCGGCTGCTGGGCCACCGCTGAGCCTGGGCTCCTGCCTGGGCTGGAGGCTGGATGCTAGACTGGCCTCCTCAGGGGCCTCGAGCCGCAGGGAACAAAGCAGGGTGGGGCCTCCGGAACTCTCCGGGCAAAGCACAGGGCTGTCTTCCTGCTGGCCAGGCAAATGCTGCGCGAGAATGACTGCCCAGCCCGGCCAGCGTGGCTCTGTGGATAGAGCGGGGCCTGTGCGGGCGGTGAGTGGGCGCCAGCCTCCGGAACTCTCCTGGCAAAGCACAGGGCTGTCTTCCTGCTGGCCAGGCAAATGCTGCGCGAGAATGACCGCCCAGCCCGGCCAGCGTGGCTCCGTGGATAGAGCATCAGTGCAGACTGAAGGGTCCTGGGTTCGATTCCCTGTCAGGGCTCTATCCACTGAGCCAAGCCGGCTAGGGCACCCCTGTCTTTTTTAAATATATATATTTTTTATTGATTTCAGAGTGCCCAGCCCGGCCAGCGTGGCTCTGTGGATAGAGCGTCAGTGCAGACTGAAGGGTCCTGGGTTCGATTCCCGGTCAGGGCACATGCCTGGCTTGTGGGCTTGGTCCCCGGTAGGGTGTGTGCAGGAGGCAGCCGATCCATGATTCTCTCTCATCACTGATGTTTCTCTCTCTCTCTCCCTCTCCCTTCCTCTCTGAAAAATAAAATTAAAAAAACACACCACAAAGAGCGACAGCCCAGAGCTGTGACCCTGGGTGCAGACCTGTTAGGAGGGTCAGCCAGGGCGGGCGGGGTCACCTGCAGCTGCTTGTGGGCAAGTAACGGCCGATAAAGTCTAAACGATGACAGAGAATGAGAGGCCACCACAGTCCCAGTCGCCCACCGTTGGCCCCGAGACGTCACACGGGGGCCGTCAAGGACCCTCTCGCCGTACGTCCTCCTAGACCCATCGGAGTTGAAAACACGGTTAAATCGAAAACACACTTAATGCACCTAAACCAGGAGGCACCGCTGAGCCAGGCCGCTGCCCTGTGCCGGGAGCACTGCCGTCGGCCAGGCGTGACCTCCGGTTTCAGCCGCCCCTGCCTCCTCTCCTCTCCAGACGCAGGAGACACAGGCGGGCGCTTTGCAGGCGCGAGGAGATGCGAAAACACAGACCAGGCGCACAGCCACGCGGCCCCTCAATGTGGACCCTGGGATCGCGTGACTGACAGGAGCCAGAGAGAGTCCTCGCCCGTCGCCAGCCTGGGAAAGGGTGAAGTTCAGAGTGTGGTTCCTACGGACGCGCGTCTCTCACCCCATCGTCAAGGAGAACTGCCGGAAACCACCCGCGTTTGACGTTCAGCTGACATCTGGGCTTTGGGTTTTTCAAGGGAAAAGTCTGTCGGGGACTGTCCACTCCTGGTCCCGGCCGCGGCCGCCCGAGGAGGCCAGAGGCGCCTGTGGCAACCAGGCCCAGCCCTGGGAGCACCTGGGAGGGTGGGCAGAACGTAAGGTGCTGGGGGCAGGGGGGCCCGGCACCCAAATGCCCACCAGGGCCTCGAGCTCATTCCGGTCTGAACCCTGAGCCGCTGTGAGAGGCGGGGACGTGT
>NW_005362885.1:1020097-1022593 GCF_000412655.1 Myotis brandtii
GGCGCGGGTGGAGGCCTTGCCCTCAGACTTCCCGCTACGGGCTCCCGGACCCGGGCAGATGGGCCGCAGTTTATTTGCAGGGCCCGGAAGTGCTGAGGCCCCCTCCTCAGCCTGACCCTCCTCGCTGGGCCTCCGTTTCCCCATCTGCCAACCTGGCCCCACTTCTGCCCCTTCCTCTGCCCTTTGTCTTTTCTGTAACAAGGCAGCAGGTGTGTGTGTCGGGGGGGGCACTTCCGAGCCGGCCCTGAGCGCGGCTGCTCGTCTGGTGGACGGACACGAGGGCACCTCTCCAGACAGAGCTCCGGTCCTAACGCAGCTCCTGCGGCTCATGCCCAGGGCCTGGAGATGGGGCGGCAGAGCCAGCTCCTGGGCGTCCGGCGCCTCTCCATGGCCCCCCTCCCGGACGGCCACCACATTCCGGGCAGCACTGACGGAAGGCCAGAAACACGTGTGAGACCGGGGGCAGCGTGGGCTTCCCGCCTGCAGGGCCGTCCCTCGACCCCCAGGTGTCCAGAGGCCCAGGAGCCCTGCTTTAGGCCACTGTTCTCCTCGTCCCTTCAAAACGCAGACGCAGCCCGGCCAGCGTGGCCCAGGGGAGCAGAACCGCCCCACGAAGGTGGCTCTGGACCTGACTCACGGGGACCCGCCGTGTTCACTTGAACATCCACAAGCTCTCCTGGTCGCCTCCCTGGAAGCTCCCCCAAACCCAGCCCCCCTGGGGAGCAGGGGAACGCAGATCACTCTGTGCCCGGGGTGGGGTCCTGGGCAGCACCCCTGTCTTTTTTTTTTAATTGATTTCAGAGAGGAAGGGAGAGGGAGAGATAGAAACATCAATGATGAGAGAGAATCATTAATCAGCTGCCTCCTGCACGCCCCCTACTGGGGATGGAGCCCACAACCCAGGCATGTGCCCTGGACCGGAATCAAACCCGCGACCGACTTAGCCTTGGGGACTAGCACGTGTTTGTCTCCCAGAAAAGGGCGCTCACAAAGGCCACGCGCCCGCCGTCACTTACAAAGCAGCGGCTCAGCTCCGGTCAGTGAGGGGGACCAAGCCCCGGGTGGAGGATGCTTCCTTTAAACCCTACGAGTCCAAACCCAGCTTTCTGAGAAATTCCCGTCATCCCAGACAGGACGCTCTGGGCCGGCAGGTGGGGAGGGAGCTGTCTTTCGGAGACGGGCCTCCATGCACACACCTGTGGCCAGGGCCCCCTCCCCTCCCCCTCCACTCCCCTCCCTTTCCTCCCTCTGTCACTTCTCCCTGCCTGTGAGTCCAGAGTGTGAGGGAAGCTGGGGAAGCAGTCACGGAGGGCTTCCTGCAGGAGTCGCCCGTGGGGAGAGCGCGGCCACGCCCGTTCCTGGAGAAGGTGGAGGCAGGAAGGAGCTGGGCTCGCAGCCTAGGGAGCTGAGGTGGATGGCAGGTCAGGACAGCCCCAGCCCAGCCCCAGCCCCATGAGACCCAAGGACGGAGGTGGGGCTGCCTCCCCCTCCCAGGGCCCGGACTAGCGGGAGGCAGGGAGGCCAGAGCGCCCACAGCTGGGAGGGGCAGCAGCTGGAGTGGGACCCAGGGGGGCAGAGCTCTGCAGGCTGTCACCCGGCTGCCAGCTCAGGGCACCCCCCCCCAGTGTGAGCACGTGGCTGCGTGGGGGCATGTGGGACTGCGTGTGTGAGTGAGGGTGTGTGACCAGCGTGTGCGAGCGTGTGCGAGCGTGTGCGAGCCTGCCCAGTGTGAGGAGGAAGAGCCACAGGGAGGGGCTGGCGGAGGCCCGGAGGGCAGGGGGGGGTCCTGCCCCTGGCCCCTCAGTGGGGTGTGCGCAGGCGGTCGGGGGGCCTCAGGAGACCCCCAGCTCCATCCCCCAAGTGCTCATGGCTGCCTGTCCCAAAGGCTGTCGGCTCCTGGGACAGGATCAGAACCTGAACCCCGCTCCCGGGTCACAGGGACCAGAACCCGCTCCCGGGTCACAGGGACCAGAACCCCATTCCCGGGTCACAGGGACCAGAACCCGCTCCCGGGTCACAGGGACCAGAACCCGCTCCCGGGTCACAGGGACCAGAACCCCATTCCCGGGTCACAGGGACGGGAACCCGCTCCCGGGTCACAGGGTCCAGAACCCCACTCCCGGGTCACAGGGACGGGAACCCGCTCCCGGGTCACAGGGTCCAGAACCCCATTCCAGGGTCACAGGGATCAGAACCCTGTTCCCGGGTCACAGGGACCAGAACCCCATTCCTGGGTCACAGGGACGGGAACCCCGCTCCCGGGTCACAGGGTCCAGAACCCCATTCCCGGGTCACAGGGATGGGAACCCCGCTCCCGGGTCACAGGGACCAGAACCCCACTCCCGGGTCACAGGGCCCAGAACCCCGCTCCCGGGTCACAGGGACGGGAACCCCGCTCCCGGGTCACAGGGTCCAGAACCCCATTCCCGGGTCACAGGGATGGGAACCCCGCTCCCGGGTCACAGGGACCAGAACCCGCTCCCGGGTCACAGGGAC
>NW_005362885.1:1023652-1028091 GCF_000412655.1 Myotis brandtii
GCCCATGCCAGCCCAGCCCCAGCCGGCAGCCCCCTCCCAGGCTGCTTCCTGCAGGAACACCTCTGACCTCACTGCTTCCCCTGCAAGTGGCCACAGCTGCCCTCCACCTGCCGGCCCAGCCCACCCACCTGGGTGGACCCCAGACCCTCCTCCCCAGGGCCAGGGCCAGGGCCCCAGTCTCCACTCTCAGCCCCCAAATTCTCGTGTTTTCCAGGCCTCTGCTCAGCCGAGAGCCCTCAGGGCCACCTCCTCCATTCCCAGCCCGCACCCCGGGTTTCTCAGAGCTCTGCCTGCCCCTCAGCTGCCCCCCACCCCTGCTTCTCCTCTCCAGGGCACCCCGTGGCAGGGGAGGGTGGTGTGGACTCGAGGCTGCAGGTGTGCACACCCCCCCCCCCCGGGGCCCCCCCCCCCAAAAAACGCTCAGGGGGCACGGCAGCACCTCACCCAGGCTTGGGGGTGCATCCTCACCCCTGGGCCACTGGCCACAGCGACATGCATGTGCCAAGACCCCACTTTCTGAGCAGAGACACACCTGCTTCCGAGGATGGTGCAGGGTCCACACGGGACCTGGGAGGGCGTGGGAAGCTCTGGGCTCCTCACCTGAGGACCACCCTGTGCGCAGGCGTGTGTGGGGCCACACGGGGACCTCCTGGGAGGCTC
Organism: Myotis brandtii; assembly: GCF_000412655.1. NCBI lineage: Eukaryota > Metazoa > Chordata > Mammalia > Chiroptera > Vespertilionidae > Myotis > Myotis brandtii. The sequence continues at coordinate 1,024,313 of NW_005362885.1, forward strand.
TGGTGTTGACAGAATGTGAGAAATGGTTTCCTGGGGAGAAGGCGCCCCCTGTTCGGGTGTTTGCAGTGGGATGGGGTCCTGTGGGGAGAAGGGCATGTCTGGGGGGTCCTGTGGGGGGGTGGAAGGCCTGGGATTCCTGGGGGACCAAAGGCCTGGGGTCCTGTGGGAGTACAGACGGACTGGGGCCCTGGAAGAGGGGGTGGTGGCCCTGGATTTCACAGGGAGGTGACGTCCACTGTGCTAGTCACGTCGGCCTGTGTGTTAGCAGGAAGAGGCCTCCCGCCTCCCTGACCACTGACCTCGCACGCACAGCAGGGATGTGCCCATGAATCAAACCTTTTGTTTTGTTTTCAGGAAAGCAGAACTCAGGGCCCACATTCCAGGACACTTCCCCTCCCAGACCAGCCACCGGGTGAAGCTCCAGGAAGCAGGACCTGGGAACCCAGGTCTGACCTGAGCCAGTGGACAGACAGACAGACAGACAGACACCGTGGGCGTCCCCCAAGTCCCTGACCCGACACAGACCGAGTGGGCGAGAGGGAAAGGTCACCCTCTGTTCCAGGCCCCGGAGGGAGGGCCGTCAGGGTTAATCATACGGGGAGGAAGTGAAACATTAAACCAGGACGTTGTCCCGCTGGCCGCCCACCGCTGCCTGGGAACAGACGCCCAGCCTCCTGGAGCCCCGGGAGGGGGCCCGCCTGGCCCTGGGGTCTGGGGTGGCCCTGGCCTGGCAGGTGGGGAGGCCTCCCCCGCAGGCTCCTTGCGGAGCAGACAAAACCGTCATGACAGCATTGCCCGCACGGGGGCCCTCGGGGGAAGGACACGCTGGAGGCTGAAGACAGCAGACCAGGCTGCCCACCAGGGCCCGGGACAGGCAGGGCCCCACCTCGGTCACCCTGGGTGCTTTCCTCCAAGAGGTCATTCTGAGTGACAGCAGCTGGCCACCCCGCGAAGCCGTGCTCTCTCCCTCCGGGGGCAGCGTCCCTGCGTCTGAGTCCCAGGCACCAGGGCAGCTCCCTCCGAGATTCAACCAATTGAGGGTAAAGATCAGAGTGTGAGCATTCCGAGCCGGAGCCCACGACAGGCCCAGAATTCTACGCTGGAGGCGCGGCTGGATGCGCGGCGGGTGGCACCCAGAGGTGACACCTGGGCATATTCGGGGCGGCTGTATTTATTGGAGAAAATGCGTGTACAAGCGGACCTGCAGCCCAACCGTGGGTTTCACTGGTGGTTCTGCAAGAATCGTCAGGTGAACTCGTCACTTCTCACCTACGTCTGGTCCCCTCGAGTCACCTGGACCCCTTCCCTCCATGGGGGCTGCACCGAACGCCCTGTTATGGCTAAACTGTGTCCCCAGGATCATAAGGGCAGCCCTGACCCGGTGCCTCAGAAGGTGATGGTATTCGAGCATGCCAGAGGTCAGAGGTCAGGGACACCCCAGTTACCCGCAGCATCGGGCTCTGGGAGATGCGGGGCGAGGGTCACGATTCAGGGAGCCTGGTGGCTGTGCTGGAATCTGCACCCCCACACTGTCCCCTGAGGGAGGAGGACGGAGGCATTTGAACACCATGTGTCGGCCACAGCCCTTTCTCAGGAAGCCAGGGAGCTCGCCCCCCACTCAAACTAGGAAGCCCCCACAAAACAAGACGGGTCCGGGAAGTCCACCCAGGGGAGAGGCGGAGGGAGCCCTCAGGACGAAGGCCAGGGCGGCCTGGGTCCAGCCTGCGCACACGGGGGTCCGCCAGGGCCAGGGAGGGCTCGGGCGCCCGCAGGGCCCGTGGACACCCCTGTGTTCCACTCTGAGCCTCGGGGAGTCTGAGGGCGTCTCAGTCACGAGCCATGAGAAAACGCAGCGAGCACAGGGACGGGGAGGCGATCGTCGGCCAGGGAGACCCCTGTGTGCCGGCTGGCGGTGCCACGCGAGCCGCCCGTGTGGACGCGTGCAGAGCAGCGACAGTTACCCTTGACTTTGTGGAAACAGGGGACCCAGGTGTGGACGGCGGGGAGCGCGAGGAAGGGAATGCCAGCAGCTGCCTCCGGTGAACTCGATAGGTGACGCCTCACACAGGAGCTCTGGGAAGCCGCCCCCCCACCATGTGGTCCCACGAACTTGGTAAACACCACAGAGCTGTCTGCAGGGCCGCGTGGGTGGGAGGCTGTCTGTCCAGCCGCCTACAAATGTCTGCCTGAAACTACATGCAGGTATAACTGACTCAGCAGGAAATTATCATTTCAGTGGGCGCAGCCCTGGCCGGTGTGGCTCAGTGGGTTGGGCCTTGTCCTGTGCATGGAGAGGTCCCCGTTCTATTCCCTGTCAGGGCACATGCCTGGGTTTCGGCTGCATCCCCAGTAGGGGGCGTGCAGGAGGCAGCTAATCGATGTTTTACTCTCACATTGATGTCTCTCTCTCTCCCTCTCCCTTCCTCTCTCAAAAAATCAATTTAAGCCCGGCCTGTGTGGCTCAGTGGTTGAGCATCGACCTTATGAACCAGGAGGTCATGATTCGATTCCCCATCAGGGCACAGGCCCGGGGGCCCGGGTTGATCCCCAGTAGGGGGCGTGCAGGAAGCAGCCGATCAATGATTCTCTCTCATCGTGGATGTTTCTCTCTCTCTCTCCCTCTCCCTTCCTCTCTGAAATCAATAATAAAATATTAAAAATCAATTTAAAAATCTCAGATAAATAAAAATTCAGCGGATGCAGTCCCCGTCGTCCCAGGCCTGGGCCTCCCAGGTATCGGGACTCGGCTGTGAGTTGGCTATTGTCTCAAGGAGAGGTCTCCCATCACCTCCCTCACTCGTCGGCCCTTCCTGCTCTGACCACATTCCTCTGGGATTTCCATCGTTGGACCACACCCCCACCATGTCCACCTTCCCGGTCAGGCAGGTCTCCATGACAACGCTCCCATTTTGCCACGTGACCAGCTGCCCGTGGAGCCGTCCATGTCTTAGGCCCCATCTTGCTTCGTTGGTGCCCCCCATGGACCCTGCCCCTGGGCTCAGAGCCTGGGCGGGACTGACTCCAGCTCCGGGAAGGAGGCTGGCCCTGCGACGAGGAATCCCTCCCCCAGGTGTGCACGGGGCACGCGAGTCTTGTTTCACGGAACGAGTTCGGTTTCCTGGCCAGAGCTTCCGACCGTGCCCCGTCGGGAAATGTGAATCGGGGACCTGCCCCTCCTTCCTGCTGGGCCCAGAGTGCTTTGCCCGCGAGCGGTCGGGTCATAATTAGGTCCCATGGGCAGTTGGGTTCCTGGCAATCATCTGCTGCTACCGGAAGCTCAGTAACACCCACAAATGGCACAGAGGGCCGAACCCCAACTTCCCCGGGAGCTGGGAGCCCCTCGGGCCTTTCGTGCAGACACAGGAACTGAATGTCCAGGGGCCGTGGGGCCGTGGGGCCTCGGGTGGGGCTGCCTGCGCGGCCCCTTGGCCAGCCTCAGCTTCCCAGCCGTTCCAGAAGCCCCCAGTGTGCGCTGAGGCACGATCGCCCCACCCCAACGAGGAGCAGGCACGATCGCCCCCACCCCAAGGAGGAGCAGGCATGCTCTTCCTGTGAGACCCTCCGAGGCCCGGAGCCTGCCAGGCCCCAGCCCCCGGCTCCCCACTGGGACGCCCGAGTCCCTGATGCCACCGGCAGCTCCAGGGTGGCCCAGAGACGACCACAGCTGGACGGCAGCTCAGACAGAAATGCTTCAGAATCGGGGGGTGGGGGTGACCGCCGACCCCACAAGACACACTGCACCCCGAGGCTCCCTGTCAGCCTCAGGCCTTCCTGGTTGG
>NW_005362885.1:1028618-1031831 GCF_000412655.1 Myotis brandtii
CCGCGACGGGGGGGGGGACGGACAGCCTGGTGCTCCTGCCCGAGTGACCGGCACACGGCGCTGGGAGAGGCAAAGCCCGAGACCAGTTCCCCTTTGACCTCGAGTTTCTCCAGCTCTAGGACGGCCTGAGCCCCTCATGTGCCCCCGGGGAGACCCACATATCCTCGTGGGAGGGCGCTGGGCCCCCAGGGGACGTGGTGTCAACCCACGGGTCCAGGCAGCCACGCTGGAGAGAGCTCCGGCCCGGCTCTCCGCACGTGGCCTCAGCGCCGTGGAGGGAGCCCCGTGGGCTGCAGAAGCTGAGCCCGGGAGGCTCTCCTCCAGGCCCCCCAGGAACAAACCTGGGGACATACGTGGGTGCAGGGGTCCTCTCGGGGCCGGCGTCCCGCAGGGTGTCACAGAAAAGAGGAAACGGCCGGACTCCAGCGAGGCCACAGGGAGCCCTGAGGGTCGAGGGGTGTGTGTGGAGGTGCCGGGCACCTGCAGCTCCACACACAGCTCCGTAGGGTCCCAGCCCCGGCCACACCAGCCCGGCCACACCGGTTCCACAGCCCCCACGTGCCAGGGCTCTGGCGTGAGAGGCCCTCCCGGTGACGCTAACGGGCTGGGATGCGCCCCCGCCCTGCAAGGCCCAGGCCTCCCCTCCGGGACATTCTGCTCACAGCCTTTGCTCCCGTCCTCACCCACGAAGGTGGGCACCACACACTGGACACAGCCCTTCCCGACACCCGGGCATCGGGTCCCCGTGGGACCGTGGGGAGGGGCCCCGAAGCGTCGGCAGCTGTCAGCCGCGAGATGTGGGTTCTAACGTCCTAAATGCTCACACTGTACTCAGGGCGGAGGCTCGGGAGGAGGGAACACGGACCGCGATTCGGAAAAGGGAGCGGACACGCGGTGGGAGAGAGCTGAGCCCGCCCGGCCCACATGGCTCAGGGGTGGAGCGTCGACCTGTGAACCCGGAGGTCACGGTTCCATTCCCGGTCGGGGCACACGCCCGGTTTGCGGGCTCCATCCCCGCGGGGGTGGCGGGGGGCTGGGTGCAGGAGGCAGCCAATCAATGTTTCTCTCTCATCATTGATGTTTCTCTCTCTCCCTCTCCCTTCCTCTCTGCAATCAATAAAAATGTATTTAAAAATAAACCTGTGCCAAAAGGAAGAGACGGGAGCGGGAACACAGGGCGGGAAAGAGCTTCTGCCCCCCGTGGCCGACTCCCAGGTTCCCTCGGAAACGTGTCACACGGGAGGGGGCCCCTCGGCCGGGAAAGTGTCTGACACCAGAGGCAGAGACTCACAAGCCAGGGCAGAACGAGGTCAGTCGGTGCAGATGCTCGCCCGGCTCTGGGTGCCGCGCCCACTGACAGAAACAGGGGGGCCGCACTGACCAGACGGGTGCACCCCAGGGCGCAGGCTTCCTGCCGGCACTAACCACAGCCTTTTTAGGGGACGCTGCCGCCACCGCCCAAGGGAGGGAAGCAGAGACACCCCACCCCCCAGGGTCGTGTTCTTGAGCTGGGACCAGGAGCCGCTGGGACCGGCAGTGAGGCTGCCACAGCCAAGGGCAGCCCAGGGCGTGGGAGACGGGGGTATCGTCTGGGGCAACACGCGGACCAGGGAAAAAAGGTGGGGGTCCTAGGGAAGTGTCCCCAGCAAGGTCAACAGCCAGGGGGGAGTGGGCAGAGTGGACAGGGGTGAGAGCAGGGTGAGTGGAGAGGGGCAGGTGTGGTGGAGGGCACAAGTGTGTGCATGTTTGTGTGTGAGTGTGTGCACCTGTGAGCATGCCTGTGTGTGAGGGTGTGCACCTGTGAGCATGCCTGTGTGTGAGCGTGTGCACCTGTGAGCATGCCTGTGTGTGAGCGTGTGCACCTGTGAGCATGCCTGTGTGTGAGCGTGTGCACCTGTGAGCATGCCTGTGTGTGAGCGTGTGCACCTGTGAGCATGCCTGTGCGTGAGCATCTTCCACATACACACAACCAGGCAGGTGACTGAGGACCAGGTCCAGCCCTGGGCCCTTGGCCGCTGCGGACACAGTGGCCCTTGGCCGTGAAGGCAGTGCCTGGAGAAGCCCCCGCAGGGCCCAGGCCATCACAGTTCAGGGGCCCGGGAGCCACAGGGCCCACACCAGCCAGGCGGTGCCCTTCACCAGGCGCCAGCCCCGCTGAAGTCCCGGGGCCCAGGCCTGGGGGCCAGGAGGTCCCCCAGAGCGGCTCTGGAGATGAGGGGGCCTTGCCACCCACACTCAGGGCCCTGAGCTCCTTTAGCCCGGAAGCTGCACTCACAGCTGACCGCCTCCTTTCCCCCCAGAGGGGAGGGCGCCCGGTGCCGCGTCGGGTCAGCCAGGAGCCGACAGGGGCTTTTCCTTCTGAAATGAAGTGTGGCTGCAGCGAGCCCGTCTGACCACAGGAAGGGCCTGGGCTGGCGGTCTGGCTGCGGGGCAGCTGGTGGGAGCGGGAAGGGAACACGCTGCCCCCTCCTTGTCCGCCTCCAGACCCGACAAGCAGCACGAATGTCCAGTGTGGGCTCTCAGAGCCGCCACCTGGGCAGCCAGGGAGGCACAGCTCTCGGAAGGGCCACTGGGCCATGAGCCGGTGGTGGGAGGCAGACCACAGGTCACCAGAGGTCACCCAGAGGTCACCACAGTCACCCATGGGTCACCACAGGTCACCAGAGGTCACCCATGGGTCACCCACTGGTCGCCCACTGTCGGGTGGGTGAGAAGGACGACCCCAGCCCTGACCCTCCTCTCACGTCGCCACAGCGGACACGCTGGTGTGTTATTTACGTCTCCGCGACACGTCACTACAGCAAATGTAACATAAACAAATGTTGGTTAAAAACCAAGGAGGCCCTTTCCACGCGAGACGAGGTTGTATTTCCCCGTCGTTGTCATTACTTCTCTCCGACCAGCGCTGCTGCGTGTGCGATACCGACTGGCCCTGTGGCCGCGTTCGGGACAGTGTCTGTCCACGGGCGTCAGGTGACCGCCTCGTCTCCTGTCCTGTTTCCGGTTAGAATTCCAGGGACGAGGTGGAGAGCCAGCACCAGGCAGGTGACCACCACACCTGTGTTCCCGGCCTACACTGACGCCACGGAGGGGCCAGGGAGGCTGGCAGCTCACTGCCCACCGGCTGCCCCAGGTGGTGAGGGGACCCTGCTCAGAGCTGCGGCTCCCGTGGTCCCTCCTGGGCGCTGTCCGCCCCCCCCCACACACACACAC
>NW_005362885.1:1033474-1035257 GCF_000412655.1 Myotis brandtii
CATGCGCCTGTGTGTGCGTGTGCACCTGTGAGCATGCCTGTGTGTGAGCGTGTGCACCTGTGAGCATGCCTGTGCATGAGCATCTTCCACATACACACAACCAGGCAGGTGACTGAGGACCAGGTCCAGCCCTGGGCCCTTGGCTGCTGCGGACACAGTGGCCCTTGGCTGTGAAGGCAGTGCCTGGAGAAGCCCACACAGGGCCCAGGCCATCACAGTTCAGGGGCCCGGGAGCCACAGGGCCCACACCAGCCAGGCGGTGCCCTTCACCAGGCGCCAGCCCCACTGAAGTCCCGGGGCCCAGGCCTGGGAGCCAGGAGGTCCCCCAGAGCGGCTCTGGAGATGAGAGGGCCTTGCCACCCACACTCAGGGCCCTGAGCTCCTTTAGCCCGGAAGCTGCACTCACAGCTGACCGCCTCCTTTCCCCCCAGAGGGGAGGGCGCCCGGTGCCGCGTCGGGTCAGCCAGGAGCCGACAGGGGCTTTTCCTTCTGAAATGAAGTGTGGCTGCAGCGAGCCCGTCTGACCACAGGAAGGGCCTGGGCTGGCGGTCTGGCTGCGGGGCAGCTGGTGGGAGCGGGAAGGGAACACGCTGCCCCCTCCTTGTCCGCCTCCAGACCCGACAAGCAGCACGAATGTCCAGTGTGGGCTCTGGGCAGCCAGGGAGGCACAGCTCTCGGAAGGGCCACTGGGCCATGAGCCGGTGGTGGGAGGCAGACCACAGGTCACCAGAGGTCACCCATGGGTCACCCACTGGTCGCCCACTGTCGGGTGGGTGAGAAGGACGACCCCAGCCCTGACCCTCCTCTCACGTCGCCACAGCGGACACGCTGGTGTGTTATTTACGTCTCCGCGACACGTCACTACAGCAAATGTAACATAAACAAATGTTGGTTAAAAACCAAGGAGGCCCTTTCCACGCGAGACGAGGTTGTATTTCCCCGTCGTTGTCATTACTTCTCTCCGACCAGCGCTGCTGCGTGTGCGATACCGACTGGCCCTGTGGCCGCGTTCGGGACAGTGTCTGTCCACGGGCGTCAGGTGACCGCCTCGTCTCCTGTCCTGTTTCCGGTTAGAATTCCAGGGACGAGGTGGAGAGCCAGCACCAGGCAGGTGACCACCACACCTGTGTTCCCGGCCTACACTGACGCCACGGAGGGGCCAGGGAGGCTGGCAGCTCACTGCCCACCGGCTGCCCCAGGTGGTGAGGGGACCCTGCTCAGAGCTGCGGCTCCCGTGGTCCCTCCTGGGCGCTGTCCCCCCCCCCACACACACACACACCTGCCTCCTCGAACCGACCACACCCGGCGGGAGTTCCTGGGCCTGGGAGCGGCTCCAGGGGCTGCGAGGGCTCCTGCTGACTCGTGGGCGGCGGCGCTTTACATTTGCACCTGACGGGAGGGCTGTCTTTCGCAGGCGGGTGCCCCGTGCTGGGACCAGGCTTGCCGCTCCATGTCGCCCACCCAGCACCTTGCCCCAGGCCCAGCCCCCAAAGGGCAGAGGAATTCAGTCTTGACCGGGTGGGCGGCCCCGGCTCTCAGGATGAGCACCCGCCCAGGAGATGCCCCGAGGGCAGGGCAGGAGGTGTCCTCACCTGGGGCCCGAGTCCTGGATACACACTGACCACCTGGGCCACCTCCGGGCCCCTCCCAGCACAGCCAGCAGCCCTGTGGCTGGGGTCCCCACCGGACATCTCTCAGCGCCCACGGCCCCTCCAAGGTGAGCAAGGCCTGGGCTGGTGCCACCAGGAGAGGCCTGCGGGGCCCCCAGGGGGACACAGCCCAC
>NW_005362885.1:1035919-1037392 GCF_000412655.1 Myotis brandtii
GGGCTGAGCCTCGGGCACGCTGGCATGGGCGGAGGCCAGCACAGGGACGCCCAGCCCTCCCCACGCTGTGTCCGTTGCCGCTGCTGCGTGAGAAATGACCCCGGGGTCGAGCCTGAGGGCAGCGGGCGGGTCTCAGCTCCGGTGGCTGAGCTGCGTCCCCCAGGGCGAGACACGCTGTCACCCTTTTACTTATTTTTTAGTATGAAATTGACCGTTTACTCTTTTAATGTCTAATTAGAAAAAACTCACCACCAAAGACACCTGTAAATGTCAAGAAACTAAGAAAAAAAATCTAGCTTTGCCCCATATGCACATGCGTATTGAACAGGTTAACGCGTCCGCTCCGTGTCAGCTATGGAGACACGTCCAGGCCTCGCCTCTCCCGGGGGCCCCTCCAGACGGAAGGCCTGGCGGCTGCCACAGCTGTTCCCGTGGAGTGAGAAGGTGGTTATGTCCCGGGAGCACACGCTGCACCTGAAGGTTTGTCTTTACTTTCAGTAAAGCTGAACTCCAGAGCAGGGAGGTGGATGAAACATCCAATATCACAACCTACATGTTCAACCTCAAATCAGCCGCGACCCTGTTAGAGCCAACCTCGGCGACGCCTCCCCACCCCGGCCCGCGTGGCTCAGGTGGGGGGAGACGCCCGGGCACCGAAGGCCTCGGGCTCAATCCCTGGTCAGGCACAGGCCCAGGTTTCGGGCTCGATCCCCAGCGGGTGTGTGGGTCTCTCTCACCTCAATGTTTCTCTCTCAAATCAATAAAAACAACATTTTTAAAAAAGAAAGTGCCATCCCATCACTTTTGTCAGGTGCGTCCCTCAGAGGGGAGGGGGCGCACAGGGTCCCGGAGCGAGGACCCTCCTGGTGCCTGGGTTACGGCGGCCGCGCCAGGCCAAGGCCCCTCGGTTCGGTTTGGGTTTTGGAAGCCACTCAGCTGGTTTATGGGTTTGTCCGTTTGTGCTGATGGAGCGGCACGGGGTTGGTTAAGAGAATAGAGAGGAAAAGGCACAGGTTTCTGTTGTTCGTCCTCACCGGAGGGTATTTCCGATTGATTTTTCAGAGAGTGGGAGGGGGAGAGACACATCGATTGGTTGCCTTCCCACCCACCTCGACCAGGTGGGAGCGGGCCTGCCACCCAGGCACGTGCCCTTGACCGGAATCAAACGCGGGACCCTTCAGTCCACAGGCCGACGCCCTACCCACTGAGCCAAACTGGCCAGGGCTGCACATTCTGTTTTAACTGTTTAACTCGTGAGACAAGGCAGGGCCCTGGAGCCGGAGCCGATGGCCCACAGCGCCCCCCACAGGGCGGCCTCTCGCCATGCTTCGTGTGGCAGCGGTTCTCAACCTGTGGGTCTCGACCCCTTTGGGGGTCGAACGACCCTTTCACAGGGGTCGCCTAAGACCATCCTGCATATCAGATATTTACAAGACGATTCATAACAGTAGCAACATTACAGCTATGAAGTAG
>NW_005362885.1:1037480-1040157 GCF_000412655.1 Myotis brandtii
GCCTAAGACCATCCTGCATATCAGATATTTACATGACGATTCATAACAGGAGCAACATTACAGCTATGAAGTAGCAACGAAAATAATGTTATGGTTGTGGGTCACCACAGCATGAGGAACCGTATTAAAGGGTCGCGGCGTTAGGAAGGTTGAGAACCGCTGTGCTACAGGGATGTGGGGTTTTCATGGGAAGAGCTCCCTGTTTGTGCTCATTCTGTCGCTTATGTCTACGTCATGAACTCACTCCTCCAGCCCCCCCTCCCCCGCGTCCCCGCGTCCCCACAGCAAGAGTCCGGGCTGATTTTGTGCCCGTTGGCTGGGCCTCAGGCGCCCGATAAGTGGTCAAACGTTATTCCGATGTTTGTGGGAGGGTGTTTTTGGATGAGATTAACACTTAAACTGGTGGGTCCCTCCTGGGGGGTGGCCCTCAAACTGGGGCGCTCGTCATGGTCCTTGGACTCAGACAGGAGGGACCCCGCTGGCAGACCCTACCAGGCCCCTACCAGGGAGCAACCCTAACAATACATCTCCGCGCCCCATCTGTCCTGTGTCTTTGGGGAACACTGACTGCGGTTTTGAGTGAATGACTTGGTGCGTCTGGCGCCTCCTAGTGGAGCAGAGGGGATGTGGTGAGTCCGTGGCCATGGGGGTGGGGGTCCCCAGGGTCAGAGGAGCTGGTCACCCTCGTGGACCCAGAAGTCCACCAGAGACTGGACTGTCCTGGGGGTGGGGGCGCTGTGGAGTCAGAGGGTCCCCGAGACAGGAGGATGCTGACACCAGAACAGCAGGGAGGTGTGATGACCTGGTTGATGTCCCCTCTGAGGTGCTGGTGAGGGTTTGGGGGACCCCAGGGCACTGTGATTTGGGCTTTTAGGTGCCTGGAACGCAGAGGCACAGGTCGAAGGCGGGGTCCCTTTTCCTCCCAGGGAAGGGGCTGCCTCTGCGCCAACCCCAGGAGACCCCACACTCGTCCACAGGGAGGGGCCCCCATTGCAGCGCCTCCCCGAGGAAGGGTCCAGGCCCACCTTCCTCCCCAGGTCGGAATGGCGGAGGGGGGTGGGGGCAGCACCCAAGGTCCAGGTCAGCTGCCCGCTGGGCAGGGGCGCCACCTGCAGGCCGGCTGGAGAATTACAAGGGACTGATCCTCTCATCTCCCCAGCACTGGGGGGGGGGGGTCCCAATACCCCCAGCTCTGTGGGGAGGGTGGGGAGCGTGGGGTCCCAACCCCCTGGCACTGTGGGGATGGTGGAATCCCATGTCCGCACTCTGTCCCTGACACCAGCCCAGCAGACTGAGGGTCGAGGTCACCGGGCCCCAGCCAGGCACTGGCCGAGCCCCAGACACAGCCGTGACCTGGCCACTCAGCCCACCACGAGGCAGCGCTGTCCAGGGACCACAGGCAGGAGACTGGCTTCCCGGAAAGGTGGCTTCTGGGAGGTTCTGGCCAGGCCGATGTGCACTTGGGGCCCAGGAGCCCGGCCTGGCAGGCACCCCCAGGCCCTGTCCCACCAGCCCTGCGGCTGCCTAGAGGCCTCTCCCCCCAACCAGGGAAGGGGCTGCCTCTGCGCCAACCCCAGGAGCACCCCACACTCCTCTATGGGGAGGGGCCCCCATTTCAGCGCCTCCCCGAGGAAGGGTCCAGGCCCACCTTCCTCCCCAGGTCGGAATGGCGGAGGGGGGTGGGGGCAGCACCCAAGGTCCAGGTCAGCTGCCCACTGGGCAGGGGCGCCACCTGCAGGCCGGCTGGAGAATTACAAGGGACTGATCCTCTCATCTCCCCAGCACTGGGGGGTGGGGGTCCCAATACCCCCAGCTCTGTGGGGAGGGTGGGGAGCGTGGGGTCCCAACCCCCTGGGGAACTTGGGGAGCGTGGGGTCCCCATCCCCCCAGGACTGTGGGGAGGGCGGGGTCCCACCCCCCTGGCACTGTGGGGATGGTGGAGTCCCATGTCCGCACTCTGTCCCTGACACCAGCCGGGCAGACTGAGGGTCGAGGTCACCGGGCCCCAGCCAGGCACTGGCCGAGCCCCAGACACAGCCGTGACCTGGCCACTCAGCCCACCACGAGGCAGCGCTGTCCAGGGACCACAGGCAGGAGACTGGCTTCCCGGAAAGGTGGGTTCTGGGAGGTTCTGGCCAGGCCGATGTGCACTTGGGGCCCAGGAGCCCGGCCTGGCAGGCACCCCCAGGCCCTGTCCCACCAGCCCTGCGGCTGCCTAGAGGCCTCTCCCCCCAGTTCACCAGGTGACCCTCGGCTTCTCGGGACTCGGGGTGCCCCCAGCCCCACCCCGCAGACCCAGGCACACTGCTGTGCACCGGGGTCCTGCTGGCGGCCCTGGGTGAGTAGGCAGGTCCCCAGGGTGAGTACCCCAATCCCATCTCCCCCCACTGTAGAGGCAAGGACGGGGTACCAGCCGGGGGCAGCCAGCGGCGTCTCCAGCCTACCTGCGTTCCCTCCTGAGGCCTGAGCTGGCCGTGCTGCCCTGGAAACCGGCCTGGTGGGGAGAACGGGTAGGGGAGTGGGGTAAACACAGCAATTAGGGCCGCCCTCCAATCTGGCAACGAACTCGCTGATAATTGAGCCTCCCCCAGCATCTGCCAGTGGGAAGCACTAAGGACCTTCACCTGCTCCTCCCTGGGCCGAGTCCCTGCAGGTGGCGGGTGGGGGTGGGGGGCTC
>NW_005362885.1:1040465-1044688 GCF_000412655.1 Myotis brandtii
AAGGAGCCCCGGGGGGGTGGGGGGGCTGTTTTCCGAGGCTCAGGCTCCTCTGGGCCCATCCTGGCCCCGTGCGAGCAGCTGGTCCCGGCTCTGCCCTGAGCCGCTGTGGCTTCCCCTCTTTCTGAAGCTGCGGGTCACCCAGGGGCTGCAATCCCTTTGCTCCAACGGCCATGTTACAGCAACGGGCCGAGCACAGAAACCAAGACCCTCGCTGACATCAATAAAATTTATTTAAAAATAAATAACAAACACAGGTTTTTTTTCTAAAAGAGAAGAAACTGAGGATACGGTTAAGAATCTTCTCACGGAAAAGCCCGGCTCCACAGTGAACTGCAGCCAGCTCTGCGGCGAGTCCCTCTCAACACAGACAGGAAGTTCTGAGCTAATTAATCCTTAACTTGGACGGTGTTGGCAAACTGTGCAGCAACACGGGGACAGGATACCGTATCGTGCCCAGATGGGGTCCCCCAGGAACGGAAGGTTGGCTTAACAGTAGAAAATCAATGTAATTCAACACAAGAACGAACTAAGAAAGAGAAACCATCTGATCACCTCAATAGACTTTTTAAAATCTTTTTATTGATTTCAGAGAGGAAGGGAGAGGGGATGAAAGATAGAAACATCATTGATGAGAGAGAATCATTGATCGGCTGCCCCCTGCATGCCCCCTACTGGGGATCGAGCCCGAAACCCAGGCATGTGCCCTGACCAGACTCGAACCCGGGGCTTTAGTCCTCAGGCTGAGGCTCTTTCCATTGAGCCAAACCAGCCAGGGCTTCGATGGATGTTTTTAAAAAGTATTTGAGAGTCAACATCTGTTCCTGATTAAAAATAAAAACAAACAGAAGCCCTCTTGGCCCTGTAGGAGGGGAGGGACCCTCCCCAGCTCAGGAAGGTGAGGATCCCGGGGCCTCGGACGGAGGCATGGGCGGGGCTTCAAGATCCCCCTGCACAGCCCTGGCTGGTGGATCAGTGGTTAGAGCACCTGATCTTGCCCTGAGGAGTCCCAGGTCCCGGGTTTGATTCCCAGTCAAAGGCACGTACTGGGTTGCAAGTTTGATCCCCAGCCCTGTTGGGAGGGGGAGGAGGCAACCAATCTATGTGCCTCTCTCACATCAATGTTTCTCCCTCTCTCTCTCCCTTCCCTCCCTCCCACTCTCTCTAAAGTCAATGGAAAAAATATCCTTGGGTGACGATTAACAAAACAAAAAGAAACAATCTCCTACTGAAACCGGTTTGGCTCACTGGATAGAGCGTCGGCCTGCGGACTGAAAGGTCCCAGGTTCGATTCCGGTCAAGGGCATGTACCTGGGTTGCGGGCACATCCCCAGTAGGAGGTGTGCAGGAGGCAGCTGGTCGATGTTTCTCTCTCATCGATGTTTCTAACTCTCTATCTCTCTCCCTTCCTCTCTGTAAAAAATCAATAAAATATATTAAAAAAGAAAAAGAAACAAACTCCTGCACAGAAAGATAAAAGAACTTTATTGTTCATTTCAGGAACTTTATGGCAAAAAAAAAACCTTAAACACCAGGCTTTCAACAGATCCCCCAAAGACCCCTGAACCTTTGCCTTCCTGTGTCCACCAACCATGAACTGCCACCGGGACCCGAGTCCAGTCCTAACCAAGCCTGCTCCTCACCGAACACCACAACCCGGCCCGGCCCGGCCTCGGCAGACTCAGTCCTCTGCACTCAGCAGCCTCGCGCCCAGGCTTCTCCGGTGGCGTTTCAGGGAGCCTGGGCTCGACCTTGCCGAGAAGCCCTGAGTGACCGATTTGTGGTGAACGGACAGATGACGGTGGGGAGGTTCCGGGGGGAACCACGGCCTCAGAAACAAATCCCACGAGGCCGGGACCACTGCGTCCCCGGGTCTTCAGCAGCAGCCCAGGAGGTGGACACGGCTCGGCTCCTGGACCCGGAAGGTCATTCTGCGATGCGTGGCAGGCGCAGGAGGCGCCTTAGCAGACAGCAGAGCGAGAGCCGGGACGCAGACGGGATCGGAGTGCAGGACACGGCTCGGCTCCTGGACCCGGAAAGTCATTCTGCGATGCGTGGCAGGCGCCTTAGCAGACGGCAGAGCGAGAGCCGGGACGCAGACGGGATCGGAGTGCTCAGAGGTCCCGGGTCGGGGCCCAGGTTCCTCGTGCTCACGTGAGCTTCACCTTCCCGGGCGTGACTTAGTTCTCAGGCGTGTTTATCGCCGCCGCCGTCAGTCGCATCATTCTGAAAACCTGCTGCCGTCAGAGACCAGCTCACGCTGGTCGCACACGCCCGTTTCTGGTGGTGTCATTCCGAGGCCAGAGGCCTGAGGGGCATCCTGGAACCGAACCTCCCGCTGCCAAGGAGAGAAACCCAGCAGATGCTGAACCCCCGCTGAGCAGTCACACCCACTCTCCCTCCTGACCCCATCCCTTTGCTTGGGGAACACCTCGTGCTGAAAGACTCTGTGGCTGCTGAAAACTCTGGACATTCCAGCTGGGGACGATGTCCTGAGACGGCGTCGAGAGGGGAGAACCCCCAGGACTCGGCAGATGGGCATCCCAGAGCCAAGGAGCCTGGGGCCGGGGGTGTGGGCAGGTGCCGGCTGTCCTGCGGCCCCCATGGTCTAGCACACCTGCAGCTCCTGGCCCTGATGGCACCCACCTCTCACCCAGACGACCTCAGGGATGCTGGTGGAAACGTGGTGTCATTCTAGGCCGGATCTGGAGACAACATCGAGGCCTGCCACAGGCCTGAGGGGCATCCCTTTCATGAGCACAATGTGACTCGCTGAGAGGCTGTCACTTTTGTCCAGGGTGGCTCAGAGGCCGAGCCTGAGACCACACATGTGGAAATTCCACCCACTTTGGTGCCCTGTTGGGACAAAGCCAGCCCAGGGGGCCAGTCCTGTCACCTTGACCCATGGTCTTGGGACTGATTGGGGCGCACTCCCTCCCGGGAGTCCATGGGGTGGAGCTTGGGCGGGAAAAGGAACCAGTCCAACCAGCTTCACTAGCTCAGAGGAACCCAGTCACCCGTCTGCTCATAGTCCCGTGGACGTGGACGTGCGGCTAGACCTGCAGAGCCTGTGTAACAGTCGTGCACGGTGGTGGCCCCTCCCTGGTCCAGGCCAAGCCACAGGTCTCTGTTCAGTCACCGGCCCAGACACTGCTCTCCAAGTGGCCCTTGAGGAAAACTGGCTTCGCCCGGGACGCAGAGAGCAGCGCCTCTCTTAGGATGACACCCCCCGGCACACCCAGTGCCCCTGCCTGCCTGCTCGCTCTGGGGGCCAACCCCACCCCCAGGGAAGGTATAACCAGGCTGGACACGAGAAGGGCAGTGGTCAGTCTCTGTCTTTTCTCCCAGAAGCTCCTTGGCACCCCCCTTCCCCCGGGGCGCTCTGCATGTCCAAGGGAGGTTTGACCCGGCACCGCGATACCCTGTTTCATCTGACCCCACAGAGGCTCCACATCACCCCCCGACGCGGAGTGAACGTCCCTGCCCAGCTTGGCCGGGACCCGCGCGGGCCTCGCAGCCAAGCGTCCGAAGGGTCTGGGCTGGGAAGCCTCGGTTTTTGCAGACGCCACTCGGAGACAGTGAGCGTCCTCAAGGCGCTCAGCAGCGAAATGGGTTAGTCCGCGTGCTCTCCCATCCGCTCAGACAACGGCCTCCGCACATCGGCCACATGGCTCTGTGCTGTTACTTGCTCTAGTGGAGCCGAGGGGCGGCCGGCGCCAGCGTCGCTTCGGCCGCAGGCGGGAGCCTTCTATCCGCGCCCGAAACCGGGTCAGAGCTGCTGTCAGCACTTCGCGGCCCGCTGCTGTCCTGCCGCCGCCGGGCTTTCCGGTCTCCTAGCAACGCCAAAGACCGTCCGCGCGCGAGGAATCCTGGGCAGTGTAGTTCTCCCCTCCACCTCCTCCCTCCCTAGCCCAGTACAGGGCCCGGAGGCTAGGACCGCGGCGCCCTATACTACACTTCCCAGTTCGCTCCGCGCGCGCCTCTCACGGCCTCGCGAGAATCCTGTAGCGGAACCCACCTGGCGAGAGTGGGCTCTTGCGAAGACCGCCGGGAAGTGTAGTTCGGGGCTGGTAGTCTCGTGCCCTGGCACCCGGGCTGTGGCAGCGATGAGACTACAAGTCCCAAGGTGCTCGGCGCGACCACCTGGCGGGCGGGGGGTACGAAAGAGGAACCCAAGGGGCGCCAGGGTGAGTGAAAGGCTGGGAGTGGGCGGGCGGCGGGCCCGT
>NW_005362885.1:1044908-1045227 GCF_000412655.1 Myotis brandtii
ACTGCGGCCTCTTCCCCGGGGTTTCCGCGTTCATCGCCCGACCGCCCGGGCTTGGCCGAAACGTAGGTTTCGCCGTCGCAGCTGAGCGTCGTCGCCTGAGGACGGAGTAGATGCTTTAGCTCCGACGTGATGGAGACCAGGTGGTTCGGGTACGATTTTTACAGCATTTCAGGCAACAGCGTCTGGCAAATGCAGTTTCTGCCCGAAGCCGTTTGTGACCGAACCTGTAGTCGCCTCGTCCCATCGAATTCGCTTTTGTTCCGCGTGGTTCTCAGGGTCGCCGCCGCCGGGACGGCAGCCTTGGCCTGTCCTTGGGGTG
>NW_005362885.1:1045646-1047485 GCF_000412655.1 Myotis brandtii
CAGCCCCTCCCAAAAGCAGAGCAGAGGGCTGTCCCGGCAGGTGGTCCCCAGTGGCCGGCCCACAGCCGCCTCCCTAGGGCCCGGCCTCGCCCACAGCCCCTTGCTCAGGGTCATCTGAGGACACGTGGTCTCCGCGCACAGGTGCCTTTGATGGTGGTCAGCACGCAGATCCCTGGGGGTGGACACCCGAGCGCTGGGCAGCGGGCTCTGCAGTCACAGGCCAAAACTTAAAAAAGCCGTGTGCTGCCCTGGCCGGTTTGGCCCAGCGGATAGAGCATCGGCCGGACTGAGGGTCCGGGTTCGATTTTCAATCGGGGCACCTGCTGCCTCCTGCACCACCCCTACTGGGGATCGATCTCTCTCTCACTCTCTGAAATCAATAAAAAACATATTAAAAACACTATTGATTGGCTTTAGAGAGAGAGAGGAACGGAAAGAGAAACATCCATTTGCTCAACTTATGTGTTCATTGGTTGCCTCTTGTATGTCCCCTGACCTGGGATCGAACCCGCAACCTTGGTGTACGGGATGACGCTCTAACCAGCTGAGCTCCCCGGCCAGGGCCCGAACCTTCCCCCTTACGTCCAGTCAAGCGTTTGACAGCACTGTGTTCTCTCCCAGCAAGTCGGGTTTTAGGTGGAGAAGCAGGTGTTAGGGTTGCTTTGTGAGTGGCTTTTCACACCGGCTCCCTTTGCTGCTTAGCCGACCAGCCGAACCCACACGGACGGGTGACCTGCGGGCCTTCATGTGTGCCCAGCAGTGGGAGAAACAGGTGCTGGACCACGCGTCCCCCACGCCCCCTCCAGCTGCAGCGTCCGGAAGGCGGGGCGTGTAGGTGGGGTCCCCCTGCTCCGGGTGGACGCCCAGGAAAGCCTTCCTGTTGGGGAGCCTGTGCCCATGGTCGTCGGGCCAGGACCCAGCCCCTGACCAACTGACCAAAACCATCCCGGTCGGTTACCCTTCCTCCTGACGCGTTTAGAATCGCCATGACCGGACGGCAGTTCTGAGCTGAGACCAGTTTCCCTAAGGAAATAAGAATTGGGAAGAACCAGCAGTTCCATTTAAATTCCCACCGAGTTTCTCTTGACCTTGTAGATGTCCTTTTACCAGCTATTTGGCTTCTTGGGTCCAAAACAGAAAATGACTTGCATTTATCCAGTTGGTTTTGAGTGTGGTTCCCCCACAGTGGCCGGCACAGGCAGGTTCAACCAGTTCTGACCCCTGCGTCCGGCTGTGGAGCTGTGCGCCGATGGTGCTAGGAAACACCCTGTGGTCCTGGGGTCTCCTGTGTGGGCTGAACATTTGCGCCCCAAGTCCCTAAGGCGAGCCCTGTTCCTGTTGGGGAGCCTGTGCCCATGGTCGTCGGGCCAGGACCCAGCCCCTGGCCAACTGACCAAAACCATCCCAGTCGGTACCCTTCCTCGAGACGCGTTTAGAATCGCCATGACCGGACGGCGGTTCTGAGCTGAGACCAGTTTCCCTAAGGAAATAAGAATTGGGAAGAACCAGCAGTTCCATTTAAATTCCCACCGAGTTTCTCTTGACCTTGTAGATGTCCTTTTACCAGCTATTTGGCTTCTTGGGTCCAAAATAGAAAATGACTTGCATTTATCCAGTGGTTTTGAGGTGTGGTTCCCCCACAGTGGCCGGCACAGGCAGGTTCGACCAGTTCTGACCCCTGCGTCCGGCTGTGGAGCTGTGCGCTGATGGTGCTAGGAAACACCCTGTGGTCCCGGGGTCTCCTGTGTGGGCTGAACATTTGCGCCCCAAGTCCCTAAGGCGAGCCCTGGCCCCGGGGGCGGGGGGGGGCGGGGCCTGCGGGAGGAGGTGAGGGAGACG